>NC_139710.1:32988261-33009521 GCF_964188405.1 Protomyctophum parallelum
TCAGAGCGAGCGTTTTTAAACTAAAATCTTTGCTTCCGGGGGGTGCCTGGAACTACATATTTTCAGATGGGGGGGGGGGGGGGGGGTTGGTGGCCAAATTCATATATATTTGGTCCTTGACATGAAAATGTTTGAGAACCACTGACATAGAAACATGTTTTTTTCGGTTTGTCAGTAGCGATATTTAGAAGGCGTTTGTAGAATCGTTCTCAGGTCTAAATGGGTGAAGCTACAACGTAGCCTCACGCTAATCGATACGCGAGTGAACACCTTGTTCTGGTGCCCCCCCTCACTCCCCCCCCCCCTCCATGGACTCACCAGCAGAATGAGGAACAGGTGGATTTCACTATTATTATTATTTCACCGGCTCAAAGTTAGCCCAATGAGTGCATGTCTAAGAACACCTGTTCATCTCCTATAGGCGCCACTGTTATAACCCCAAATGACAGTATAATTTTTTTTTTTACTGAATTCTACAACTACAACTGTATATATAAATATATAGCGAGAGAGAGAGAGAGAGAGAGAGAGAGAGAGAGAGCTGGGGAAGCCACAGGCCCAACATTTGAGAGGACCTGTGATGTCATGACATACTTTTTCATTTGCGTTTTTTTCTGTTCACTTTGTCATTAATTAAGGTCCACAGAATGAGAGATACCCCACCATAGACAACCTACTGTATATAAAGAAACATCAGCCACCACCATAGACAACCTACTGTATATAAACCTACTGTATATAAAGAAACATCAGCCACCACCATAGACAACCTACTGTATATAAACCTACTGTATATAAAGAAACATCAGCCACCACCATAGACAACCTACTGTATATAAACCTACTGTATATAAAGAAACACCAGCCACCACCATAGACAACCTACTGTATATAAACCTACTGTATATAAAGAAACATCAGCCACCACCATAGACAACCTACTGTATATAAAGATAAACATCGCCACCACCATAGACAACCTACTGTATATAAAGAAACATCAGCCACCACCATAGACAACCTACTGTATATAAAGATAAACATCGCCACCACCATAGACAACCTACTGTATAGCAAAACAAATATTCCACATTTCGTCATGCTTTCAGTAGCATGTGAACATGTCAAACTAGGGGGTTTATTGATTATCGATCCATTCCAAGCATTAGTTCTGCACCAAAAACACTCCTTAGGCTAAAAAACGACCGTTTTTTGTGACGAGGTCAGAGGTCAACTCATTTGGGAGATTTATTGATAGTACATTTAAGTAGCGAGTGACAGGAAACGGTTTAGAGAGAGTTGATTGATTTGCAGAATTACAGTACATTTCAAGCACAAACTCAATACAAAGACAGCATGTTAACTGTGAGTGGACGACCCAATAAAGCATTACACTTGTTTACAAGAGGGTCCACCTTGTTCAATTCATCAAACAATGATGAGATGAGAGGTATGTGCATGCAGCAAAGGTCGTTCCTCACAGTCTAGGCTGCATTGGAGCCGGCATTATGTGGTATAATGCGCCTTATCCGCTAGGCCAGCGGCACCAACCCCCATGGAGTACAAGAATCTAATTCAACAACAAAAGTATTCTCTTCATCATCATCATCATCATCATCATCATCATCATTTTTCGACCACGGTCGAGATCATGGATTTTCACAACGCCACGCCAGACTTCCCGGTCCTTCATCGTCATCTCCAGTTCCTGCTTACTGATGCATGTGTCCCTATAGCGATGACATCATGTGTCCCTATAGCGATGACATCATGTGTCCCTATAGCGATGACATCATGTGTGTCTATAGCGATGACATCATGTGTGTCTATAGCGATGACATCATGTGTGTCTATAGCGATGACATCATGTGTCCCTATAGCGATGACATCATGTGTCCCTATAGCGATGACATCATGTGTGTCTATAGCGATGACATCATGTGTCCCTATAGCGATGACATTGTGTCCCTATAGCGATGACATTGTGTCCCTATAGCGATGACATTGTGTCCCTATAGCGATGACATCATGTGTCCCTATAGCGATGACATCATGTGTCCCTATAGCGATGACATCATGTGTCCCTATAGCGATGACATCATGTGTCCCTAGCGATGACATCATGTGTCCCATAGCGATGACATCATGTGTCCCTATAGCGATGACATCATGTGTCCCTATAGCGATGACATCATGTGTCCCTATAGCGATGACATCATGTGTCCCTATAGCGATGACATCATGTGTCCCTATAGCGATGACATCATGTGTCCCTAGCGATGACATCATGTGTCCCTATAGCGATGACATCATGTGTCCCTATAGCGATGACATAATGTGTCCCTATAGCGATGACATGATGTGTCCCTAGCGATGACATCATGTGTCCCTATAGCGATGACATCATGTGTCCCTATAGCGATGACATCATGTGTCCCTAGCGATGACATCATGTGTCCCTAGCGATGACATCATGTGTCCCTATAGCGATGACATCATGTGTCCCTATAGCGATGACATCATGTGTCCCTATAGCGATGACATCATGTGTCCCTAGCGATGACATCATGTGTCCCTAGCGATGACATCATGTGTCCCTATAGCGATGACATCATGTGTCCCTATAGCGATGACATCATGGAACGACAGTTTTCTACCTCTGGTCTGCTTTGAGGCAGGACTCCAGAGAAGAAGGGAAGATATAACCTCATTGTCAGCTCTGTAGCAGTGGCCGGCAAACTGTGTTCTTCTGGATCGGACTTATGGGTGCACTTGGGTGCCCTCTCATGGGTGCCCTCTCATGGGTGCCCTCTCATGGGTGCCCTCTCATGGGTGCCCTCTTATGGGTGCCCGTGGCACAGAACCATTTCAATTTGGGGATCCTGGAAAGGAAAGGAAAGGTACTATGTTTACCCAGGGTAACTGGACTAAGCTCAAGAACTTGTTTACAGCCAGGCCCTGCTCATAGAACATTTCATGGTAGGGGTTCAATGCCTTGTCCATGAAGGGCACTTCAGCGGTGGTAATTTTAACGTGCCGGTCCGGGGATACGAACTAGCGACCTTCAAGATATCAAGACCGCTCCGCAAACCGTTGGACCGCCGCTGCCCCCGTTGGACATGAAGAGAAGTGAGAGAACCCACTGGTCCAGTGGACTGCAGTTATTCTGCTGCAGTCCTGGCTCCAATTAACCCATTAAAACCCAAACCCGGAGAGCTTCTGTTGACATTTTATATGTTTTGTGTGTTTGGCCATTCAAAAACAGAAGATGTGTACTGTAGGCTCAAGCTACAAGCTTGTATATTGTACATCTGCATTAATTTACTTGTTTATCCCATTTTGTGCGGGAACCCCTTTTGGTGTCAGCATTATGTTATACTTTAGCTATTGAAAAATAGCAGACCTACAAGCTCGTAGCGCGCCACTGAGTGGCGCGCTACGAGCTTGTAGGTCTGCTATTTTTGAAAAATCGAAGAACCACTGACATAGAAACATAGCTTTTTCAGGAAACTGTCAGGATGTAGAAGACATTTTTAGAATCTGATCTCAGGTCAGAATGGAAAACTGTCAGGATGTAGAAGACATTCTTAGAATATGATCTCAGGTCTGAATTGGTTATTGTTGTGAGAACTACATAGCGATGTGGAAGGTTGGCAGCTTCAGTCAGGTCTGAATGGGTCTGAATGGTTATACACTCACTCAACTCTGCATGGGAAGAGTACGAACGAACGCATCCGTTCGGTTACATTCGTACACTTCCCAGGGCCACGAGTGGCACAAACATGCATGCGCGTGTGTGTGTGCACTCTCACAGCACGCGCACACACACACACACACACACACACACACACACACACACACACACACACACACACACACACACACACACACACACACACACACACACACACACACACACACACACACACACACACACACACACACACACACACACACACACACACACACACACACACACAGCCTCTCCGCTCTTGTGTTGGAACAGCCAGCCCCCCTCCACCAGGCCCCACATGCCATGCGAGCTCTGCCCACTCCCAAGCACTCCCCGTGCTCCACTTTGCTGCGCGGCACTGTGTGTGTGTGTGGCGCACAGCAACTATACAAAGTACATTTACTTTACTATAGCGTTACTTAGGCCTGTATACATCAACATTTAAAAAATGTTTTCTAAATCATGAGAATTTTCAGAAAAACCTCATGTTTCTATATCAGTGGTTCTCAATATTTCATGTCAAGGACCCCAAAATGTAATATGCCTCCGACCCCCTTCTGAAAATACGTTGTTCCAGGGACCCTCCAGAAGCAAAGATTTGAGTTGAAAATGTTCGCTCTGAAAGAATATATATTCAAAGATTTAAGGCACATTTTCACGATTAAAAAAAATTTAGCAGATCTACAAGCTCATAGCGTGGCACTAGATCTGCTATTTTTGAATGGTTAAAGTGGTTAAAAAGCTATAAGGCGATGGAGACACCGATGGGGTCTCAGGTCTAAATAGGTTAATAACATAATAGTATAACTGCAGTAACGTTCAACTGTAGTCTAACATTTTGACCAACTATAGGGCTATCAATGCTTTTGACCACAGACCCTTAGATATAGACAGAGTTACGCAAACTGCGTTCAATTCACTCCAATGGCGGAGAAATAGCAGATATACAAGCTCATGGCGTGCCACCGAGGTGTAGCTTGTAGGTCTGCTATTTTTCCTCCTCCTCCTCTCCTACATGGACATTCTATTGAGAATGGGGGGACAACCAACTGGGACAAGTCCTGGACCGGAAGTAGGCACAAATGCATTGGACTCAGGGCAACAGCCCAGCTTTAATGATCTTTAAATCCCTATATTTGAGGTTGTTTTGTAGTAAAAGTACAACATAAAACATTAAAGAGACTTGTTACAGTAGTACAATACTTTAAAACAGTTGTCATGTTGCACACATGGCCTAAAATAGCTCTTGTTTGCGCCGCCCCTCGTTGAAAAACAATGTATTTCCAACTCCAGCTTGTACCAGTTTCAGGCTGCATGAACAGCGCTCGGTTTCTGCCCCCTCAACGTCGCAACTCTTCTATTAGAACCCATTTTAGGGGCGGGAACCCCGTTTGTTGTTTTTATGCTTTAGCTATTGAAAAATAGCAGATCTACAAGCTCATAGCGCGCCACCGAGTGGCGCGCTACGAGCTTGTAGGTCTGCTATTTTTGGAGGAAAAAAATCGAAGAGCGACTGACATAGAAACATAGCTTTTACAGAAAACTGTCAGGATGTAGAAGACTTTTTTTTTTTAGAATCTGATCTCAGGTCAAAATGGGTTAGAGATGGCTCTGTTACTGGGTCCCCCCACCCACCCCATATGACCACAAGGGGGCAGCGCTCTGGCCCTGGCCCCTGTGGGTCTGCCCCCCCCCCTGCCCCTGCCCCCCTTCCCCCCCCCCCCCCCCTGCCCTCCCCCCAGGGGGAGGCAGCCTTTCACATGGGTATCCTCTTACACACGGGCCGCGCTCTCAATGAAATCATGGCAGGGATTTGAACTCCACCTGTCACTCATGATGCAGCTGGACACGCCCCCTTTTTGCCTCAACAACCCCCCCCCCCCCCCCCCCCCCCCCCCCACACACACACACACACACACACACACACACACACCCCTAACAAGATAAAACAATTAAATGTTGCACCACACATAAGACAGAAGTTATGCCAATACTTGTGTCATGGTTTATAGTGTTCTCTTTACACATTATACAATACAAGGAGAGGACCTCAAAAGCATTGCTTTTTAAATGCTTTATGCATTGTTTGTTAAGCTTGAATGTATGGCACGAGTCATGTTTTAAAAACTGTAATGTGTCGAGGAGGGAGGGGGATGCATGATTGCCCCCATGGGCACATCGCACGCACGTTGCACACACACACACACACACACACACACACGCACACACACACACACACACGCACACACACGAGCGCCTGTTTTCCCTTCCTTCCGGGAGGAGGAGTGGAGCTGATGGGACAGTCTGTAATGGGATCACAACTTCGTCCTCCTTCGCTTCTGTACCCCCCCCTCCTCCCCGCCCTCCTCCTCCTCCTCCCCCCCTCCTCCTCCTCCCCCTCCCCCAACGCACGTTGTCCTCTCTCTAAAAGTAAATCAAAATGCGAGTCACATCCGCGCCATTCCTCCCTTTGTCCGCGACACAACTCGCTGATCCTTTGATCGTCGACAACCACTTTTACAGCCCTCTCTCTCTCTCTCTCTCTCTCGCTCTCTCTTGCTCCTCTCCAAGACCCCCCATCTCCCCTGCACAGCCCCCCCCCCCTCCCCGGCCCACCGCCCCTTTTCTCTCCCTCCCTAAATCATTGTCACCCCTGATTACAGAGCCTTCTCCGCCCGCCCCTTCAAACTGTTCAAACACCACCACCCCCCCCCCCCCCCCGCTCTACTCCTCTGCTCTGTGCGGCGTTCTATATCGCCCTTCCATGAACACATAGTTTGTTTGGATGTCTGTGGCGATGTGTCATGTGTGTGTGTCTGTGTGTGTGTGTGTGTGTGTGTGTGTCTGTGTGTGTGTGTGTGTGTGTGTGTACTGTGTAACACTAAAACATACTGTACCAGGTGACTAAAATGTGACAACTAAATGAAAACTATTCACGGGACTATGAACTAAAACTAAAATCTAACTTTGCTGCTCTGAAGCGACCTCAAGTAACACCTGAAAAAAATGACATCTCCCTTTTGTGATAAAGAACACGTGTATCCCCCCCCCCTCTCTCTTACATTTTGTGACCTGGAATGCTTTGTGAGGAGGGTGAAAAAACCAGACGAATAAAAGACAGAGAAGTCGCTTTGGCATGGCTGCAGATCAGAATCTTGCAATTCTCAAAACGTGTGCGGATTAATATGCGGTGCACATTACGAGAAGGCATCCCCCCCTCCTCCCCCTCCCCTCCCCCTCTCCTCGCCAACGCACACAGAAAAGCACTCCTCGGAAGCTTTATGACATCAAAGGGGCAATAAGTCGGTGGTTCGGAGAAGAAGAGAATGATGGCGGGGTTCATATTGGCAACGAGACGTCCATAATAATACATGCCAACTGAATATAGTGGCACTTTATAAGACGTTCTCTAAGGAGAGAATATGCCAGCACTCACAGGACATGTCCTTTTATTCTTTTATAATTCGCACAGTATCAGTGTACCCTTTTTCACTGACGAAAACTAAATGGAAACTAAATGAAAACTAAGCTATGATAAAACGAAGACTAAATATATTGACAATTTCGTCAACAAATACAAACTAGACTAAAATGTTAGGAAGGGACTAGTGGACGAGAGATCCAGTATAAGTTATTTAACACGTGGTTGCATACTGAATATAGCTGATCTACAAGTTCACAACTTGTTTGTAGATCGGCTATTTTCAGCAAGTGTAAAATCAGCCATTATGACGACATCAAGGCCCGCCAAAAACACATTTTAGTCGACTAAACTGTAGATTTAGTCGACTAAAATCTTATGATATTTAGTCGACTAAAACTAGACTAACACTAAAACATTCCAGGTGACTAAAATGTGACTGAAACTAAATGAAAACTATTCAAGAGACTACGACTAAAACTAAAATAGAAATGTGCTGCCACATGGAATAGTGAATAGTGGCACCACAACGCACTGAAAGATCGATCAACAACAACATACTCTCAACAATGTCACCTCCTCAAAAAGAGTTCCATAAGACGTCAAATCAATATAACGATCGTTTAAAAAAGTGTTGCATCGATTGTAAAAACTCACAACGCATTTGCAGCGGAACGCAAGCTTGTAGATCAGCTGAGACACAAAGGACAGACCAAGGAGAGTTTCAACAAAGGGGTTTTTTATAGGGGGTTTAAGTCAGGGATGTTCAAGCCAAGATTCTCACATCCTTCTCCGCATCCTCCACTGGCTCCTAGTTACTGCTGCTCACACAAGACTCTGATGTTGGCCTACAAAACAACCAAGGCTATGGCAGTGGCACCCCCCCATATCTTCAAAGCCTGATCCAAAACCCCTCCTGCTCTGTTCAGATCAGCTAAATGGTAAATGGTGCATTTATATAGCGCCTTTATCCAAGGCGCTTTACATAGATTGTGCATTACATTCACCCATTCACACACACAAATTCATGCACCTTTACATAGATTGTGCATTACATTCACCCATTCTCACACACATTCATACACCGATGGCAGTGGAAACCATGCAAGGCACCAACCAGCACATCAGGAGCAATCAGGGGTTCAGTGTCTTGCTCAAGGACACTTTGACACTAACTCTGGGGGAGCCCACAGGGTTTGAACTGGCAACCTTGCGGTTACCATCCAGCCACTAACCCTGAGCCACCGCCGCCCCTTAACACAGGGAAGCTGACAGAACGTTCGCTAAAACATCCGGGATACCGCTCCACACGTCGTCCCAGACTCTTCTCCCTTCTGGCTCCAAAACTATGTAATGAACTCCACACTGCAGTCAGAAGACTGCAGACTCACTCCCAACCTTCCACCGTAGTCTGAAGACGCACCTCTTCAGACTCAACATTAGCCCCTAGCACCTGCCCTAGTATGCATGATTATGCAAAGGCTACATTTTTAATTTATATAGCATGTTATGTAGACAGATGGCATGCTTATAGTTTCAATGTACAGATGATTGATTTAATTCTACTTAGATTGATGTTAGGTTCTTACCCATTTAGACGATTCTACAAATGTCTTCAAAATCATGACAGTTTTCTGAAAAACCCATGTTTCTAATGTCAGTGGTGGTCAATCCTTTTTCAGGTCAGAAGTATCTGTATGTGGCCGTGGACCCCATATGTAGTTCCAGTGACTCCCCCACAGAAGCAAAGATTTGAGTTAAAAACGCTCGCTCTGAAAGAATATACATATTCAAAGATTTGCACCGGCATTTTCACGACTTTTAAAAAATAGCAGAACTACAAGCTTGTAGATCTGCTATTTTTGTATGTATGTATGTATGTATGTATGTATGTACAGTATGTATGTATGTATGTATGTATGTATGTACCCCAGAACAACCCAACAATCAAGGGCTGCTTGTTACAGACGAGCCCACGCTCTGTGAAGCAGCTGGATGTTCTCAGTTAGGACTCGGTCGGTGGTTCAATGATTAACCAACGCAGAGCTGTTTAGCTATTTTATGGTGGTTTTAGGAACGGCGAGCTGGCAACGAGTACATAAAATAAAATAAAAACTAGACGAGGGGAAGAAGAAAACCTTGGGCACCGTGCCAGTCCTCTCTCTCACCCGACACCCACCTGCATCCTCTGTGCCCTGCTCAGCGAGTGCATCCTCTCCAGAACCGTTTCACTAGAGCCAGCGTTGCAGATGTGGTGTTCCTGCTTAAAAATAAAGTGGGCAAAAGGCTCATTCGTTTATAGAGGAGCCGAGCCACACAGTGGAACAGCCTGGAAACCAGTGTTAAAACTGACATCCAAATTGAGGACATTTAACCCATTTCGACCTGAGGACGATTCTAAAAATGTCTGTTTGAAAATGACAGTTTTCTGAAAAAGCTATGTCTCTATGTCATTCGTTCTTCTATTTTTCAAAAATAGCAGACCTACAAGCTCGTGGAAATAAGTCTCTGGACTTTACTGTGAAATACTTGAATCGCTGATTATAATGTAGTATTATGATTGCTTTTATAAATATATCAAATCAAATCAAATACAAAAATCCTCTGTGCCGTGCTCAGCGAGTGCGCGCATGTACTGTACATGTACTGTACCTCCCGACCGCGTTCGAGCAACGAGCGCTCTGCGTGCTCCGAAAGACACCGTGGGGCGATTCGGCCCGGCACAATTATGATGTCATCGCCTAATAATAATAATAATAATAATAGCGATTATTTTTAGATCGCAATTATTGTCTGCATTATCGTCATAATTAATAATCAATGCCACGTTGAAAGAAACATCCAATATTTTCAAAATAATGACAGATCTACAAGTCCACAATGGGGTCTGTCCTACCCGTCATATCTTCCCCTGTTGCTCAACCTCAACGCCTAATGAAGCCAAACAGAAGTGTGATTTCTTATTCACAATGTTATGTTTCAACGACAACATAATATCTGTGTCGTGTGGGCCTCATAATCGTGAGTGACAGCCATGTAGGTGATTCCAGGCAACAGTGGCTTCTCTCATGCATCGACAGTCCGCGCGCCGTGTTCCTACGCTGTATATACAGTACTAGTATTTAATATTTACTATTCTGCAAGTGCACGTTTGTACTCGGTGTATTGACAATGCTGTTAATGCATTCGCATGTCTGTCATGATTCTCGGCCTGTTGTTCTTCCGGTGATGTTCATCATCTTGTATACTTGTATCATTACTATATTGATTTATTGATACAATGTTGCGGCTGAATAGGTGGGGTGGGAGCGGCTAGTTTTAGGAGAGCTTTGTTGTTTGTTTTGTCCTCGATTATGTATGTATGGACTATGAATGTATTTGTTGTATTGTTCTGTATGTTGCTGGACCCCCTCGAAAACGAGATGATACATCTCAAGGGGATATCCTTTCTCAATAAAGGGTCGTGTGGAAGGAACAGGAGCTCGTAGAGATTGTAGATCTGCTATTTTTCAATAGCTAAAGTATAACATAATGCTTAAAACACCAAAAGAGGTTCACCGCCCAAAATGGGTATGAAGTGGTTAAAATGATTGGGGACCCTATATTAACTAATTCTTCTGGGGACCCCCTGGACTGAGTTGGGTTCATTGGGCCGAGCTAATTGGCAGCTATACTTCCAAGGCTTCCAAACCGTTAACTGGCTGCAGGTTAACGATTGGTTAAGGTGTGAATCTGTCATTGAGTTACCGACCAATTCTTCCTCACCCAGGAATCAGCCCAGCTCCTAATCCAGACAACAGTCTTGTCAAAACTCGACTATTGTAACTCCCTCCTTACTGGCCTACCAGCATGTGCACTTAAGCCTCTCCAGCTGATCCAAAATGCCGCAGCTCGCTTGGTCTTCAACCAGCCAAAATTCTCACATGTCTCCCCCCTGCTCCGCTCCCTCCACTGGCTCCCGGTCGCTGCCCGCACAGAATACAAAACTCTGATGCTGGCATTCAAGGCAACCAAAGGTATGGCTCCCCCATATCTTGCAAGTATGAGTGAACCCTACAAACCCTCCCACGCACTCAGATCAGCCAACGCAGGGAAGCTGGAAGTACCCTCACTAAAAACGCCAGGACAACGCTCC
Source organism: Protomyctophum parallelum (assembly GCF_964188405.1). NCBI lineage: Eukaryota > Metazoa > Chordata > Actinopteri > Myctophiformes > Myctophidae > Protomyctophum > Protomyctophum parallelum. Next base: position 32,999,551 of record NC_139710.1, read on the forward strand.
ACACGTCCCAAACTCTTCTCCCTTCTGGCTCCAAAACTGTGGAATGCACTTCCCATTGCAGTCAGAACTGCAGCATCACTCCCAATCTTCCGCCGTAGTCTGAAAACCCACCTTTTTAGACTCCATCATGGCCCATAGCACTTACCCTACCCCCTTAGATAGCATTTCTGTAGACTTAGATAGCATCTGATACAGACTTATAGCATGTTATGTAGACGGCACTATAATTGCATTGTATATAGTCATAGCACGCCATAGTACATATGTATAACATAGTAGTAAATATGTATAGTTTATATGTATAGTGTATGTATAGTTTCATTATATAGATATTCCACTGTTACTTTCTTAGCTAACGCATGTTTCATGATAAATGCTTTTATGTGATGTATTCCCATGCTTTTGTTCTTGCTTAAATGTAAGTCGCTCTGGATTAAGAGCGTCTGCTAAATGCCTAAATTGTAAATTGTAAATTGACCAATGGCTGCATGTCAAAAAAAGTAAGGGAGGGAAAACAAGGCTGCTCATTCGTCATAACCTTCTGAGACAAAAAAATTACAAAATGATATGTTCTGTTGTTGGGCAGGAACCCCTTTTGGTGTTTTAACTAAGCATTATTTTATACTTTAGCTATTGAAAAATAGCAGATCTACAAGCTCATATCTTGTAGGTCTGCTATTTTTAGAAAAATCGAAGAACGACTGACATAGAAACATAGCTTTTTCAGAAAAGTGTCAGGATGTGATGTAGAAGACAATTTTTTAGAATCTAATCTCAGGTCAAAATGGGTTAAATATTAAATATGTTCTGGTCATAATCATTACTATAGAGTGTTTGTTAAGTCACAGAGGTCTCCTTGTCTCTTTAGTGAATAGAAAAATGCATTTTCAGGCTGGAATACCAATATATACACTCAATATATCGCTGTGCTGTCTAATGTACAAGAGTCTAGACAGTGATTCCGATACCACAAAACGAAACAATGCCATTTCTTAACCGAGAACAATCGGTACTGAAATGCATTGTCCGTGAGGTCAGATATATAGAGTTGCTTGCCGGCTCCATGTATGCAGATCTAGGTGATGTATTATCTCCATGTATGGGAATCCAGGGTTTGATGAGGTCAGTGTTGTGATTTTCATTATGGAGACGGTCATATATGGAGCGTGTCACGAGGCGTGACGGACTGACATGAAAATGCAGGTTTTCATAGTATAAAAGTCCCCGGTAACTATTTTGTGTTATCCTATTAGCCTTAACCAAATCTGGGCCAAAAAACGAGATAATCTCGTTAAAAGCTATTGTATGTATCCAACTGTGCCAACCTCAAGATTACGAGATTTGATTTAAAAATACTATTTTATCTTCTTTCTTTTTTTTAGCATCCATAGGCCTCTCATTGTAGAAACGGCCTACACGGTAATCCGCGGTACACGTGCACGCACACAGGGTTATACTAAAATGGCATAAAATCTCCTAGGGTAGGTACCCTCACATGTTCTCCCCGTGTCCCCTAGGCCTAGGGTAGGTACCCTCACAAAAAACATGCAGTAATCCTGGTCTCTAAACTGCCTCCCCCTGGCCAGCCGGGGCGCCTGATGGAGGGGAAAGGAACTGGTTGGAATAGCGTGTTCCTTCCACGCGCTACGTCCAACCAGGGAAACTCCCCGCTGTCAGGTGTAAAGGAGCAACTTGGACACTCAGGCATGAAGGAAGCATGAGTTCAAGTCCTTGGGGACTAGGTTGGTGGAGGGTGTGTAGAGCCCAGGATCACATTAGATGATTGACACAGGGGTGAAAAATGGGTTACAAAATCCCTAGGCCTACACGACAACACTACATCACTGATCATCATGGCTGCTCTGGGGGGCGATGGTCTGGGGGGCGATGGTCCGTCCGTTCCCTAGGCCTGCACGACAGATACAACAACACATCACATCCGGCGCGGGCGGAAGTGACCCATCTTGTATGCATATTTCGCAGATTTTATTCTCTGCCACAATAAGCGCCTGCAGCACGCTCTGCCCTCATAGGGGAACGGGGAGGAATGTGTAAATGTCTTCACTGTGCCACCATGCTCTGTTTGCAATTTGGACTGATATAAAGCATTCAATCAATCACAACACATTTTGTAACATCATGACGATGCTTGATAATTAAAACAGGCCAACAACATGTGGTATCTGTATCTGACAGCTGCCATACTATTAACCCATTTAGGCCTGACGTCGAAATTAAAAAAACATACATGTAACCTCTAGATGCCCCCAAGCCTATAACCTTTTAACACCAGCCTAAATGTTTTCCCCCAATTGCAAGACGAACTCCACACATCGTGTTTAACCATAAGACAGACGGTGAAAGACAGACAGACAGACAGACAGACAGACAGACAGACAGACAGACAGACAGACAGACAGACAGACAGACAGACAGACGGTGAAAGAGAGAGAGATGGAGGGACTAGATTTGGGCGATCGATTCTAAACGAGCCGCGTTCAATATGTTCTAAAGTAGTGTGCGTTTTAAAAGGGTCACACACACACACGCACACACACACACGCACACACACAGTCACACACAGTCACACACACACACACACACACACACACACACACACACACACACACACACACACTCCAATTAACCCATTGCTGGCTGGCTGAATAGCAAAAAATCTAAAAATAAACAAAGGTCATTTAAATGTTGACATATTATTGCTTATACTGTAGCAGCTTTAACCATCATCAGCAAAAAGCACACATAACCACGAGAGAAATACACAACCAGAAGTTACCTGACCTGAGATCAGATTCATACGAGGTTTCCACTGGACACACACTGGTCTGATTAACCCATTCTGACCCGAGATCAGATTCTAAAAAATGTCAGTCGTTCTTTGATTTTTCAAAAATAGCAGACCTACAAGCTATGAGCTTGTAGATCTGCTATTTTTCAATAGCTAAAGCATAACATGATGCTAACACCAAAATGGGTTCCCGTTCAGAATGGGTTAAATAGCCCGATCGACACGTTGTGAGCTTGTAGATCTGCTCATTTCCCCCCGGAAAAAGCGTGGGAATTTGGAGGGAAACAGGGGAACTCTATATTGGCACAAAATGGTTTCAAATGGGGGACAATTACATAATTAATGTTGGGGGTCCTTGACATGAAAACAAGCCCCAAAGTGGATCATAATAAGCGGACATGGCAACATGACAGCGCTATACCGGTGGTCACGTTCTTCGCAGTGTCCTCCCCTCACGTCCACATCTGTGCACAACGCTGGCCTCTCCATCTCTCTCCCTCAAGATCAAAAAAGGTTCAAAATACTTGTACTGTGTGTGTCTGTGTGTGGTAAATGGTAAATGGTGCATTTATATAGCGCCTTTATCCAAGGCGCTTTACAGAGATTGTGCATTACATTCACCCATTCACACACACATTCATACACCGATGGCAGCGGAAACCATGCAAGGCACCAACTAGCACATCGGGAGCAATTAGGGGTTCAGTGTCTTGCTCAAGGACACTTCGACAGTAACTCTGGGGGAGCCCAGGTTCGAACTGGCAACCTTACGGTTACCATCCAGGCACTCTACCCCTGAGCCACCGCCGCCCGTGTGTGTGTGTGTGTGTGTGTATGTGTGAGTGTGTGTGTGTGTGTGTGTGTGTGTACAGGCAAAACAAGCTTGTGAGCTTGTAGATCTGCTATATTTCCGGCATCAATCGTTCAAAGAGCGCTGCAATGCAGAGACGGAGAAAAAATAATAATGCGATGAATGCCAGTCAGAGCCATAATTCAGACATTTACAAAGTTAAGCCACTAATGTGGATATGCATTTGTAATATATCTGTATTCCATCCATCCATCCATCCATCCATCTCCAACCATCTCCAACCGCTTATCCGGTCTCGGGGGCAACAGCTCCACCAGAGAGCTCCAGACCTCCCTCTCCAGAGCAACATCAGTGACTTCCTCCTGGGGGATCCCGAGACGTTCCAAGGCCAGTGAGTCGATGCGTTTCCTCCAACTGCGCCTTGGTCTGCCCCGGGGGTCTCCTCCCAGTGGGACGTGGTCCTTGGTCTGCCCCGGGGGTCTCCTCCCAGTGGGACGTGGTCCTTGGTCTGCCCCGGGGGTCTCCTCCCAGTGGGACGTGCATCGAGGACCTCCCTAGGGAGGCGCCCGAGAGGCATCTGTTATTGCAGTACAAAAAATTGTCTGGAATTGGCCAAAATTTACTGAGGGCCTTGGGAAGGCATCCATTCAAAAGACCAGCTGACAACGGATACATAGCCATGGTAAGATATTATAACACTTTTCCAATTGGTTGTCAAGAGGTAAATTCTTAATGGACACCCTTATGCCAGTAGGACTTAGAAGGTATCTCTTGCTCGTAGGCGAGTGAGGGTCTTGCTCCCCATCTCTGTAGCGCCATCTAGTGTCCGTTGTACCCAGCCTGAGGACCACCGTACCAAGCCTGCAGATTCAGCATCCTTAACACATTTAGACCTGACACCAGATTCTACAAATGTCTTCTAAATCCGGACAGTTTTCTGAAAAACCCTATGTTTCTATGCGAGTGGTTCTCAAACTATTTCATGTCAAGGACCCCCAACTATATATGTAATTGGCCGCGGACCCCTCCCCCCCCCCCCCATCTGAAAATATGTTGTTCCAAGGACCCTTCCAGAAGCAAAGATTTGAGTTAAAAACGTTCTGAAAGAATATATATTCAAAGTTTTGTGACGCATTCTCACGATTTCTTTCAAAAATAGCAGACCTACAAGCTCTAGTCAATAAACAGGTCAAATCACATCAATCAAGCAGAACCGTGTATATTGTAGGACCTCAAGGATACCATAGCGTGCCGTCTACATACAAAAATAGAAAACAACATACAGTACATACAATACATGCAGATAAGAAGCATGGTTATTGCTTTTGACATACTATGACACTGTGGTTGTTTCTATACATGATAGAACTAAATAAAAACATCACATGGATGCACCTGGGACGTATATCCTCCGTAGATATATTTACACAAGGAAAGTTGTGACGTTATATACTGTATGTCCATGTGAGATGATTATCTTCATATTAGGACGTTTTGCCACAATTATGTAAACATAATAATGCTGTCATGGCCAGAGATCCTTCTTCTACGTTACATAATTAATATTACACCGTGTTGTTTGTTTTTGCAAGAACACACATGAGATTATGCTGTATCCAAATTACATCATCTACACTATTCTGCTAATAGTATGCTGCAATATACATATTCCCCCCCTTTTCCCCTCACTGTATAGGTTTCTTTTCCCTTTTTGCTTCCTTTATGATGAATTCCTGTTCTGTTCTTTAACTATATAGAAGTGTCTATTTGTACGTCTCTAAATGTTTTGATGAATTGAACATGTGGACCCTGTTGTAAACAAGTGTAAATGCTTAATTGGGGCGTCCACTCACAGTTAACAGTCTTTGTATTGAGTTTGTGCTTGAAATGTACTGTAATTCTGCAAACTGTTAATAAATATTTCAATCAATCAATCAAAACACGCTCCCTCCAGCTGGAATCCAGCGTCAAACCCAGAAGTATACACATCCCATCGGTAAACAATTAACCTCATATTTCCATAGATAAGACGTTTACAACAACAACAACTTCAATCAACTTCTGTGTGTCGTCAATTCCACATTCTGCTGTTTTACAAACATCTCCAACCCCCCCCCCCCCCCCCCCCCCCCTCCCCTCTCCCCTCCCCATAAGCAGCACGTTGCTAGATCTAGCTAGCTAGCGCTGTAGGCTACAGAGGAACAGCCGCACAGGGAAGGAACCCAAGTTTAGAACTGCATCTCACTCTCCGTCCTTTACGTAAATACACAATTAAGCCTTCACACAGCATACGCACGCACGCACACACGCACACACACACACACACACACACACACACACACACACACACACACACACACACACACACACACACACACACACACACACAACACACACACACACACACACACACACACACACACACACACACACACACACACACACACACACACACACACACACACACATACACACATGAGCACACCACACACAACCTTCCCCCCCCCCCTCCTCTCACTCTCTCTTGCCTCCTCTTTCCCAGCACTAGAAATAACTTCAAAGCGGTGCTGGTAGCCTTGAGGAGAGCGAGGCAGCAGGCTCTGGTTACAGCGGAGCAGCTGGGAGGGCCCTACAGGTGGGGCCAAAACACTCCTCCCTCCTCCTGAAACTCTATCTCCGTAAAGGGATCCCTGGCGCTCCTCCTCGCAAAGAATGAACACTTCCTCCCTTTTGTCCCCTCCAACCAGGACGACAGGAACAATTAGCCCCGGCTAGCTTGGTCGGACCATTCTTTTCTTTTACTTTTGTTTTGTTTTGTTTTGTTTTGTCCCCCCCCCCCCCCCCCCCCAGTGGTTGATTTACGAACTCATTTTTGAAAAGGACCCCATCCATGCAGGCCAGTGCGCATATATTAGGCAGTTCCAATCACCCCGGTACAACCCAGGTGGACACTAGACACATACATGGGGGTCCAGGCACCAACCAGGGGGGTCCTCGAGGGAGTTCCATGATAGTTTGGAACCAAAAAGGAAAGGAAAGGTACTATTGTTTACCCAGGCTAACTGGACTAAGCTCAAGAACTTGTTTACAGCCAGGCCCTGCTCATAGAACATTTCATGGTAGGGGTTCAATGCCTTGCTCAAGGGCACTTCAGCGGTGGAAATTTTAACGTGCTGGTCCGGGGATACGAACTAGCGACCTTCCGATATCAAGACCGCTCCGCAATCCGTTCGGCCACCGCTGCCTCCACCAAATGGGACCGTTGTGGGTCTGTAACTCTGTGTGTACAAATGGAACCAAATTGACCCTATAGCGGAACCAAATGGACGGGTCGGGTCCATTTTCGGTTCCACGTGTACACACAGACCTATATTAAGGATAAGTGCCAGGGACATAATCCCGTATCCCCAACGTCTTTGCACTGAGTGCCAGGGACGTAATCCCGTAATTTAAAAAGAAAACATTTTTTTTTAAACGCCCTCTCTTTTTTTTATAATGGGAGAATTGGCACTCAGAGCCTAAACTGGTGACCACCAGGTGGCACTTGACCTGGGAACGATTCTACAAAAAACTCTATGTTAGAAACCTATGTTTCTAAGGTCAGTGGTTCTCAAACTATTCCATGTCAAGGACCCCCAAGATTATATGTGATTGGCCGCCGACCCCCATCTGAAAATTTGTTGTTCCAGGGATCTCACAGAAGACAAAGATTTGAGTTAAAAACGTTGGCTCTGAAAGAAAATATATTCAAAGATTTGCGGCCACATTTTCACCATTTAAAAAGAAAATAGCAGATATATGAGCTTGTAGATCTGCTATTTTCCAATAGCTATAAAGCATAACAAAATACTTAAAAAAACACCTAAAAAGGTGTTCCCACCGCCCGCCCTGGATGGGGTTAAAAAAAAACAACGTAATGGCGGTTATATTACAGGAGACGTATGTCCTCCAGGCATCGCCAGGCGTCGTGTCCCCTCCATAACCTTCCCCGAGAATCACCTCCAACGCCAGCTTCATAGCAACGTGTCCCCTCCATAACCTTCCCCGAGAATCACCTCCAACGCCAGCTTCATAGCAACGTGTCCCCTCCATAACCTTCCCCCAGAATCACCTCCAACGCCAGCTTCATAGCAACGTGTCCCCTCCATAACCTTCCCCCAGAATCACCTCCAACGCCAGCTTCATAGCAACGTGTCCCCTCCATAACCTTCCCCCAGAATCACCTCCAACGCCAGCTTCATAGCAACGTGTCCCCTCCATAACCTTCCCCCAGAATCACCTCCAACGCCAGCTTCATAGCAACGTGTCCCCTCCATAACACTTCCCCCCAGAATCACCTCCAACGCCAGCTTCATAGCAACGTGTCCCCTCCATAACCTTCCCCCGAGAATCACCTCCAACGCCAGCTTCATAGCAACGGGGCAAAGCAAACAAGTGTCACGGTTTCAGCGTGAGCAGGGAGGGGGGAAGGGGGGGGGGGGGCAGGGGGTGGGACATCTAATATCATGTAAATATCCTGATATGTAGCACACGGCTCTGGAGTTGACAGCTTTAACACTGAGCAGGGTGCCGAGCTTGTGACTCTATTAACTGGGCTGTGAGTGAGCACGCAAAAAACCATCAATGGTGTGTGTGTGTGTGTGTGTGTGTGTGTGTGTGTGTGTGTGTGTGTGTGTGTGTGTGTGTGTGTGTGTGTGCGCTAAATGAGTGTGCAAGGCTGTGTGCATGCATGCACGCACGCACTACACTACGTCACACACACACACACACACACACACACACACACACTCACACACAAAGTTGTCCTGGTGTCACTTTCAGCTCTCCGGTCTTGAAATCCAGTAGTGACACGAACAAAGGACAGGCCAACAAAGTTCAAGGGTCAACATTGGGCTGGATGCCACCATTTTGAAAAAAGGGCGTGCGTGTGTGTGTGTGTGCGTGCACAGTATATGGACAAAGAGAAAGTAACAGCAAGCATATCGACCGATGCGTCCTGCTGGCTCTCTCCTGACGCGGACAATTCCAAACGTCATGGTTTTAAACACCCCAGAACACACACTGCTGCCAACTTCTGACACGGTGGTTTTAAACACCCCAGAACACACACTGCTGCCTCTCGTTCTGACACGGTGGTTTTAAACACCCCAGAACACACACTGCTGCCTCTCGTTCTGACACAGTGGTTTTAAACACCCAGAACACACACTGCTGCCTCTCGTTCTGACACGGTGGTTTTAAACACCCCAGAACACACACACACACACACACACACTGCTGCCCAGAGTGGACGCTATAGCTTTAAGGTTGCATACGCTGAGCTAATTAGCATCATAGCATAATATGTCACTAAAAATGGAACGGGGCTCATTAATAAAAAAATGATTTCAAAACAAGAATGGACACAAAAGTAGATAAACCATATTAATATACACGCACACACACACGTACACGCACACACACACGCACACACACGCAGTGTGTATATTCGGCAAGCCCTCCTCTCCTTCTCTCTCTCTCTCGCCCTGTGACAAAAGTTAATGCCACTACTTAATGGCTATGATTAATGTTTCCACGGGACAGCCACAGGGTGTGAACGGAGGGAAGGGGAGGAGGGGAAGGCATTCGTGTCTAGTGGCCGGGTGCATTGAAATGTGTGCGCGTGTGTACGTGTGTGTGTGTGTGTGTGTGGGGGGGGGGGGGGGGGGGGGGGGAGTTACATGTGCTAAAAGTAGACCAAGGGGAAGGATTGCAGTCATCAACACCTAGGCTCCGAGTGGCCTTTGATGTGGTCCGTGCTCCGTGTCTTTGAAGACCCCGGTCCATGGAGGAATGCTGCCCTCCCCCCCCCCCCCCCCCCTCTCGGAAAGCCCCCGGAGTTGTGGAATGTTGGTGCAAGCTGCTGCCCGGTCGGTCGGTCTGCTGGGATGGGATTAGAGCACACAGACCCAAACTACCCTCCCCCTCCCTCCTCCCTACCCTCATCTCTCCTCTCCGCTCCCCCCCCCCCCCCTCTCTCTCTCTTTCTCTCGTGCTGTGGAGGAGTGGACAACATGGAGACCTGTATCCCGAGAGACGACAGACTATGCACCCACTGCACACAAAATGAAGTGGAAACCGAGCTACACTTCCTAACCATCTGTCCATTGTACCAAGACATCAGAGACACATACTTCCCACAGATTACAACCACACACAGAGATTTTGAAAACATGACCAATGACAAAAAACTCCCATATCAGCTGGGCGAAGTACAAACAATGTGCAAACATAGCAGCAAGATTTGTGAGTTGCTGTGATAGGAGAAGGATATCAAATGGAACACAACCACCCTAAAGACTAATCATTGTG
>NC_139710.1:33014721-33149721 GCF_964188405.1 Protomyctophum parallelum
ACATGGCATTGACCAGGGTTGCCACATTGACTGAGAGGGAAACAAGCAACCAGGTATATGAAAATGTTAACAGGCCAGATCAAGTCAGAAAATCCAAAAAAGTCAGAAAATAAATCTAGAATAAGCAACAATATTGCTGACTGTCAAACATCATTGTCCAATGTTTTAGAGCAGTGGTTCTCAAACATTTTCATGTCATGGACCACTAACATTCTATATATATATATATATATATATATATATATATATATATATATATATATTATATATTATATATATATATTTACTATATATACACACCGGTATATATACAGTGTACACAAACCGTATATCTAGGTGTGCCCCGAGATTTTTAGGCTATGAAAAGTGTGCCCTGGGACAAAAAAGGTTGAGTTAAGCGGTGCCCAAAAGGTAGATCACGATCTACCAGTAACGTCAGATCAGGGGTTTTGTCGGCCAGCGCCAAAAATGCTCCCCGACAGCATAATCGGAGCAAATACCGGGCAGTGTGTATGAGCCATAACGTGTTGACTACACTACACTACACTAATAAGGACACATAATAATAACTAATAACCCATCCGTTACTACATGTGGAGTCAACTACCGCAATTTCCTTCTTCCCATAGTGCGCGGCAAAGTAACTCTGGGATGAGCGGCCGCGAAATTCTAGTATATATATATATATTCAAAGATTTGCGCCACATTTTCACGATTTTTCAAAATAGCAGATCTACAAGCTCATAGCACGGCACTCTGTGCCGCGCTATGAGCACACACACACACACACACACACACACACACACACACACACACACACACACACACACACACACACACACACACACACACACACACACACACACACACACACACACACACACACACACACACACACACACACACACACGTGCATGTATGTGCGACGGTGTGTATCCTTTTACCAGTCACCTCGGGGGCCCACATGGGCCTTGGGTCTGGGTGTGGATTCGTGTCACCCGGCCATTCAATCCCCCTCATCTTCCACCTCCCGTCAGACCGTAGCAGAGCCTCATAGCAGAGCAGAGCCCCAGGACAGGGACATTCACCCCTCCCTGTCAGACCGTAGCAGAGCCTCATAGCAGAGCAGAGCCCCAGGACAGGGACATTCACCCCTCCCTGTCAGACCGTAGCAGAGCCTCATAGCAGAGCAGAGCCCCAGGACAGGGACATTCACCCTCCCTGTCAGTCCGTAGCAGAGCCTCATAGCAGAGCCCCAGGACAGGGACATTCACCCCTCCCTGTCAGACCGTAGCAGAGCCTCATAGCAGAGCCCCAGGACAGGGACATTCACCCCTCCCTGTCAGACAGTAGCAGAGCCTCATAGCAGAGCAGAGCCCCAGGACAGGGACATTCACCCCTCCCTGCCAGACCGTAGCAGAGCCTCATAGCAGAGCAGAGCCCCAGGACAAGGACATTCACCCCTCCCTGTCAGTCCGTAGCAGAGCCTCATAGCAGAGCAGAGCCCCAGGACAGGGACATTCACCCCTCCCTGTCAGACCGTAGCAGAGCCTCATAGCAGAGCCCCAGGACAGGGACATTCACCCCTCCCTGTCAGACCGTAGCAGAGCCTCATAGCAGAGCCCCAGGACAGGGACATTCACCCCTCCCTGTCAGACCGTAGCAGAGCCTCATAGCAGAGCAGAGCCCCAGGACAGGGACATTCACCCCTCCCTGTCAGACCGTAGCAGAGCCTCATAGCAGAGCAGAGCCCCCAGCCCCAGGACAGGGACATTGCACAGGGGGCGGAGAATATACGCTGCAGATTCCTCACCGTTAAAGTGGTTTCCATTTTCATGATCTTCACGTTTTTTTTTTTTTTTCTTTTTTTTTTTTTTTACAAAGCCGGTCATGAGAAGATAAAGTTGGGGGGTGGGGGGTGAGGGGGTTAGAGAACGTAAACATTGGAAAATAACCCATTCTGACCTGAGATCAGATTCTAAAGAATGTCTTCTACATCCTGACAGTTTTCTGAAAAAGATATGTTCTTCGACTTTTTCAAAAATAGCAGACCTACAAGCTTGTAGATCTGCTATTTTTCAATAGCTATAAAGCATAACATAATGCTTAAAACACCAAAAGGGGTTCCCGCCCCAAAATGGCCTAAAGGGACACAATATCTCGGGTTTTGTCGATCCACAACCCACCTATATGATCCACAACCCACCTATATGCCAAAACCAGATATCTGTCATTTACTCACACAGCCTATACATCCGAATCCGAGGCAGCCGTGCACGCGCTTATTAGTCGTTTCTCTGCTCAAAATGAGACAAACTAGGAATGGATGTTTAGAAGCGTTATAAAACTTTAATCCAAGGTTGTGCGGATTTTCCTCCTCCTCCCGCTGTCTCCATGTTGTGTGTGCGTGCGTGCGTGTGTGTGTGTGTGTGTGTGTGTGTGTGTGTGTGTGTGTGTGTGTGTGTGTGTGTGTGTGTGTGTGTGTGTGTGTGTGAGAGTGTGTGTGAGAGTGTGTGTATGAGAGAGAGAAAGATGAATATGATACCGATTTCTGATTTGATCCTTTCATGAATAGGATATATAAATGAGTAAATAAATATATGAGAGTGGTATAGGTATTGTGTGACTTCTTTATGGGTTTTTTAAGTAACAGGAAGTTACGGAACGTCATCGCTCCAATATGGCGGAGGCACTGCTGCTACTATGGGACATATTGACATAATATCGCCTCTTTCTATCCACACTTTTCCTGGGCTGTGTGTGCTCCAGTTCCTGTCGATTTGATCCAATGAAAGCCAATGAAACTGGTCAGATGACCAATGATATCCAATGAAATCAACAGGAACTGGAGCACACACAGCCTAGGAAAAGTGTGGATAGAATCTTTCATATGGGTTGCATCTCTTCCTGGTTAGCCACAAGGAAGCTTTGAGAAGGAAGAGAGGTGGTCACGTGACTGGGCTGCGCCATGACACTGTCATGGACACTTTCATGGGAGCCAAACTCACACCGGAAGTGCAATGAATACATGGCAGTGAATGGAGCCGGCTGGACCAGCTCATAAGGCCTAAAAAAAAAAAACTTTGGTTTCCGATTGGCTGTCATTTTTGGGCTGAGTAGGTAGGGATTTTTTTTTTTTCTTTTTTCGTGGGAAAGATGGGTAGCAAGGAATTATTATTATTATTATTATTTATTTATTTTTCGTGGGAAGGATGGGTAGCAAGGATTTTTTTTAACTTTTATTTTCCTACGGCAATGATGGATAGGCTTTTTTTTTAATAACTTCAATATTTGCCTGAAATACCATCTTTTAAATAATGAATGGTTCAAGTACACAAAACACTATATGCCTACAGCTAAACATTTGAAAACTTTGAATAGAATGTCCACACACTGGTTGAATACTTAATACGCATGTTTCATGATAAATTATTTTTATGTGATGTATTCCCATGCTTTTTGTTCTTGCTTAATGTAAATCGCTCTGGATTAAGAGCGTCTGATAAATGCCTAAATTGTAAATTGTACTGTCTTACAGTAACTAGAAGGCTCTGACAGTAATGAAATGCACAGTCACGTCAAACTGCTGCGCCTCCTCCTGCCTGCAACTCAGTTCATTTGAACTGTGGAATCATGGCAGGTCTAAGACTACATTTGCAAGCCCCCTATTTTATTTAGTTGCGCCTGTGTTTTGGGGTGGCATGAATCTTTCATGCTTGTAAACATTGTGAAATCACGCGTACTTCATTTATTGGCCATCCAGTTTTAGGTAACGGTGGCTACATTGGTGTCAGCAACAACCCACCTAACGTAAAACAACCTCTGCTTTCCAGCTCATGTTTTGACATAAAAAGTTAGAATGTGTTGCTGGCATCAACATAGCTAGCTATAGTGCTAGTTATTAAAAGACAAAAACATAGCTAACGTTAGCCCCATATGTGCCCTCTCCTCTCCCTACTCTCATTCTGTAGCTCGGAGCTACAGAATGAGCGTAGGGAGAGGGCACATATATGGGGCTAAGCTAACGTTCTGACGGGGTAGAAGCATGAGCCGAATGGGTTTCCTCCTCCTCCTCCTCGCATCTCAGGGCTAGATACCGAAAGTCAAACATGCCCAGCCTGGGCGCCTAGAGGCTCCAGGGTGGGGAGGAAGAGTATGTCGGCTGAGATGATAGTCCATTTATCCGCTCGGTCGTGTCTCCCTTCTGCGGACTTAAACCGACACCGGCACGGTTTCACCTCCTTAATCATGTCTTCAAATGTTTTTGTACTCAATCGTATGATCTGTGGCGGTGCTTTGCACGGGCAGTGGACAGTCACAGACACCGTGCACAGGTCCATGCTGTATGTTGTCACTGTTGTGTTGTGTTGTGTTGGGTTGTGCGTCTCCTCGCGATGACGCATTCCAAAACATTTGCGCACGTGATATTTTAGATGAAAGAAAACTTTATTTTGACTTTGCGCATCCCAATGGTCTCATCAAAGATCATTTTAATTTTAATAAATATCTTTTGGGTCTTACTCGGTCGCATTCTGAGCTTCTTTTTTTTTTTTTCACCAAATGCCAATAAAAGAATATGAGTCACGCATATTTAATAGAGTCGGTCAGCAACCGGAAACCAATTTTTTTTTTTTGTTAGGCCTAACAAACATTATTCATGAACCATTGTCATATAATCAGTTCAGGAATATAAAAGAAGAGACATATCACAGGTTGTTTTCTAATCACTTGCTTTTCGATGTGCACAGAGTGCACAGTATATCATTTGATCTGAGGATCTAAACGGCAGAAGGTATATCGTTTCTGGCTCCGAGGTACGATACGTCATACTTGGTACGTTCAGAAAGGTACTGTGCGCTCTTTAGATACCATGGGCTGTATTTTGCGTGTCTTAAGTACCAGGTCTTATTCCCTAACTTGAGTAAACTAAAGACCTGGAGGCGTGATCAATGCCATTTGGCTATTCTGAGTGGCCAAAGAGCATTGATCACGCCTCCAGGTCTTTAGTTTACTCAAGTTAGGGAATAAGACCTGGTACTTAAGACACGCAAAATACAGCCCCATACCTCTATAAACACTACACACACTGTGTACACATCGAAAAGCAACACAGCAGACATTAATGTGTTACATGTCTTCTGTTGTTTTCCAGAAGCGATTATTTTACAAAAGGTCTCAGTCATTGCCCCTGGGCAACAGAACATTTAGTTTGTGCCCCCCTGGGCAACAGAACATTTAGTTTGTGCCCCCCTGGGAAACAGAACATTTAGTTTGTGCCCCCCTGGAAAACAGAACATTTAGTTTGTGCCCCCCTGGGCAACAGAACATTTAGTTTGTGCCCCCCCTGGGCAACAGAACATTTAGTTTGTGCCCCCCCTGGGCAACAGAACATTTAGTTTGTGCCCCTCTGGGCAACAGAACATTTAGTTTGTGCCCCCCTGGGCAACAGAACATTTAGTTTGTGCCCCCCTGGGCAACAGAACATTTAGTTTGTGCCCCTCTGGGCAACAGAACATTTAGTTTGTGCCCCCCTGGGAAACAGAACATTTAGTTTGTGCCCCCCTGGGCAACAGAACATTTAGTTTGTGCCCCCCCTGGGCAACAGAACATTTAGTTTGTGCCCCCCTGGGAAACAGAACATTTAGTCTGTGCCCCCCCCCCGGGCAACAGAACATTTAGTTTGTGCCCCCCTGGGCAACAGAACATTTAGTTTGTGCCCCCCTGGGCAACAGAACATTTAGTTTGTGCCCCCCTGGGCAACAGAACATTTAGTTTGTGCCCCCCTGGGAAACAGAACATTTAGTTTGTGCCCCCCTGGGCAACAGAACATTTAGTTTGTACCCCCCTGGGCAACAGAACATTTAGTTTGTGCCCCCCTGGGCAACAGAACATTTAGTTTGTGCCCCCCTGGGCAACAGAACATTTAGTTTGTGCCCCCCTGGGCAACAGAACATTTAGTTTGTGCCCCCCTGGGCAACAGAACATTTAGTTTGTGCCCCCCTGGGCAACAGAACATTTAGTTTGTGCCCCCCTGGGAAACAGAACATTTAGTTTGTGCCCCCCTGGGAAACAGAACATTTAGTTTGTGCCCCCCTGGGAAACAGAACATTTAGTTTGTGCCCCCCTGGGAAACAGAACATTTAGTTTGTGCCCCCCTGGGCAACAGAACATTTAGTTTGTGCCCCCCCCTGGGAAACAGAACATTTAGTTTGTGCCCCCCTGGGCAACAGAACATTTAGTTTGTGCCCCCCTGGGCAACAGAACATTTAGTTTGTGCCCCCCTGGGAAACAGAACATTTAGTTTGTGCCCCCCTGGGCAACAGAACATTTAGTTTGTGCCCCCCCTGGGAAACAGAACATTTAGTTTGTGCCCCCCTGGGAAACAGAACATTTAGTTTGTGCCCCCCTGGGCAACAGAACATTTAGTTTGTGCCCCCCTGGGAAACAGAACATTTAGTTTGTGCCCCCCTGGGCAACAGAACATTTAGTTTGTGCCCCCCTGGGCAACAGAACATTTAGTTTGTGCCCCCCTGGGCAACAGAACATTTAGTTTGTGCTCCCCTGGGAAACAGAACATTTAGTTTGTACCCCCCTGGGCAACAGAACATTTAGTTTGTGCCCCCCTGGGCAACAGAACATTTAGTTTGTGCCCCCCCCCTGGGCAACAGAACATTTAGTTTGTGCTCCCCTGGGAAACAGAACATTTAGTTTGTACCCCCCTGGGCAACAGAACATTTAGTTTGTGCCCCCCTGGGCAACAGAACATTTAGTTTGTGCCCCCCTGGGCAACAGAACATTTAGTTTGTGCCCCCCTGGGCAACAGAACATTTAGTTTGTGCTCCCCTGGGAAACAGAACATTTAGTTTGTACCCCCCTGGGCAACAGAACATTTAGTTTGTGCCCCCCTGGGCAACAGAACATTTAGTTTGTGCCCCCCTGGGCAACACAACATTTCCACTTCTGTCACCACGGCTGGGGAATAAACAGTATATGCATGAAAGGCAAAGGGAGAGAGAGAGAAAAGTAAACTTTAATTGGTGTGGAAATAATTCCATTACCATACACTTCCCTTATAACCCATTTAGACCCGAGGAACGATTCTACAAAATGTCTTCTATAAATAAAGACGGTTTTCTGAAAAACACATGTTTCTATGTCAGTGGTGCTCAAACTATTTCATGTCAAGGAGACCCAGAATTATATGGATTTGGCCGCCGACCCCCATCTGAAAATATGTTGTTCCAGGAACCCCGCTGAAGCACATTATTCAAGTTAAAAACGTTCGCTCTGAAAGAATAATATATTCAAAGATTTGCTCCACATTTTCACGATTTTTCAAAAAATAGCCGATCTACAAGCTATGAGCTTGTAGATCTGCTATTTATCAATAGCTAAAAAAACACCCAAAAAGGGTTCCCAGTCCAGAATGGGATAAAGAGTGATTCGTTCTTTTGATCGCCCCAAACGGGTTGTTCATGAAGTCACTGTGGGACGAGGCCTGCATGGGCCGTAAGGGGCAAGGCCACAGTCACCAGAACCACACACACACACACTGTGGGACGAGGTCTGTATGGGCCGTAAGGGGCAAGGCCACAGTCACCAGAACCACACACACACACACACACACACACACACACACACACACACACACACACACACACACAGTGGGACGAGGCCTGTATGGGCCGTAAGGGGCAAGGCCACAGTCACCAGAATTCCTCCCAACATTTGTTTAGCAGCAGGCCGAGCGCAGAGCGGGGCACAAATGCTGTATTGTCCAGTCCCCCCCACCGCCACCCCCCGCCCCATTTCTCACTGGCCGCAATGCCAGAGGTAGGAGAGAGAGAGAGAGACACTAGAGAGAGCAGAGCGTGAGACGGACAGAAAGACACATTTAGAGAGAGATAGAGACAGAGACAGACAGACAGAAAGACACTTGTAGAGAGAGATAGAGAGATAGAGACAGAGAAAGACAGACAAACACAGACATGTAGAGAGAGATAGAGAGACAGACAGGAAGACACTTGTAGAGAGAGATAGAGATAGAGAGACAGAGAGAGACAGACAGAAAGACACTTGTAGAGAGAGATAGAGAGATAGAGAGACAGACAGGAAGACACTTGTAGAGAGAGATAGAGAGATAGAGAGACAGACAGGAAGACACTTGTAGAGAGAGATAGAGAGACAGAGAGAAAGAGAGGAAGAGAGCGAGACAGACAGTGTTGCCAACTCTTAGCGATAGAAATAAGCCAAATCTTCCCTCGAAAATCAAGCCAAAACAAGCACAATAATATCGCCATATAATACTAATAAATAAATACTTGATACATGCATCATTATAAATACTATGTATGTCTATAATTATGAATATTTTGGTCATTTATCCCATTCTGACCGGGCACCCATTTCGGTGTTAGCATCATGTTATGCTTTAGCTATTTAAAAATAGCAGATCTACAAGCTCATATCGCGCCACCGAGTGGCGCGATACGAGCTTGTAGGTCTGCTATTTTTGAAAAATCGAAGAGCGACTGACATTTTTAGAATCTGATCTCAGGTCAGAATTAGGGATGCACCGATCCGGCTTTTTGGCATTCGATACCGATTCCGATACATGGGGGTCCAGTATCTGCCGATCCAGAGTACCGATCCGATACCCTATGACTAATGTATAATGTAATGTATTTAATACATTATTATATATATTATATTATATATAAAAATATAATATATTATTAACACGTGGATTAATAATATTGGTCAACCACGGCGATTTCTGAGGGTTTAACATTCTAAGTACAAATAAAAGCTGTGCAGTATTATGCACTTTCATAGTTTTTATTGATTTAATACGCAGATTACGTCTTTGGCCACTAGGGGGTTTTATTATTATTATGCCTATAATTATTATTTTTGGTTTATAATCCATAGTTACTATGCATAATAATATTATGCCTATAATTATTATAATAATTATTATTTTAGGTTTATAATCCATAGTTACTATGTATATTATTATTATTATACATAGTAACTATGGATTATAAACCAGCTAGGCCTACACATAAAAGGAAAGTTGTAAAGCACAACCACAATTTAATTTATTTCTGACGATAGTCAACCACATCATTTTGGTTTCTATTCCTTTTATAACTCTAGTTAATGTTCTATTCAGATATTATTCAATGCATCATTGCCAGCATTAGCCCCATATGTTCCCTCTCCCTACGCACATTCTGTAGCTACTGTGGGCCAGCATACTCAAACTACTATTATTATTTTAATATTCGGAATCCCCGCACGCACGCACGCACACACACACACACACACACACACACACACCAACGATCCCTTTGCTGCAACGTTAGCTTGCTAGCCTAGCAATGTTGTGTAGGTAGGCTACTGTTGATAGCTTTAGCAGCTATCGCTAACATGAGGAACAGCAACAACAAGTAGGATGTAATTGAATGGAGGCTTTGGCAACTGTCCTCTTTGGCTCTCCGTGTTCATCGGATTCTTTATCTTACATAAAGAAATACGAGCGACCTGCTAAAAAAGTTAAGAACACAGCGGCTGCACAGCACAGTGACTGAGCGCAGCCCGAGCCCCTCCTCTCCCTCGAGGATCAGGAGGGAGAGGGCTGAGGGAGCGAGGGGGCTGTTTGACTGTGTGTGCGCACTGGGAAGGAGCATGTCTCAAGTTCCAACGGGAGAACGGAGCGGCATCTGACTGGATCGGATAATGGATCGGCCCATTGCCACCGATTCCCGATCTAGAATTTTAGCCTGGATCGGCGCCGATCTCCGATACGAGTATCGGATCGGCGCATCCCTAGTCAGAATGGGTTCATCAGACCTCGTATGAATCTGATCTCAGGACAGAATGGGTTATTACACACATAGTAGAGACACCAGACCAGTTCTGACTTACACTCTCTCCAAACCTATGGGTAGGCCGCTTTATACTATATACATCTAAGAAAGGTCGGCTTGTTTCATATTCAAAACACGCCACCGAATTTATTTAAACAAGTCCCAAAAAACCAAAATCTGCGACTCGGGGGGAGAGGGGGAAACGCAACTCTCTCAGACAGATAAGCAAGCTAAGGCCTTGGGACAGTCGACCTCTAGTAACCATACGAACTGGCCTCTCTCTCTCTCTCTCTCTCTCTCTCTCTCACACACACACACTTCCTGCAGGATTCCATGTTAGCTTCCATGTTTAGCTTCCATGTTTAGCTTCCATGTTAGCGTGCTGCTTTGAAAAGATAATGGCTAACTTGTAAAGATGTGCTCCCAAACCTTTCCCAAACTTTTTCAAGGACCCCCAAAATGATACTAATTATATACCGCGGACCCCCATTTGAAAATATATGCCAAGGACCCCCATACAAGGCTCTAGCAGTGATTCTCAACCATTTTCATTTCAAGGACCCCCAGTTTGACCTGAATGTATATTGTAAAAACAAACTTAATTTAACTCTGAGTTACAAACCCATAAGGGTCCATTTGCATGGTTCCTATAAATTATCATTTAGCTGGGGACGCCTTGGAACTCCCCCAAGGACCGCTGGGGGTCCCCGGACCCCACTTTGGGAACCAACCACTGACTATACTAGGAACAGATCAGGTGTGGTTTAGGGTTTAGACCTAGACTAGTAGACTTAGAGCATGTTATGTTATGTGTGGAGTTTGGGTTGAAAAGGGTTGGGGTTTAGAGATCTATACGTCTGATTGAATGTGATTTGAAATCACGACATCATCCATGCCTTTGTAAGGTGGATAATATCTGGAGGGAGATTTATCAGTCAAATCACGACATCATCCATGCCTTTGTACGGTGGATAATATCTGGAGGGAGATTTATCAGTCAAATCACGACATCATCCATGCCTTTGTACGGTGGATATATCTGGAGGGAGATTTATCAGTCAAATCACGACATCATCCATGCCTTTGTACGGTGGATATATCTGGAGGGAGATTTATCAGTCAAATCACGACATCATCCATGCCTTTGTACGGTGGATATATCTGGAGGGAGATTTATCAGTCAAATCACGACATCATCCATGCCTTTGTACGGTGGATAACAGGAGGGAGATTTATCAGTCAAATCACGACATCATCCATGCCTTTGTACGGTGGATATCTGGAGGGAGATTTATCAGTCAAATCACGACATCATCCATGCCTTTGTACGGTGGATATATCTGGAGGGAGATTTATCAGTCAAATCACGACATCATCCATGCCTTTGTACGGTGGATATATCTGGAGGGAGATTTATCAGTCAAATCACGACATCATCCATGCCTTTGTACGGTGGATATATCTGGAGGGAGATTCATCAGTCAAATCACGACATCATCCATGCCTTTGTACGGTGGATATATCTGGAGGGAGATTTATCAGTCAAATCACGACATCATCCATGCCTTTGTATGGTGGATAATATCTGGAGGGAGATTTATTTATCAGTCACAGGAGTTCATGACTCCATGTGTTATAAACCCTCCGGGGGATCCAACGTTATTTGATTTGTTTTTTATTAGAAACAAGGAACCACTTAGCGGGGCTGTAACCTCTGGGGGCTTTTGGCTCCACATCTGAGAGGAACGCAGGTCACAAAACCCCCCTCTCTGAAAAGGGGGGGGGGGGGGGGGGATGAAAAATACACTGGCCAGAGCTACAGTATGCAACGTTAATTCAGACAGAATGTCACAATAATGCCAGCTGAAGCTCTATAGCCTCTCTCTCCTCTCTGAGGCTG
Source organism: Protomyctophum parallelum (assembly GCF_964188405.1). Lineage (NCBI taxonomy): Eukaryota > Metazoa > Chordata > Actinopteri > Myctophiformes > Myctophidae > Protomyctophum > Protomyctophum parallelum. The sequence continues at coordinate 33,026,494 of NC_139710.1, forward strand.
GCATGTTGGAGTTGTCCAGATACCATTTTCTTTTTCAGACAGAGCAAACCAAAACAAAACAAACCTCCTTCCCTTGAATTCAGTATACAACCGTCTATGCAGATTTGTCCTTGACTGCTCATATCTGACCCACCACTGTACCTTGTACAAAAATCTCAATTTACCACCTCAAGAAGACAGCAGCACTGGCTGCATTTCATCTTTAAATGTATTCATTTCAACTATCCACAGTATCTGAAACAGCTTATGATACCATACACTTCTACACATCAACTTAGACATTGCTCACAGGTTTATTTCAATATTATACCCACATCAGTTGGCAAGAAATCATTTATGTTCAAAGCTCCTTGTGACTGGAACAATCTACCTGTCCATATTCGTTCAATAACATCTTTTCATTTGTTTAAAACTGTGCTGTCCTCTCATCTGGAGACTAATCATCACTGTAGCAGATCCATGATGCAATGATCCATGTGTTATGTCTACGTTATGTCCATGTTATGTGAAATGTTGTCTTGTTGCAGTTTTTTTTTTTGCTGTTGTTGTTCGTTTGTTTATCTAGGAATTGTATTGTTTTGCTTGTTTTGTTTTGTCTGCTTGAATTGTTTGTAAAAAGTGTCTTTATGTATGAAGTGTATTTTGTGAATTGCATCCCCTTGAAAACGAGATGGTTCATCTCAAGGGATTGTTCCCAATAAAGACATTTCAGACAGAGTACAAGTATTTACATTTTTCGTAATCGCCGATACAGAGTAACGGTACGAGAAATGTATTTTTGTTGAGTAACCACTTACTTTACCCCCCTTTTTTTCTCATAACTTGTCAGTTGTCATTTATGTTTTTGTAGATTGGCTGTTTTTGGCGATTTGCTGCAGTGTTATCGGGACTGGTTCTGAGTACCGGCGAGTACCGAGGGGTGGTATCAGCCCGAGTAACCAATACCAGTATCGGTATTGGAACTTTACTGGCTCTACTTTGATGATGATAGTTTATTTGGTCCTTTTAACCCATTCTGACCAGAGATCAGATTCTATAAACGTCTTCTACATCCTGACAGTTTTCTGAAAAAGCTATGTTTCTATGTCAGTCGTTCTTCGATTTTTCAAAAATAGCAGACCTACAAGCTCGTAGCGCGCCACTCGGTGGCGCGATATGAGCTTGTAGATCTGCTATTTTTCAATAGCTAAAGCATAACATGATGCGAACACCAAAATGGGTGCCCGGTCAGAATGGGTTAAGCACAATACAGTACATCACAATAAATAACAAAAAAATGTGCAGAGCAAAATAACGGACCAAAGGGTGTAGGCTGAAGCTAGAAGCGTATTTGTGCCTACTTCCAAGAGTTGGACCCATAAGGGTCCATTTGGTTCCAAAGTATAATTTAACTGGGGGACGCCCCTGGAACTCCCCCAAGGACCCCTGGGGGGGTCCCACTTTGGACCCCACTTTGGGAACCACTGGTCTAGCTCAGGGCCCAGAAATGGCAGCGACAGCATCAGTGCTTCCCTGACGCTTTGGGAACGGAAGACGTCCGAGCGGTTGTTGTGGAGAGATATCTCCACTGGGCCCTCGACCCGACCCGGAAGGGGGCTGTGCAGCCTGCGGATCAAAGCCTTTCTCTGGTTATCTTCGGGTCCAGTGAGAATTCAGAGATCTCCCTCCCCCTCCTGTCTCTCTCTCACCCACTGTGTGTGGTGTGTGCGTCTTGTGTGTGTGTGTGTGTGTGTGTGTGTGTGTGTGTGTGTGTGTGTGTGTGTGTGTGTGTGTGTGTGTGTGTCCGCGCACGGAGAAAACGATCTTGGCCGTGGGCCATTCACAGCTTCTCCTTTGGTTGTCAGTCAGTGGGCGGTGCGTGGAAACATAAAAGTAGTACTTTTACGTGTAACAAACTTTTAAACAGGTTTTCTCTTGGTGGGCATTTCTGCCTTCATTTGGATAGTAGAATAGACAATAAATAGCAGATATCCAAGCCTGCTGCAAGCGCTAAACTATCTTTGAACATTTTAGAGGGAGAAAAAAAAGTGTGAGAACTACCAATTTAGATTAGATCATTTAGATTTGTAAGAACCTGAATCAGGTCTAAATGGTTTAAGTGCAGTTCTTGAGTGAATGCACTCCGTTGTGATGTCCGGGAACCGTCTGCTGTGTTAATGCATTAAGTATGAGCAGCGGTGCTGCTGGCCTCGGCCAGGAGGATCACGCAGGGTCACACATTCCTCTGACTCCCTCTGCTTTGACTCTGACTCCCTCTGCCTTGACTCTGAGCTCCCTCTGCCTTGACTCTGAGCTCCCTCTGCTTTGACTCTGACTCCCTCTGCCTTGACTCTGAGCTCCCTCTGCCTTGACTCTGAGCTCCCTCTGCTTCGACTCTGAGCTCCCTCTGCCTCGACTCTGACTCCCTCTGCCTCGACTCTGAGCTCCCTCTGCCTCGACTCTGAGCTCCCTCTGCTTTGACTCTGACTCCCTCTGCTTTGACTCTGACTCCCTCTGCCTTGACTCTGAGCTCCCTCTGCCTTGACTCTGAGCTCCCTCTGCTTTGACTCTGACTCCCTCTGCCTTGACTCTGAGCTCCCTCTGCCTTGACTCTGAGCTCCCTCTGCTTCGACTCTGAGCTCCCTCTGCTTTGACTCTGAGCTCCCTCTGCCTCGACTCTGAGCTCCCTCTGCCTCGACTCTGAGCTCCCTCTGCTTTGACTCTGACTCCCTCGGCCTTGACTCTGAGCTCCCTCTGCTTTGACTCTGAGCTCCCTCTGCCTCGACTCTGAGCTCCCTCTGCTTTGACTCTGACTCCCTCTGCCTTGACTCTGAGCTCCCTCTGCCTTGACTCTGAGCTCCCTCTGCCTCGACTCTGAGCTCCCTCTGCCTCGACTCTGAGCTCCCTCTGCTTTGACTCTGAGCTCCCTCTGCCTCGACTCTGAGCTCCCTCTGCTTTGACTCTGACTCCCTCTGCCTTGACTCTGAGCTCCCTCTGCCTCGACTCTGAGCTCCCTCTGCTTTGACTCTGACTCCCTCTGCCTTGACTCTGAGCTCCCTCTGCCTCGACTCTGAGCTCCCTCTGCCTCGACTCTGAGCTCCCTCTGCTTTGACTCTGAGCTCCCTCTGCTTTGACTCTGAGCTCCCTCTGCTTTGACTCTGAGCTCCCTCTGCTTTGACTCTGAGCTCCCTCTGCCTCGACTCTGAGCTCCCTCTGCTTTGACTCTGAGCTCCCTCTGCTTTGACTCTGAGCTCCCTCTGCCTTGACTCTGCCTTGACTCTGAGATCCCTCTGCTTTGACTCTGAGCTCCCTCTGCCTCGACTCTGAGCTCCCTCTGCCTTGACTCTGAGCTCCCTCTGCCTTGACTCTGAGCTCCCTCTGCCTTGACTCTGAGCTCCAGCACTCCTGAGAGCTCCCGTGTTCAAGTGAGGGGCGCTCTTAATCATCATACTGTATACGTCATCTCATTCTGCACATTTTAGCGTCCTCACTTTTGTCTTCAATGGTTGTGTTTAAACAGACCCTGGCCTCAGATAGGACACCCCTCAAAAATGAAATACTGTCTACAGCCAACTCCACCGCACTGCGGCACCAAAACAGACCCAAAAAACTGGTTATGGTGTGTGTGTGTGTGTGTGTGTGTGTGTGTGTGTGTGTGTGTGTGTGACACTTTAGTGCGTCTCTACCTGGCTTGTCACAACAACAAGGGCTGGTCAAAGGCAGAGAGAACAGAGTGTCTTTTGTAGCCGGCATCTACTGTCATGTTCCTGCTGCCCTGCTATGACAGAGCTGAAGTCTCCCTACCCAAACCTCCTGCACCTACAGCAGGGGTGGGCAACGTTGATGATGGAGAGGGCCACTATAGTTCCACACTCACTCCAGAGGGCCACTATAGTTCCACACTCACTCCAGAGGGCCACTATAGTTCCACACTCACTCCAGAGGGCCACTATAGTTCCACACTCACTCCAGAGGGCCACTATAGTTCCACACTCACTCCAGAAGGCCACTATAGTTCCACACTAACTCCAGAGGGCCACTATAGTTCCACACTCACTCCAGAAGGCCACTATAGTTCCACACTCACTCCAGAAGGCCACTATAGTTCCACACTAACTCCAGAGGGCCACTATAGTTCCACACTCACTCCAGAGGGCCACTATAGTTCCACACTCACTCCAGAGGCCACTATAGTTCCACACTAACTCCAGAGGGCCACTATAGTTCCACACTCACTCCAGAGGGCCACTATAGTTCCACACCCACTCCAGAGGGCCACTATAGTTCCACACTCACTCCAGAGGGCCACTATAGTTCCACACTAACTCCAGAGGGCCACTATAGTTCCACACTCACTCCAGAGGGCCACTATAGTTCCACACTCACTCCAGAGGGCCACTATAGTTCCACACTCACTCCAGAGGGCCACTATAGTTCCACACTCACTCCAGAAGGCCACTATAGTTCCACACTCACTCCAGAGGGCCACTATAGTTCCACACTCACTCCAGAGGGCCACTATAGTTCCACACTCACTCCAGAGGGCCACTATAGTTCCACACTCACTCCAGAAGATAACTATAGTTCCACACTCACTCCAGAGGGCCACTATAGTTCCACACTCACTCCAGAGGGCCACTATAGTTCCACACTCACTCCAGAGGGCCACTATAGTTCCACACTCACTCCAGAGGGCCACTATAGTTCCACACTCACTCCAGAAGGCCACTATAGTTCCACACTCACTCCAGAAGATAACTATAGTTCCACACTCACTCCAGAAGATAACTATAGTTCCACACTCACTCCAGAGGGCCACTATAGTTCCACACTCACTCCAGAGGGCCACTATAGTTCCACATCCACTCCAGAGGGCCACTATAGTTCCACACTCACTCCAGAGGGCCACTATAGTTCCACACTCACTCCAGAGGGCCACTAATAGTTCCACACTCACTCCAGAAGGCCACTATAGTTCCACACTCACTCCAGAGGGCCACTATAGTTCCACATCCACTCCAGAGGGCCACTATAGTTCCACACTCACTCCAGAGGGCCACTATAGTTCCACACTAACTCCAGAGGGCCACTATAGTTCCACACTCACTCCAGAGGGCCACTATAGTTCCACACTCACTCCAGAGGGCCACTATAGTTCCACACTCACTCCAGAGGGCCACTATAGTTCCACACTCACTCCAGAGGGCCACTATAGTTCCACACTCACTCCAGAGGGCCACTATAGTTCCACACTCACTCCAGAGGGCCACTATAGTTCCACACTCACTCCAGAAGGCCACTATAGTTCCACACTCACTCCAGAGGGCCACTATAGTTCCACACTCACTCCAGAGGGCCACTATAGTTCCACACTCACTCCAGAAGGCCACAATAGTTCCACACTCACTCCAGAGGGCCACTATAGTTCCACACTCACTCCAGAGGGCCACTATAGTTCCACACTCACTCCAGAGGGCCACTATAGTTCCACACTCACTCCAGAAGGCCACTATAGTTCCACACTCACTCCAGAGGGCCACTATAGTTCCACACTCACTCCAGAGGGTCACTATAGTTCCACACTCACCCCAGAGGGCCACTATAGTTCCACACTCACTCCAGAGGGCCATTATAGTTCCACACACACTCCAGAGGGCCACTATAGTTCCACACTCACTCCAGAGGGCCACTATAGTTCCACATTGCATATACTGTCGTAGCGAAAATAGCCGATCTACAAGCTCAAAACGCGTCGCAGTGCAACGTGTTTTGAGCTTGTATAGATCTACTATTTTTGCTATATTGAATTTGCTATATTTTAATTGAATTTATTGCAATTTTTTAATTGGAATCCTGAAAAGCTACATTTTATCATCATTATACTTATGTTAACTTCATGAACTTAAATGCAAAAACGTTGGACATGAAAAAACTAATATTTTAATACAAGTCATTAAGCTACTAATATACTGAAGTAATTAACAGTTATACTGCGTAACCCGCGTTCCCCGCTATTTAATCCAATATTCCACGCTGCCGAGATTGTTTTATTACCTTTAGAGCATACGCTGAAGTATTCACAGCTTTCAACCAAAAAAATACGGCAAAAAATGGTCCGTCGGTTTGTTATGATCAGAAGCACCAGCGGCCATGACACTGTGAAACGAAACCACAGCATGTTGTAGTCCAAACAAACGGCCCGTCCACTTGCATTGGGCTCAATTTCCCAGAAGCCCTAGCAGCCCAGAGGATGACTTGATGTCCGGTTTCGTCATCATAACAGCGACGGCCTCGTCACCAGCTGGTCCGGGACAAATGCGCTGTTTCTTTTTAATTATTTTAAAACGGCAAATTAAACGCATTAACCCATTTTGACCTGAGATCAGATTCTAAAAAAAGGTCTTCTACATCCTGACAGTTTTCTGAAAAAGCTATGTTTCTATGTCAGTCGTCAGTAATTTAAAAAAAATAGCAGACCTACAAGCTCGTAGCGCGCCACTCGGTGGCGCGCTATGAGCTTGTAGATCTGCTGTTTTTCAATAGCTAAAGCATAACATAATGCTAACACCAAAAGGGGTTCCCTCCCAAAATATCGGGAAATAGCCAATAATGCGCTTTTGCACAAAACAACACCTGGACCTCTTTGGTGGGGACGTAACAACTACCAATAGGCCCGGCCCAGCCCGGCCCAGAGCACCCTGTCATCACCACCACAGAGGCCTCTATTCATCCCAAGCACAGACAAAAGCCAAAAAGTGTACGGCAGCCATCTGAGGCATGCCAGGCATGCAGATATCCACCAGCGATATCATTTTAGGCTTTTGTGCGTCCGTGAACTTTGAGTGTCTCCCTCCTCCCCCTCCCCCTCCCCCTCCCCCTCCTCCTCCTCCTCCTCCTCCGATTTTTTTTAAATAGCAGACCTACAAGCTCGTAGCGCGCCACCGATGAGCTTGTAGATCTGTTATTTTTCAATAGCTAAAGCATGACATAATGCTAACACCAAAAGGGGGTTCCCGCCCAAAATGGGTTAAATGTACACATTGGCATCGGATCGGTATACTCAAGTCGGCATCTTTACCGTCCGATGCGCAAGTTGTATCGGAATCCGTTATCGGGGGAAGGGAAATAAAAACCAAAAGGGTATCATCATCGGTAACATCTGTATGGCCGAGTGCGACGGTGATGGCCCTGAAACAATGCTGTCTGTCTGTCTGTCTGTAGTGTCTGTCTGTAGTGTCTGTCTGTCTGTCTGTCTGTCTGTCTGTCTGTCTGTCTGTCGGACCTTTCCCTGCTTTGGTTGTGTGCCAGAGCCGCTGCCCCGTGAAGGAATTCTCCAGCTGCAGATAGCATGAGACCGTGTCTCTCTCTCTCTCTCTCTCTTCTCCTCGGACCATGTGTAGTGACTGTCTCTCTCTCTCTTCTCCTCGGACCATGTGTAGCGCCCGCCGGTCACTGATAATAAAGCAAGTTGAAGAGGAAAGATAAAGGAAAAGCTATCCCAGAGAGGAGCTACATCACAGGAGCCGAGGCATTACCGCGGCTAGCCCCACGAGGCCAAGCGCTGGATTATTATAAAACACAGGGATTTAGACTTTAGAGGACGGGAAGATTTCTCACGACACAAAAGAAAAAAAGGAACGCGTTCAAAGAGCATTAACCCGTTCTGGACGGGTCGGTCGGGATCACCTTTTCCTGTTTTTAACCCATTTAGACCGGATTTCGACATTTTGAAAATGTCTTCTAAACTCACACCTCCTGACAGTTTTCTGAAATACCCCATGTTGCTATGTCAGTGGTGCTCATTATTGCATGTCAAGGACCCCAGAAACCCCCCCCCCCCCCAGAAGCAAAGATTTGAGTTAAAAACATTCGCTCTGAAAGAATATATATTCAAAGACAAAAATAGCAGACCTACAAGCTCATAGCTTAACATGAGCTTGTAGATCTGCTATTTTGCAATAGCTAAAGTATAACATAATGCTTAAAACACCAAAAGGGGTTCCCGCCCAGGTTAAGGACCCCCATAATTATCTGTATTGGGCCGCAGACCCCCATCAGAAAATATGTAGTTCCAGGGACCCTCCAGAAGCAATTAGTAAAAAACAAGATTTTTCAAAAATAGCAGCTCTACAAGCTCGTAGCGCGGCAATCGGTGCCGCGCTACGAGCTTCCTCAGAGTCCATATATGATGAGAGTGCACCAATGTAACCAAATGGACCCTTGCAGGGTTACTAACTCAGAGAGTAAGAAAGAAAGAAAGAAAGGAAAGGTACTATGTTTACCCAGGGTAACTGGACTAAGGATAGGAAAGGTACTATGTTTACCCACGGTAACTGGACTAAGGAAAGGAAAGGTACTATGTTTACCTAGGGTAACTGGACTAAGGAAAGGAAAGGTACTATGTTTACCCAGGGTAACTGGACTAAGGAAAGGAAAGGTACTATGTTTACCCAGGGTAACTGGACTAAGGAAAGGAAAGGTACTATGTTTACCTAGGGTAACTGGACTAAGGAAAGGAAAGGTACTATTGTTTAACCAGGGTAACTGGACTAAGCTCAATAACTTGTTTACAGCCAGGCCCTGCTCATAGAACATTTCATGGTAGGGGTTCAATGCCTTGTCCAAGGGCACTTCAGCGGTGGTAATTTTAACGTGCCGGTCCGGGGATACGAACTAGCGAGTAGCGACCTTCCGGTATCAAGACCGCTCCGCAAACCGTTCGGCCCCGCTGCCCCAAGTGCACCAATGTAACCAAACGGACCCTTGCCGGGTTACATTTGAGCTGGGAGTCCAGAGACACTTCACATGCCAGGCGCCCGGACGGATATCCTCTAGTTATACGCCTCTGTAAGCCAGGGCCATGTGTTGGCCAACTGAGGGAGGTGTGTATGTGTGTGGTGAGGGGGTGGGGGGGGGGTGACATCAGCGTCACTGGGGGGGGGTAAGTCGGCACGGCCATTCAACGTGCACCCCCCAAATCCGTTTTCCTACAGAGGGGGGGGGGGGGTGGCGAAGCGGCACATTCCGCGGCGGAGCTAAAGAGCAGTTGTTCTGCTGCTCACTAAAGCCGACGGATCGGCCGGCGCTTCTGAAGAATGGACCCCCCCGGGCCGCAGGCCGCGAGACCCCGGGCCGGGCGATGCCAGCAGAACAAAGTTCTGGAGTTCAGGTTACGCACAGAGTCTCCTGTTATTGGAAAACACTGCAGTGCCCATACCCGAGGCGGGGTTGGTGAAAGGGCCTTTCTGTGTGGAGTTTGCATGTTCTCCCCGTGTCCCCTATAGGGTAGGTACCCTCACATGTTCTCCCCGTGTCCCCTAGGGTAGGTACCCTCACAAAAAACATACAGTAATCCTGGTCACTAAACTGCCTCCCCCTGGCCAGCCGGGGCGCCTGATGGAGGGGAAAGGAACTGGTTGGAATAACGTGTTCCTTCCATGCGCTACGTCCAACCAAGGAAGCATGAGTTCAAGTCCGTTGCTCTCCCCTTGTCCCCCATATATGGGGACCAGGTTGGTGGAGGGTGTGTAGAGCCCAGGATCACATTAGATGATTGACACAGGGGTGAAAAATGGGTTACAAAATCGTGGGATAAAAATGTAAGAAAAAAAGGAAAACACTGCATCCCTCATTACTCAGGCACTAGGCCACGGCATCTTAACATACGTCACTACCATTCAAATTACACAGCTTTTGCCAATTATTTAATCCTCCTCACTTCAGCCCCAGGTGAGGGAATCGTTGCTGACAGACAACAAGCACAACGAATTCTAATCAATTACAGTTTACAATTTAGGCAATTAGCAGACGCTCTTAACCCATTTAGACCTACCATCGATTATACAAGTATATTTTAAATCCTGACAGGTTTTCTGAAAAACCTATGTTTCTATATGTCAGTGGTGCTCAACCTTCTTCATGTCAAGAACCCCCAGAATTATATACCCCCCCCCCCCAGAAGCAAAGATTTGAGTTAAAAACGTTTGCTGTGAAAGAATATATTCAAAGATTTGTGCCACATTTTCACGATTTTTCAAAAATAGCAGATCTACAAGCTCGTAGCACTGCACTCTGCCGTGCCATAAGCTTGTAGATCTGCTATTTTTCAATAGCTAAAGCATAACGTAATGCTTAAAAAACCAGAAGGTGTTCCCGCCCCCACCCACACACTGATTTGAATTATCAAGCGTTCCTGTTACCCGGGTGACTGTAGCGCCGTTTTTTTATTTTGTTGCAAAACAATAATTATGACGAATGTTATATATCAGTATAGCTCTGTCTGTGAAGCTGACCCAAAATATGTCACATGCGGTAGCGACCCGTATGCCCACAGAAAAGGGTTCACAGTGTCAGGGGGCAAGGCCCGTGAATGGCTTCAGTTAACCAATTTTGGGCGGGAACCCCTTTTGGTGTTTTAAGCATTATACTTTAGCTATTGAAAAATAGCAGATCTACAAGCTCATAGCGCGGCACCGAGTGCCGCGCTACGAGGTTGTAGGTCTGCTATTTTTGGAAAAATCGCATAACATGTGGTGCAAATCTTTGAATATATATTCGTTCACAGCAAACGTTTTTAACTCAAATCCTTGCTTCTGGGGGGTTCCTGCCTGGAACAACATATTTTCAGATGGAAGTCAGCGGCCAATTACATATATATTTTTTGGGGGGGTCGTTGACATGAAAATGTTTGAGAATGACATAGAAACATGGGGGTTTTCAGAAAACTGTCAGGATTTAGAAGACATTCCGTCCTCAGTCCAAACCTCAAGAATGAGTCAAAATTAGCATTGCACTCTCACCCAGTCACAGCTTTGTTGGACAAAGAGACACATATTATGAACCGGGACCATTCTGTCCTTCCCGATACCCAGAACTTTAACCCATTCTGACCCGAGATCAGATTCTAAAAAATGTCTTCTACATCCTGAGAGTTTTCTGAAAAAGCTATGTTTCTATGTCAGTCGTTCTTCGATTTTTCAAAAACAGCAGATCTACAAGCTCGTAGCGCGCCACTCGGTGGCGCGCTATGAGCTTGTAGATCTGCTATTTTTCAATAGCTAAAGCATAACATAATGCTAACACCAAAATGGGTTCCCGCCCCAAAATGGGTTAAAACAAGTCCTTGACATGACATTGTTTTAAAAGTAGTGCAGGAACAAACGGACTAAAATAACTAAAAAATAAATTTTAAAAACGGTCTACTTTACAAGCTCAATATGGGCCAATTAGTCTGGGGCGATCTGGGCCAAATAGTAAACACTATTATAAAAGCACCATGAAATGAATGAAATATTGACCACCACTGATACAGAAACATGAGGTTTTTATATATTTTTTAAATTTCGACGTCAGTCCTAAATGAGTTTTAATGGTCCATTTGGTTGTATTTTGTACAGGCTCAGAGTTACATATAGATGAATTAACACTGAGGATTGTACTGTGGTGGTGGAAGGCCCGGCCCGGCATCCATTCTCCAGAACCACAGTCTCTGGGAGGGTTTGTTTACTCCTGGAATGGCTACGGAGGTGGTGGCGCGTCACCCCCAGAAAAGAGACAATTTGGACTCTCGCGCCACCTTGTCGTGTCTGTTGGGACGCTCTAATTAAATGGAAAAGAGCTGCTTCTATCGGCCTGTCTGTCCCATGTCTGTCCTTCTATCAGCCTGTCTGTCCTTCTATCGGCCTGTCTGTCCCATGTCTGTCCTTCTATCGCCCTGTCTGTCCCATGTCTGTCCTTCTATCGGCCTGTCTGTCCCATGTCTGTCCTTCTATCGCCCTGTCTGTCCCATGTCTGTCCTTCTATCGGCCTGTCTGTCCCATGTCTGTCCTTCTATCGCCCTGTCTGTCCCATGTCTGTCCTTCTATCGGCCTGTCTGTCCCATGTCTGTCCTTCTATCGCCCTGTCTGTCCCATGTCTGTCCTTCTATCGGCCTGTCTGTCCCATGTCTGTCCTTCTATCAGCCTGTCTGTCCTTCTATCGGCCTGTCTGTCCCATGTCTGTCCTTCTATCGGCCTGTCTGTCCCATGTCTGTCCTTCTATCGCCCTGTCTGTCCCATGTCTGTCCTTCTATCGCCCTGTCTGTCCCATGTCTGTCCTTCTATCGGCCTGTCTGTCCCATGTCTGTCCTTCTATCGGCCTGTCTGTCCCATGTCTGTCCTTCTATCGGCCTGTCTGTCCCATGTCTGTCCTTCTATCGGCCTGTCTGTCCCATGTCTGTCCTTCTATCGGCCTGTCTGTCCCATGTCTGTCCTTCTATCGGCCTGTCTGTCCCATGTCTGTCCTTCTATCGGCCTGTCTGTCCCATGTCTGTCCTTCTATCGGCCTGTCTGTCCCATATCTGTCCTTCTATCGGCCTGTCTGTCCCATGTCTGTCCTTCTATCGGCCTGTCTGTCCCATGTCTGTCCTTCTATCGGCCTGTCTGTCCCATATCTGTCCATCTATCGGCCTGTCTGTCCTTCTATCGGCCTGTCTGTCCCATATCTGTCCTTCTATCGGCCTGTCTGTCCCATGTCTGTCCTTCTATCGGCCTGTCTGTCCCATGTCTGTCCTTCTATCGGCCTGTCTGTCCCATATCTGTCCTTCTATCGGCCTGTCTGTCCCATGTCTGTCCTTCTATCGGCCTGTCTGTCCCATGTCTGTCCTTCTATCGGCCTGTCTGTCCCATATCTGTCCATCTATCGGCCTGTCTGTCCTTCTATCGGCCTGTCTGTCCCATATCTGTCCATCTATCGGCCTGTCTGTCCTTCTATCGGCCTGTCTGTCCAATGTCTGTCCATCTATCGGCCTGTCTGTCCCATGTCTGTCCTTCTATCGGCCTGTCTGTCCTTCTATCGGCCTGTCTGTCCCATGTCTGTCCTTCTATTGGCCTGTCTGTCCCATGTCTGTCCTTCTATCGGCCTGTCTGTCCCATGTCTGTCCTTCTATCGGCCTGTCTGTCCCATGTCTGTCCTTCTATCGGCCTGTCTGTCCCATGTCTGTCCTATCGGCCTGTCTGTCCCATGTCTGTCCTTCTATCGGCCTGTCTGTCCCATGTCTGTCCTTCTATCGGCCTGTCTGTCCCATGTCTGTCCTTCTATTGGCCTGTCTGTCCCATGTCTATCTTTCTATCGGCCTGTCTGTCCCATGTCTGTCCTTCTATCGGCCTGTCTGTCCCATGTCTGTCCTTCTATCGGCCTGTCTGTCCCATGTCTGCCCTTCTATCGGCCTGTCTGTCCCATATCTGTCCTCCTTTTGTCCCCTCTCTCTCTCTGTCTTGTCTTGTCCATCTGTCCTTTCGCTCCGACCAAAGTATTCTGAGAAATCATCCCGGCCAAGAACATCCCTTGACATGTCCAAGGACAAGTTATCATTAGTCAGCCAAGACTGTTTGAACAGACTGCCCACGCACACACGTGCACACACACACACGCATGCACACACACACGGACAAAGAATAGCCACAACCTCCAGTCCACACAGAACCGTTCTTTTAAGGACGAAAAAAAGAAAACGGAGGATTGAAGGTTTACGGAAAGGGAGTATTTTCAGGTCCCAGGGGGAGGAGACATTCCCTTTACTGCTTCACCCATGCAGCAGATGGCTGCTCAGGTGGCTCAGATGTACCCCGGGGGGGGGGGGGGGGGGGGGGCAACCTTCCCATTCCCAGAGGGCCTCTCTACTCTAGCCAGTCAGAGTGGCTAGAGTTTGAGCGATTTTACCTATTTTTGACGGGAGGGGGGGGGGACATTCGTACATGGGGCTAAATAAATATGTCCTTTTTACAAAATCTAATAACCTAAAACATGAAGGTTCATGTTTTAGGTTAAAAAAGTAAAGTAAACTAAAGTTACATCCTGACAGTTTTCTGAAAAAGCTATGTTTCTATGTCAGTCGTTCTTCGATTTTTCAAAAATAGCAGACCTACAAGCTCGTAGCGCGCCACTCGGTGGCGCGCTAGGAGCTTGTAGATCTGCTATTTTTAAATATCTAAAAGCATAACATAATTGCTAACACCAAAAAGGGGTTCCCGCCCCAAAATGGGTTAAAATGTATTTTACTTAGTCTAGTTTTTATTTGTTGACAAAAATTGTCAGTATATTTAAGTCTTAGTTAAAAAAAAGAAAACATTTCATAGTATTAGTCGACTAAATCAACACTCCAAACGGGCCGTGTTGTTGACGATCACTCAGCGTTGTGGCCCCGAGGGGGTTCTGATCACGTTCTGATCACGTTCTGATCAGCGTTCTGATCCTCAGTTCTGATCACTCAGCGTTGTGGCCCCGAGGGGGTTCTGATCACGTTCTGATCACGTTCTGATCAGCGTTCTGATCTTCAGTTCTGATCACTCAGCGTTGTGGCCCCGAGGGGGTTCTGATCACGTTCTGATCAGCGTTCTGATCACTCAGCGTTGTGGCCGAGGGGGTTCTGATCAGCACCGAACACCGCATTGGTCATTTCCCTCTACGCCCCAAAACCAGAAACATCAAGAGAGAGAGAGAGAGAGAGAGTCACACACACACACACACACACACACACACACACACACACACACACACACACACACACACACACACACACACACACACACACACACACACACACACACACACACACACACACACACACACACACACACACACACACACACACACACACACACTTCGTTGCCCCACCCCCCACACCCGCGCATGCCAGTCATTTTGATTCAAGGCATAATATATGAAAAAAGGTCAGGCCAATTAAAGTGCAGGTCAGTCATAATAACCATATGCTGTGTGTGTGTGTGTGTGTGTGTGTGTGTGTGTGCGTGTGTGTGTGCAATCTTCACGGTGTGAAAATGATTGAAGCAAAGCGAACTCACCAGAAAGTGAAAGAACGCTGTTGGACATCTTCCGTTTGAACTCAGCCCCCCCCCCCTCCCCCTCCAGCTTTAAAGTCAAAGTCAAGGTGAATCTATAATGACCATGAACGTACTGTACGTATACTGTACGTACGGTATGGATCCAACAGGAAACAATGGCCTGTACTTTAATTATTGAAAAATCGTTTTGAAAAATCGTGAAAATGTGTTGAAAAAAATCTTTGAATATATATTATTATTTCAGAGCAAACGTTTAACTCAAATCATAAATGCATAATATTTTTGGGGGTCATTGACATGAAATAGTTTGAGAACGACGATTTTCGAGCGATGGAAATAAACGAATTATAAAACCCAGCGCCCCATTGAGGGTAAATGGTAAATGGTGCATTTATATAGCGCCTTTATCCAAGGCGCTTTACATATAGACTGTACATTACATTCACCCATTCACACACACATTCATACACCGATTGCGGCGGAAGCCGTGAAAGGCACCAACCAGCACATCGGGAGCCATTAGGTGTTCAGTGTCTTGCCCAAGGACACTTCGACATGTAGACAGGAGGAGGAGCCGGGATTCGAACCACCGACCCATGGATCATTGGACGACCTGCTCTACCTCCTGAGCCACAGTCACGAGGGCTTATGGTGGGGTTGGGGAAGTATAGCCAATAATGCATTTTTGCACAAAATAACATCTGGAGCACTTTGGTGCGGACCTAACAACTACAACTAAAAGGTAAGAAAGCCTTCTTTTTTTAAACTTAAATTTCTTATCACACAATTTTGTAACCCATTTTTCACCCCTGTGTCAATCATCTAATGTGATCCTGGGCTCTACACACCCTCCACCAACCTAGTCCCCATGGGGGACAAGGGGAGAGCAACGGACTTGAACTCATGCTTCCTTCATGCCTGAGTGTCCAAGTTGCTCCTTTACACCTGACAGGGGGGAGTTTCCCTGGTTGGACGTAGCGCGTGGAAGGAACACGTTATTCCAACCAGTTCCTTTCCCCTCCATCAGGCGCCCCGGCTGGCCAGGGGGAGGCAGTTTAGTGACCAGGATTACTGTATGTGTTTTGTGAGGGTACCTACCCTAGGGGACACGGGGAGAACATGTGAGGGTACCTACCATAGGGGACACGGGGAGAACATGTGAGGGTACCTACCCTAGGGGGACACGGGGAGAACATGTGAGGGTACCTATCCTAGGGGACACGGGGAGAACATGTGAGGGTACCTACCCTAGGGGACACGGGGAGAACATGTGAGAGTACCTACCCTAGGGGACACAGGGAGGACATGTGAGGGTACCTACCCTAGGGGACACGGGGAGAACATGTGAGGGTACCTACCCTAGGGGACACGGGGAGAACATGTGAGGGTACCTACCCTAGGGGACACGGGGAGAACATGTGAGGGTACCTACCCTAGGGGACACGGGGAGAACATGTGAGGGTACCTACCCTAGGGGACACGGGGAGAACATGTGAGGGTACCTACCCTAGGGGACACGGGGAGAACATGTGAGGGTACCTACCCTAGGGGACACGGGGAGAGCATGTGAGGGTACCTATCCTAGGGGACACGGGGAGAACATGTGAGGGTACCTACCCTAGGGGACACGGGGAGAACATGTGAGGGTACCTACCCTAGGGGACACGGGGAGAACATGTGAGGGTACCTACCCTAGGGGACACAGGACTATAGTTCCATGAGCCCACATGACCGTTTACGCCGCGGAGCCAAAAAGGAACTATAGGAAGTCTTGGTTTTTACCGCCAGACAACAAAGACTATACCGTACAGTACGTACACTATAGCATTATTAATATTATTATGCCCCGACTTCAACTCAACTCCAGCCCAGGATATTATGCACAAAGTTAAAAAAGGCCGACCTCTGCGTGAACCGCCAGATAAATAAAAGCAGGCAGGACATGTTTACTGTTCATTTAACATCAAAGGGACACATACCATGAGACAAGAGGGGAGAGAGAGAGAGAGAGTGACACAGGCATGCATTAACCCATTCTGAGCTGAGATCAGATTCTCTAAAAATGTCTTCTACATCCTGACAGTTTTCTGAAAAAACTATGTTTCTATGTCAGTCGTTCTTCGATAAAAAAAAAAATAGCAGACCTACAAGCTCGTAGCGCGCCACTCGGTGGCGCGCTACGAGCTTGTAGATCTGCAATTTTTCAATAGCTAAAGCATAACATAATGCTATAACACCAAAAGGGGTTCCCGCACATAATGCATTAACCTTTTGCAGAGCTGTGCTGCATCAACAACAGTGTTCTGCGCGCTGCAGTGCAATCTAAACAAGAGAGATTCCTTCCTTACAGTCGGTGTCATGGGAGCTGTCAATGAGTTATCTCAGTCTGATGATCTTAGCGGCATTTTGAAAGGCTTCAGAGACATGCTTTGGCCCAACACGGACACACACACACACACACACACACACACACACACACACACTATCATGCACGGATCATGCGCACATACATACACACACAGCCATTTTAGATCCGAGGTCAATTCGACAATGTCTTATAAATCCCGACAGTTTTCTTCTGAAAAACCTCATGTTTCTATGTTTCTGTCGTTCTCAAACTATAATCATGTCAGTGCCAAATTTATATGGAGCTATTTGGGCCACCGACCCCCCATCTGAAAATATGTAGTTCCAGGGACCGGACCCCCCAGAAGCAAAGATATGAGTTTTAAAAAGCATTCGCTCTGAAAGATTATATATATATTCAAAGATTTGCACCACACTTTCACGAATTTTCACGCATATCTACAAATAGCAGATCTACAAGCTCGTAGTGTGGCACTCAGAACTGCTTGTAGATCTGCTATTTTCACACTCACTCTCACACACACACACACACAGAAAGAGAACATGTATGTGAACAAACACACACATTAGAACAAAACTATTCTCAAAATGTTCACAATGCATGCAAACTACTCCCCCCCCCCCCCACACACACACACACACAAACAAAAATACAATACATACATTAGAACAAAGTAATTGTCAATGTGCATACAAACAAACACACACACATTAGAACATGCACGCACACACACATAAGAACATGCACGCACACACAGACAGACGGAAGAACATGCACACACACACACACACACACACACACACACACACACACACACACACACACACACACACACACACACACACACACACACACACACACACACACACACACACACACACACACACACACACACAGAAAGAGCCCTGTATAAACTTTACAGAGAACAGAGTGGAGTCTGTTCCACCTGTTGTGTACTTTAGAAAACGCCCAGCGGTGGATTAACCTATCTGCTGGAATCAGATAAGAGAGAAAGAAAAAAAGAAAGGGAGAAGAAAAAAAAATACAAAGAACCCCCCGCTCCCCCCCCTTCTCAATTCTCAATTAAAAACCTATAAATAATAGAGCGTGCTATAATAAAACATTTTGGACACTAAAACACTTTCTTCTTCTCCTTTTCCACGGAGAGAACACAGAGAACAACAGAACAAACAGGACGTGACCTTAACAACAGCCTGCTTGTAGCTGGAAGTGAGAGCTTTGCTTTTTACCCAGCCAGTGTTGCCATGTCCGCTTATTATAGGCAAATCATACAGTATACCGCGGGGGGGGGGAGGGGGCGGGGGGTGTCTTTGGGCTTTCTAAAGTGTAGTTTGGATTATTTGAGCTTGCTTCCTAAATGTCTTTTTTGAACCCATGTTTTGACCTGAGATCAGATTAAAAAAAATCTGAAAAAGCTATGTTTCTATGTCAGTCGTTCTTTGATTTTTCAAAAATAGCAGACCTACAAGCTCGTAGCGCGCCACTCGGTGGCGCGCTATGAGCTTGTAGATCTGCTATTTTCACCCCGATACCAGATTTTGTGCCGTTACAACGTTTTGAAAACATTTACAAAAATGAGTGAAAATAGCATTTAACCCATTCTGGACGGGAACCCCTTTTGGTGTTTTTAGCATTATATTGAAAAACAGCAGATCTACAAGCTCATAGCACGGCAGTCACAGAGTACTGCGCTATGAGCTCGCATATAGTTATATTTTTTGGAAAAATCATAAAAATGTGGCGCAAACCTTTGAAATGGTCCGCAGCCAAATACAGATAATTCTGGTGGTTCTTGACATGAAATAGTTTGAGCACCACTGACATATAGAAGCATAAGGTTTCTCAGAAATCTTTTAGGATTTAAAGAAGCCATTCTTATTTTATTTTTCCTACTCTAAATGGGTTCAAAATAGCCGCCGTGTGTCGTTCGTGGGAGTACAATGTGCTCATGATGTGTGGCCTAAATAGTCGCTAAATAGTTGCTTCATTCCTTTTTTTTTTTGCAAAAAGAAATCCAGCAGCACAGCTTCCTTCCTTCCATTCCAGCTCGCCGGGGTGGAAACAACCCTTTTTTTTAAAAACTTTCTCACCCTCCTTGGAGCTGGAGGGGAACACCTCCACCTTTATTTGTACACGCTGGAGCGGATTTAGCCCCTGGAGGCCTCGCGGCAGCAATTACATCATCGTTCACAGCGTTGCAGTATGCTAGCTGCCGCGCATATCAGGAGAGGCCGGGCGGCATTACTCAGAGGAGCCCTTTGAAGAGTTTTGGCCCGGCCCTCTCTCTCTCTCTCTCTCTCCCTCCCTCCCTCCCTCCCTACCTCCCACCCTCCCTCTCCACCCACCACCCCCCCGCTCCCTCCCACCCCCTCCCTCCCTCCGAGCTTCGGGTGAAAGCCTTTGATGTTTAGCGGCTGCGTTGCAGCGCTACAGCGCCATGCAGCTAGCAGCACGGCTCCCTCTCCAAAGGGCCTTGCCTCCTCCTTGCCTGACTGGCCTGATCCTATCTGTCGAGAGCAGAGCAGAGCGGCACACACATTCATGTGGGTTCACACACGCACGCACGCACACACACACACGCGCGCGCACGCACACACACACACACACACACACACGCACACACACACAGGCCCTTCCCTGTTCAGGGTCCAGGGGCTGCCTGCATTAGAGGGGGGAGGGGAGGGGGGCTGGGGGGCGGCAGCATGCCCCCCCCCCCGGGGGGGGGCTATAGCCTGGCCTGGGGGAGGGGGGGGGGCAGGGGGGGGGGGGGGGCTAAAGGCAGCAGGAATACAATACGGGGCAGAAACCTCTTATCTCTACATTTTAACCAGATTTAAAAACACTAACTTTGAAAGAATATATATTCAAATATTTTGCGCCATATTTTCACGATTTTTCACGAGCTTGTAGATCTGCTATTTTTCAATAACTAACTTATAACATAATGTTTAAAACACCAAAAGGGGTTCCTGCCCCAAAATGGGTTAAAAATACTAATTGCCCTACCATAATACTACAATGTCACACAAAAGTATAAAAAAAAAGTATAGCAGTTCCACAAGCTCAATTAAAGCCACGCATTTCAAAGCTTGTAGATCTGCTATTTTTTGCTGCTTTTGAATGTGAATGAGGTTTCCACAACCGACAGATATACGATATCAAAGCAAAAAAGCAATCCATAAGCGCATACAGCGCAGCCAGCCAAAAAAAAAAAACCTTTTGCATGTCAATGTCAAGGACCCCCATATTGATTGTAGCGTATTTGGCCACAGACACAGCCAAATATACGCTGTTTGAAATACAACCGTTTGAAATATATTTCAAACAGTGACCCCTCACTGAGGAGTGGAGAAACACTGTTCTAAGAGCTGGCTAGGCTAGGGGTCCTTGAGGGAGTCCCAGGGGGTCCCCAATGCAGCCAAATGATAGTTAGGAACCAAATGGACCCTTATGGGTCTGTAAATCTGAGAGTGTACAAATGGAACCAAACAATTTACAATCTAGGCAGTTAGCAGACGCTCTTAATCCAGAGCGACTTACATTAAGCAAGAACAAAAAAAGCACGGGAATACATCACATAAAAAGCATTTATCATGAAACGGGTCCGTATAGGTTCCATTTGTTGTACACTCTCAGAGTTAAACTAACATTGATTTTAGGATATAAATTGGGGGTCCCAGAGATAAATGCCATTAAATGGGGGGGAGGTCCGTGTAGCCTAATTCAGGTCAAACCTGGTAGGGGCCTTGAAAAAAAAAATGGTTGAAAAATCACTGCTATAGAGACATATAAATCTTCTCTCGTGGGGAGGGTCCCTGGCATATATTTTCAAATGGGGGGTCCGCGGGGCTATAATGAGTGTCATTTTGGGGGTCCCTTGGCATGAAAACGTTAGAGACCACATAAACACACGTGGATTCTTGAAGAGAGGGAAGAAGGCCAGGCCGGGCCACATGGCGGGCCCCAGGGATTGGAAGAGTCGCTACGCGTCAAAGCGTCGAGTCTAGACACGTCGCGGTGTGTGTGTGTGTGTGTGTGTGTGTGTGTGTGTGTGTGTGTGTGTGTGTGTGTGTGTGTGTGTGTGTGTGTGTGTGTGTGTGTGTGTGTTCTTATGTACACCTTATACACAAAAGGAGGATTCAACTCGTCTCTCACTGCGGATCATCTTAAAATGAAACGTGCATGAAATCGTGCAAAAGATATACCGTTTTCTACAAACTCTTTGACAGAACCATTGTCGTCTCCGTCAGGGTCCAAAACTGTGGACTTTTGGCAGGATTTCCAGTTCTAAAAATCACACCTGTGTGAAGTGAGGGGCGCTGATATATTAACCCATTTAGGCCCGACGTCGAAATAAATAAAAAGTCTTCTGAAAGAATATTATATTCAAAGATTTGTGCCACATTTTCACGATTTAAAAAAAATAGCAGACCTACAAGCTCATAGCGCGCCATCAATGTTGGTTTAACCCAAGCTTGTAGATCTGCTATTTTTCAATAGCTAAAGTATAACATGATGTTAAAAACACCAAAACGGGTTCGTGTCCAGAATTAAAGTCTAACTCATGTTGATTATGGTGATACATGTATTGGTGATTTAAAACAAACTGTGTCAAAAAACAAACGTTAAATTCTAGTAATTGTTAATAGCATTTAATGTTTGTGTGTCAGGGACAAGACGACGTACATTTTCTCTTCATTGTCAAATGGCGTTATTAAAAACAAACATTGAACTAAAAAAAAAAAACATTAAACCTGTATATAGGAGGAGGCTATAGGAGCGCCCCTCAAAAATAAAGTTTTTTAATATAGACAGAATCGTTTCAAACCCCGAACGAGCAAGCAACGCTATATTCCTTAACCCATTTAGGCCTGGGTCCAAATTAAATAAAATCTTCAAAATCATGACAATTTTCTGAAAAACCTATGTTTCTATATCAGTGGTTCTCAAACTATTTAATGTCAAGGACCCCCAGAATGTTTTCCCCTCACTGTATATGTTTCTTTTCCCTTGATGAATTCCTGTTCTGTTCTTTAACTATATAGAAGTGTCTATTTGTACGTCTCTAAATGTTTTGATGAATTGAACATGGTGGACCCCGTTGCAAACAAGTGTAATGCTTTATGGTGTCGTCCACTCACAGTTAACAGTCTTTGTATTGAGTTTGTGCTTGAAATGTACTGTAATTCTGCAAACTGTTAATACATATTTCAATCAATTAATCAATGTATTTCTCCACCTGAAAATATGTTGTTCTAGGGACCCTCCGAGGAGCAAAGATTTGAGTTAAAAATGTTTGCACCACATTTTCACGACTTTTCAAAAATAGCAGACCTACAAAGCTATGAGCTTGTAGATCTGCTATTTTTCAATAGCTAAATTATAACAATGTTTAAAACACCAAAAAGGTGTCCCCGCCCATAATGGTTTAAATAAACATGAAGCGTCCCTGATGTCGCCCAATACATCCATTGATGCAGGAGAAGCACAACAAAACAATACAGGAGGAAAAAAGAATTTTTTTCTTCCCCCCTTCTCTTTTCTAAAACTAGGACACATCCTCCATTCCCTTGGAAGGTAGCGTAGCGTAGCATAGCGTAGCGTAGCGTAGCGTAGCGTAGAGTAGGCCTAGGTGATTCATCCTCAGTGTGTACCCAGGGGAACTATGTGGCACCGTGCCAGAGGAGAGAAGGAGGAGGTGGAGAGACTCTACCAAACATTAAACGCAAGCTAGCAGAGATAACCCAAAGTCTGTTGTCTTCTGAGCGACCAAGCCCAATTCATCATATTATATATACGCTCATATATATACCTCTCTGGCCCCATTGTGTTGAAGTTATGGAGCACCGTTTCCCCAAACAGGGGCTCGGGAGGGAGTGTGGGAGACATCTTTGGGTCACGGGGTGTTGTGGTGTATGGGCATGTGGCATGTAATAATAATAAAAATAATAATAAATATATATACCTGTATATATCCGTCCTATTCAGGACGGGAACCCCTTTTGGTGTTTTCAGGGCTTAACCCATTCTGACCTGAGATCAGATTCCAAAAATGTCTTCTACATCCTTGACAGTTTCCTGAAAAAGCTATGTTTCTATGTCAGTCGTTCTTCGATTTTTCAAAAGATAGCAGACCTACAAGCTCGTAGCGCGCCACCTGCTATTTTTCAATAGCTAAAGTAACGTAATGCTAACACCAAAAGGGGTTCCCGCCCAGAATGGGTTAATATAATGTCATCAATTATTAGGAAGCTATAAAACACGTAAAAGGAGGCATTGGCGCTGCGATATTTCATTAAAAAGACATTAATTAAGTCACTGGCCAAATAAGAGTGTTAAGTATCAATATATCAAATGTAGAAACACTCAGTTTACAAGAACACGTCCATGGGTTCATGTTTGATCAAGCCCGGTCTGAGTGGTCCCCATCTGGCACCCCTGTAAATGACCCTCGCCATGGTCGCGTGGGAATCCATTAGAGGAAACAATGGGGGGGGGGGGGGGGGAGAGAAATAAATGGTAGGGTTTTTGACAGAGGGTCTGTCAGGTTCTGGAGCAGGCACAGAACCCAGTAACAAACCCATTCTGACCTGAGATCAGATTCTAAAATTGTCTTCTACATCCTGACAGTTTTCAGAAAAAGCCATGTTTCTATGTCAGTGGTTCTTCGATTTTTCAAAAATAGCAGACCCTACTAGTTGATACCAACTACAGCGTGACACAAAAGCACCAAAAGTGCAGATCTACAACAAGCTTGAAGGCCTTCGAGCTGAATCGAGCTTTGAATTTGAATCCTGAAAAGTAATAACTTAAGTATTTCTTTCACCCGACAGACGCTTTATGATGTCATGGCCACTGGGCTCACTTCCTTCCTGGACCACAATTCCCATAATGCTTTAATGCACTGCTCCTCCTTGTGGATAGGGGGGAGGGCTGTCTCACATGAGACCAGACATGTAGTCCCCCACTGAGGGAACCAACACACTACGGGACGTCCCACACTGGGAACCAACACACTACGGGACGTCCCACACTGAGGGAACCAACACACTACGGGACGTCCCACACTGGGAACCAAAACACTACGGGACGTCCCACACTGAGGGAACCAACACACTACGGGACGTCCCACACTGAGGGAACCAACACACTACGGGACGTCCCACACTGAGGGAACCAAAACACTACGGGACGTCCCACACTGAGGGAACCAACACACTACGGGACGTCCCACACTGAGGGAACCAACACACTACGGGACGTCCCACACTGAGGGAACCAACACACTACGGGACGTCCCACACTGAGGGAACCAACACACTACGGGACGTCCCACACTGGGAACCAACACACTACGGGACGTCCCACACTGAGGGAACCAACACACTACGGGACGTCCCACACTGAGGGAACCAACACACTACGGGACGTCCCACACTGAGAACCAACACACTACGGGACGTCCCACACTGAGGGAACCAACACACTACGGGACGTCCCACACTGAGGGAACCAACACACTACGGGACGTCCCACACTGAGGGAACCAACACACTACGGGACGTCCCACACTGAGGGAACCAACACACTACGGGACGTCCCACACTGGGAACCAACACACTACGGGACGTCCCACACTGAGGGAACCAACACACTACGGGACGTCCCACACTGAGGGAACCAACACACTACGGGACGTCCCACACTGAGAACCAACACACTACGGGACGTCCCACACTGAGGGAACCAACACACTACGGGACGTCCCACACTGAGGGAACCAACACACTACGGGACGTCCCCCACTGAGGGAACCAACACACTACGGGACGTCCCCCACTGAGGGAACCAACACACTACGGGACGTCCCCCACTGAGGGAACCAACACACTACGGGACGTCCCACACTGAGAACCAACACACTACGGGACGTCCCACACTGAGGGAACCAAAACACTACGGGACGTCCCACACTGAGGGAACCAACACACTACGGGACGTCCCACACTGAGGGAACCAACACACTACGGGACGTCCCACACTGAGGGAACCAACACACTACGGGACGTCCCACACTGAGGGAACCAACACACTACGGGACGTCCCCCACTGAGAACCAACACACTACGGGACGTCCCCCACTGAGGGAACCAACACACTACGGGACGTCCCACACTGAGGGAACCAACACACTACGGGACGTCCCACACTGAGGGAACCAACACACTACGGGACGTCCCACACTGGGAACCAACACACTACGGGACGTCCCCCACTGGGAACCAACACACTACGGGACGTCCCACACTGAGGGAACCAACACACTACGGGACGTCCCCCACTGAGGGAACCAACACACTACGGGACGTCCCACACTGAGGGAACCAACACACTACGGGACGTCCCCCACTGAGGGAACCAACACACTACGGGACGTCCCACACTGAGGGAACCAACACACTACGGGACGTCCCCCACTGAGGGAACCAACACACTACGGGACGTCCCACACTGAGGGAACCAACACACTACGGGACGTCCCACACTGAGGGAACCAACACACTACGGGACGTCCCACACTGAGGGAACCAACACACTACGGGACGTCCCCCACTGAGGGAACCAACACACTACGGGACGTCCCCCACTGGGAACCAACACACTACGGGACGTCCCACACTGAGGGAACCAACACACTACGGGACGTCCCACACTGAGAACCAACACACTACGGGACGTCCCACACTGAGGGAACCAACACACTACGGGACGTCCCACACTGAGAACCAACACACTACGGGACGTCCCACACTGAGGGAACCAACACACTACGGGACGTCCCCCACTGAGGGAACCAACACACTACGGGACGTCCCACACTGAGGGAACCAACACACTACGGGACGTCCCACACTGAGGGAACCAACACACTACGGGACGTCCCACACTGAGGGAACCAACACACTACGGGCACCGGTCACAGGGACCGTCCCACACTAACAAAAGGTACGTGGATGCACTCAAGAACCATGCAGGAGTACCAACAGAACCGGAGAACCCGGGATGGAGGCGACGATGGAGGGCTCGTCTGAGGACGACCGAGAGAGAGAGAGAGAGATTCCTATGGTCACAGCGTAGGGACATGCACACATAGACATCAAAGGGGGCTTCAGCCCCTGCCCCTTTTACCCGTCTGTAAAACAACTGCCCCTCTCCTCCAGACCACGGATGCAGCGTTTACTACACTGTGAAAGAGATGCTAAATGCCTCTCCTTTCCATGCCATGCAGGAAGGAAGGCAGCATTCAGGAGAATAGCTTTTTTTTCCCTCTGAAGTCTCCTGAACTTGAACACAGTGTTTTTGCGTTGAACTAATTTGTTTAGTGCTGGGTTGCGCCCCGAAAACATCAGATCTACGAGCTCTCAACGCGTCGCGCTGCGACACGTTAACTTGTGAGCTTGTAGATCTGCTATATTTATCCAAAAGTGCCCTCTTGTGGGATCTCAGCCCCTGCCCCTCTAACACTCTTGGAGACTATCATCGTTTTGAAACAAGACTGTAGATAATTGTCTCCACCAGGCCGAAGGCATGGGGGGAGAGTATGTTTTGCACTCCGTCCGTCCGTGTGTCCGTCTGTGTGTCCGTGTGTGTGTCCGTGAGCAGCTAATCTCTGGCACCGTTAACCCGGTCGATGCCAAATTTTGCACACACACTCCCTGGATGCCACCGATGAACCTCTGCCCCAAAATTTCCAGAACGGCCTGTTATAGCGCCACCAGGAGGCCGCTTTGTGCAAAACAACCCGGTCGATGCCAAATTTTGCACACACACTCCCTGGATGCCAACGATGAACCTCTGCCCCAAAATTTCCAGAACGGCCTGTTATAGCGCCACCAGGAGGCCGCTTTGTGCAAAACAAGTTTTTGCACAGTACACCTACAGATTTTGTCCAAACATCGCAAATTGGTACACAGTCTCTCTAGAGCCATTCAACAAAACCGGTCTTTCAGATTTCTCAGACTCCATCCTTATTGGTTAAGATTGGCTTCCAAAGTTCACAGGAGTGCTCAGTTTCAAACAAAATGCTGCAAATCATGAACACATCGCGTGATTTCCGTGAAATTGTGCACGCACATTCCCACTAGGCCGAGGACGAAATGCCACATGAACAATTTCAACTCAGCCTCAAGGTGGCGCTATAACTGGCCGAAAGGTGTTTTTACCTCTAATTTACTTTTGTTGCCCTTTTATCCAACCACCAGATGAAGGCAAGCTGCAATGTCCTACATTCCTATCCTGGTGGAGACCTGTGCCCAGAAGGGCACTTTTTCTAGTTTGGATTTGTTTGTTCCAAGAGAAAGAAGAAAGCGATAGTATGGCCGGATGTCAGTTGTGTATTAAAGCACTAGTTTATTCGTCCTCATTTATGTGATAATATGTTCATTATAAATAAAACTCACAGCATGTGTAGATCTACTCATTTCAGGAAAATAAAGCAGTATGTGTACTGTGTGATGACCTTGGAATATATATATATATATATATATTTTAAACCATTTTAAGAACACAAATCGTATATGGAGGTCCCTGGCAAGCAATATGCTCAGATGGTTGGGGGGAGTGGGGGGGGGGGGGTCTCCCAGGGGGTCCTTGTTGGGGGTGGGTCCCGTAAAAGGAGTTATTAATATAGCATCACGGTGATTGACCACTTCCTCCATTTGTACGGTCGGTGGTGGCCATTCAAAAATAGCAGATCTTGGACGTGGAGGTGTCCAGACAGAGAACCACTGCTCTATAGTTTCATTAACGGTGATAAATAAATTTAAAAAAAGGGTTTTCAGACACATATGATGAGGTTTGATAATTATGTAATGATGTATACACAAAAGAGGGGACTTTGAGCCCTGTGTTCTTGAACTTGGCGAGTGCGGGACAGATCTCTGATAAGACCTCTCCTTTGATGAAAGCATGAGCAAACCAGTGTGTGTGTGTGTGTGTGTGTGTGTGTGTGTGTGTGTGTGTGTGTGTGTGTGTGTGTGTGTGTGTGTGCTATACTTGCGACGGCCTTCACGTCCGCACATTTGAGAAACAGACATTGTTTGTGAGGACAATTTTCTTGGTCCTCACCAGAGAAACTGTTGTTGTTTTTTTATGGTTAAAAAATATATAGATTTAGGATTAGGATTAGGATTCAGAATGGGGTCATGTAGAGCTATTGGTTCTCAAAGTGGGGTCCAGGGACCCCCTGGGGTCCTTGGACAGGGTCCAAATAGCTATAAAATGTGTTACCGTGGCTATTCGGCAATAGCAGCGCGGCACGAGGTGACATTTTTAAATGTATTCATTTCAATTATCCACAGTATTTGAAACAGCTTATGATACCATACACTTCTACACATCAACTTAGACATTGCTCACAGGTTTATTTCAATATTATACCCACATCAGTTGGCAAGAAATCATTTATGTTCAAAGCTCCTTGTGACTGGAACAATCTACCTGTCCATATTCGTTCAATAACATCTTTTCATTTGTTTAAAACTGTGCTGTCCTCTCATCTGGAGACTAATCATCACTGTAGCAGATCCATGATGCAATGATCCATGTGTTATGTCTACGTTATGTCCATGTTATGTGAAATGTTGTCTTGTTGCAGTTTTTGTTTTGTTGTTTGTTTTGCTGCTGTTGTTTGTTTCTTGTTTATCTAGGAATTGTTTTGTCTTGTTTTGTTTTGTCTGGTTGAATTGTTTGTAAAAAGTGTCTTTATGTATGAAGTGTATTTTGTGAATTGCACCCCCTTGAAAACGAGATGGTTCATCTCAAGGGATTAATGTTCCTAATAAAGAATTTCAGACATGTGCATGTGTGCCATTTTGGGCGGGAACCCCTTTTGGTGTTGGCATCATGTTATGCTTTAGCTATTGAAAAATAGCAGATCTACAAGCTCGTAGCGCGCCACCGAGTGGCGCGCTATGAGCTTGTAGGTCTGCTATTTTTGTTTTTAAATCGAAGAACGACTGACACAGAAACATGGCTTTTTCAGAAAACTGTCAGGATGTAGAAGACATTTTTAGAATCTGATCTCAGGTCAAAATGGGTTAATGAACACACTGTTTTTAGACGAAATTAGACGATCTACAAACTGTGTGCGTGCGCATACTTGCATCTATATTATGCAGCATGTGCAACAACATACAAAAGGAGGACAAGTGCACTGGATGGAATGCACACAGGCCTAGATCTCTCTCTCTCTCTCTCTCTCTGGCAGAAGGGCAAGCAAGGAAGTGGCAGACAACAAGAGTGTAGTCAGTGGACAGGGGAAAGGGGGTTCTGTCTGGACTAGCACACTAGCTAGTAGCTACCTACTCTAGTCTGTCCATTGGTCCTAAAAGAATAGGTAACAAAAGGGGGTTCTGGTCTGACTAGCACACTAGCTACGCTACCTACCCTCTAGTCTGTCCATTGGTCCTAAAAGAATAGGTAACAAAAGGGGGCTGGCGTTGTGGCCTTCCACTAGTTAGTCAGCACATTCCTGACTGACTACAAAGCATGCCTCTGCCTGGATGAGCCAATGTGAGCATTGTCATTTCATAACCCTCGCCCACCCCCCCTCCTTTGTTTTCCAGAGCTTCTCTGTGTCCGTCGGATAGAAATGTTGGGTTTGAGGAGGATGGACTGAACCTTTCATCACTTCTTCATCAAATATAGATGGGCTCCCCCTCCCCCTCCCCACTGAATGAATGTTAAGAAGAAAGGAGAAAAATAAAAGAAAAAGAAAAAATGCCCTGGGCCGATATATATCATCTGACTCCTTGAGTCCTTTTGAAAGCCAACATGTTTCAGAAGAAACAAGCCACGCACGCACGCACGCACGCACGCACGCGCACACACACACACACACACACACACACACACACACACACACACACACACACACACACACACACACACACACACACACACACACACACACACACACACACACACACACACACACACACACACACACACACACACACACACACACACACACACACCTTCCATGTCAAAGAAGCGCGCCGTTGCTGTTTGTTATACTGTCACACCAACCAACGCATCACACAGAATGTCATCCTCCGCGTGTGGCTCAGCACATACACATACACGTACACGGTATAAGCGTGCTAAAGCACAGCCTCAGGGAAGATTTCTAACTAAAATATTGGCTTCTGGGGGGGTCCCTGGAACTACATATTTTGAGATGGGGGTCCGTGGCCCAATAGAGATAATTCTGGGGGTCCTTGACATGAAAAAGGTTGAGCACCACTGACATAGAAACATGGGTTTTTCAGAAAAATGTTTGGATTTAGAAGATTTTTTTTTAATCGACGTCCAAAATGGGTTAAACACCTTACATTGACACCTTCATTAAATCTATAGCGATTCGTCAGGGGGAGATGGCTCCCCTGGGAGAGACCAAGAAGGGGCCCTCAGAGAGGGGCGGGCCGGGGCACTTCCAAGGCCCACTTCATGCCCCTAATCTCTCATAGAGTGTCTGCCCCGCCCCCCACTCATCCCCCTGTAAAGTAGCATAGCTACTGTATACTGTACTGTACTGATTTCTGTCAGGTGGAAAAACCTCATATGTCTGAAACTATTAAATTAACTGTGGTCAGGATTCAAATTCAAAATTCAAAATAAGCAGTGTTGTTTTTTCGTCGACTAAAACCAAGACGAAAATTTTACGTCGACTACCTTTTTTGCCCCACTGACAAAAACCAAATGGAAACTAAATAAAAACTAAGCTATGATGACTAAAACTATGACCAAATAATAGACAATTTCATCAACAAATAAAAACTAAAATGTTATAGGAAGGGACTAGTGGACAAGAGATCCAGAAGTCATTTTTCACTTTGTTGCATGGTGAAAATAGCCGATCTACAAACTCACATTTAAGTTATTTGTCATATCTATCTGCCCTTTATGTTTATGTGATCAAAGTTCAATGCCAAATACACAAGTATTTGCATGACAAATGAATCGTCAAGTATAACATTTCATGACGGCGACGGACAGCCCTTAGCAGAGAGAGAGAGACACACACACGGGCAGAAAAATAAAACAAGAAGTGCGCTCTGTGTGGTTTGTGAGAAAGTGTTGGAACATCAAAAAGGAAGTTAGGACAGGTGCGAGGAAGTCCAACAGGAAACGAGTGTTTGGTTGTTCAACGTGTTACACTTTCAGAGTAAAGTACGGGGGGGGGAAGGGGGGGGGGGGGGGAAGGGGGGGGGGGGGGGGAAGGGGGGGGGGGGGGGGGAATCATTACACCTAAACTGTGCCGCGTCAAACATGTAAACGCAATTAGCGATTTGTGGCCTAATGAATTAGTACCGCGTGCCGTTATTACTAAAGGAGAAGGAATCCTTGAAGTCAGGCACTCAACATACACACTACTATAGGGACGGCGCGTGACAATTTTTGTTCACATCAAAGGACCAGACAGAAAAGAGGGGATAGAGAGAGAGAGAGAGAGAGAGAGAAAAACAGTTCCGTCTGTTCTATTTTCCGAAACGGGGAGAGAGAGAAACGCTAGCCTCAAATTACTTTGGCTGGGAGATGAAAGTATGCAGCGGGGTGGCGGTTAAGAGACGATAGCACTTAAAATACAGCTGCGACCACGAAGCCAATAAATGGAAGAAAAAAAAAGTAGGCCGAGCAGTACTTTTAACCTTTTAAACCAGCGTTTTTTTTGTGTACTGCTACTGTTGCTTTGGTGCTGGGAGTGGCTCCCGGGTCGGGTCCTCTGGTACCTCCTGTCTGGGCCCGGCCCATTATGGCCTCTCTCTGGGTTTCCAGCCTGTGGTGAGAATAAGCGCGCTGGATCCCTCTCTCAACCGCGAAAGCTCTCATTATAGTCTAAATGCAGCCCGACACATCCTCTGCCAGTTCCAAGGTAGGAGCTCGCTACAGCAATGAGTCTCATCGTTGTGTCTCTCCTCTCTCTCTCCCTCCGTTTCCAACTTCCACAAACTAAACTGTGTGTACAACACCGCTTTAGGCTAAATAATACACTCTACTTCCTTGACTGAGGAGGTCCCCCAGGGGTCTGTATACTTCTGCCTCCTAGTTTTTTTCTTTCTATCTCCACCCCATAGTCTCGCGTTACCTAACAGACTGTTTGTTGCCTCTCGCATTTTTTTCCCAAATGCTTTCATCGTATATACAGTCGTCTGGAGCAACAGAAGAGCTGTCATGATGAGTGAAATATAATATAAAGCCTCCTCCCCACTTCCGTTTCGTCTTTTACAGTCGCGGAAAATGTATTCCAATATAAATAGAAATCATATATAGCTTGTTGCTTTAATAGCAGAAAAGTGTATTTTAAAATATATTTTCGTGATGAACGGAAATGGCAGCTTGCCTTACTCGGATTTCGGGAGCTGCACTTCCAGACTCTATATAGCATTCAGGAGCTGTAGTTCCAGACTCTATAGCATTCAGGAGGTGTAGT
Organism: Protomyctophum parallelum; assembly: GCF_964188405.1. Lineage (NCBI taxonomy): Eukaryota > Metazoa > Chordata > Actinopteri > Myctophiformes > Myctophidae > Protomyctophum > Protomyctophum parallelum. The sequence goes on from NC_139710.1 coordinate 33,059,195, forward strand.
TCCAGACTCTATATAGCATTCAGGAGCTGTAGTTCCAGACTCTATAGCATTCAGGAGGTGTAGTTCCAGACTCTATAGCATTCAGGAGGTGTAGTTCCAGACTCTATATAGCATTCTGTAGTTCCAGACTCTATATAGCATTCAGGAGCTGTAGTTCCAGACTCTATATAGCATTCAGGAGCTGTAGTTCCAGACTCTATAGCATTCAGGAGGTGTAGTTCCAGACTCTATATAGCATTCAGGAGGTGTAGTTCCAGACTCTATAGCATTCAGGAGCTGTAGTTCCAGACTCTATATAGCATTCAGGAGCTGTAGTTCCAGACTCTATATAGCATTCAGGAGCTGTAGTTCCAGACTCTATAGCATTCAGGAGGTGTAGTTCCAGACTCTATATAGCATTCAGGAGCTGTAGTTCCAGACTCTATATAGCATTCAGGAGCTGTAGTTCCAGACTCTATATAGCATTCAGGAGCTGTAGTTCCAGACTCTATATAGCATTCAGGAGCTGTAGTTCCAGACTCTATAGCATTCAGGAGGTGTAGTTCCAGACTCTATAGCATTCAGGAGCTGTAGTTCCAGACTCTATAGCATTCAGGAGCTGTAGTTCCAGACTCTATATAGCATTCAGGAGCTGTAGTTCCAGAACTAGCATTCAGGAGCTGTAGTTCCAGACTCTATAGCATTCAGGAGCTGTAGTTCCAGACTCTATAGCATTCAGGAGCTGTAGTTCCAGACTCTATATAGCATTCAGAAGCTGTAGTTCCAGGCTAATAGAATTCAGGAGGTGTAGTTCCAGACTCTATATAGCATTCAGAAGCTGTAGTTCCAGACTAATAGAATTCAGGAGCTGTAGTTCCCGACTCTATATAGCATTCGGAGATTGTGGAATAGTTGTCTGGCTAGCTACGCGAGACTCATTTCCAGTTTTCCACCAAATATTCACTTATGATGACATGGTGCCACCAAGTATCGTGGTGTATAACTGTGTCATCATGGGTGGTGGAGCAGTCTGGACCTGGGAAAAGGGCTTCGCAGACTATAGCCTCATCATTATTATTATTATTTTTTCATTCAGAGCAGCATTGGTTCTCAAAGTGGGCTCCAGCAAACTGTGTTAATAATATAGCGTCATGTTAACCACTTGAACCATAATTTATATGCTGGCTATTACAAAAATAGCAGTAGAGACAGGCTCGCTATGAACTTGTAGATCTGCTATTTATTTATTTTTTGCTTCTGGAGGTCCCTGGCACAAAAGTATTTTTGAGATGATGGAGGGGTCCGTGGCCAAATGCAAACGGAGACACCATCCATCCATCTTCAACCGCTTATCCGTAGTCGGGTCGCGGGGGCAACAGCTCCACCAGAGAGCTCCAGACCTCCATCTCCAGAGCAACATTAGTGACTTCCTCCTGGGGGATCCCGAGACGTTCCAAGGCCAGTGAGTCGATGTGTTTCCTCCAAGTGCGCCTTGGTCTGCCCCGGGGGTCTCCTCCCAGTGGGACGTGCCTCGAGGACCTCCCTATAGGGAGACGCCCGAGAGGCATCCTAACCAGATGCCCCGAACAACCTCAGCTGGCTCCTTTCCAGTCTCTCTCGTGTGACTGAACTTCTCCCCCTATCTCTAAGGGAGATGCCAGCCCCCCCGTCAAAGACAACAAATTTCGGCCGCTTGTATTCACAACCTTATTCTTTCGGTCATGACCATAGGTGAGAGAACCACTGAGTCAAGAGGATGCTCCTGGGTCCCTCCAGAGGAATGAGGCTAAAAGCAATGGTGAAAAAAGTACTACATTTTGTTACCATTTAGCCCTCAGGCTGATTCTAAAAGAAATGCTTCAAAATCCTAACAGTTTTCTGAAAAAACCTATGTTTCTATGTCAGTAGTGCTCAACTTTCTTCATGTCAAGGACCCCCAGAATTATCTGCATTTGGCTGCGGACCCCCATCTGAAATTGTTCCAGGGACCCCCCCCCCCCCCAGAAGCAAAGATTTGAGTTAAAAACGTTCGCTCTGAAGAAAGATCATTATATTCAAAGATTTGCACCACATTTTCTCGATAAAAAAAAAAGAATAGCAGATCTACAAGCTCGTAGAGCGGCACTCTGTGTTCACATAAGCCTGTGTACACGATAAAATGACCAAAGGTTTAAAGTGAAATATCCCTTTAAATAAATGGCTGGTCCCCTCTGTGCCCTCAGGTTCCATCTGGTCCCCTCGGTGCACCTAGTTCCATCTGGTCCCCCTCTGTGCATCTAGTTCCATCTGGTCCCCCTCTGTGCCCCTAGTTCCACCTGGTCCCCCTCTGTGCACCTAGTTCCATCTGGTCCCCCTCTGTGCCCCTAGTTCCATCTGGTCCCCCTCGGTGCACCTAGTTCCACCTGGTCCCCCTCTGTGCACCTAGTTCCATCTGGTCCCCCTCGGTGCCCCTAGTTCCATCTGGTCCCCCTCGGTGCGCCTAGTTCCATCTGGTCCCCCTCTGTGCCCCTAGTTCCATCTGGTCCCTTCAGTTCCATCTGGTCACTTCAGTTCCATCTGGTTCCCCTCTGTGCATCTAGTTCCATCTGGTCCCTTCAGTTCCATCTGGTCACTTCAGTTCCATCTGGTTCCCCTCTGTGCATCTAGTTCCATCTGGTCCCCCTCTGTGCCCCTAGTTCCATCTGGTCCCCCTCGGTGCCCCTAGTTCCATCTGGTCCCCCTCTGTGCCCCTAGTTCCATCTGGTCCCTTCAGTTCCATCTGGTCACTTCAGTTCCATCTGGTTCCCCTCTGTGCATCTAGTTCCATCTGGTCCCCCTCTGTGCCCCTAGTTCCATCTGGTCCCCCTCGGTGCGCCTAGTTCCATCTGGTCCCCCTCTGTGCCCCTAGTTCCATCTGGTCCCTTCAGTTCCATCTGGTTCCCCTCTGTGCATCTAGTTCCATCTGGTCCCCCTCTGTGCCCCTAGTTCCATCTGGTCCCCCTCGGTGCCCCTAGTTCCATCTGGTCCCCCTCTGTGCCCCTAGTTCCATCTGGTCCCTTCAGTTCCATCTGGTTCCCCTCTGTGCATCTAGTTCCATCTGGTCCCCCTCTGTGCCCCTAGTTCCATCTGGTCCCTTCAGTTCCATCTGGTCCCCCTCTGTGCCCCTAGTTCCATCTGGTCCCCCTCGGTGCCCCTAGTTCCATCTGGTCCCCCTCGGTGCCCCTAGTTCCATCTGGTCCCCCTCGGTGCCCCTAGTTCCATCTGATCCCCCTCGGTGCCCCTAGTTCCATCTGGTCCCTTCAGTTCCATCTGGTCACTTCAGTTCCATCTGGTCCCCCTCGGTGCCCTCTGTCACGTCGCCGCCTTGGCTGCGCTGCACACTCGCGCTGACAGACACGGCACCGCTGGAAATCAGAGGCAGATGTGCGCCCGCCTCCCACCAGCCCGCCACCCGCCCGATCGTGCAAACGCGATCAACAGCGAGGCTGCTGGTCGCTCATCCTCGCTATACAGGAAAGGACAATTTGGCGTCATGAGAGACAAAAGGGGGCAGATGCGTTTCGCCTCCATGTCACGGCTGTCCGCAATCAGAGGGGAGGCGAGGCGCATGCGATGTCAATAACAATGACCTGCACACGCCAGCGACAACAGCGCGCGTGTGTTCATGTGTGTCTGTGCATGTGTGGTGCACGGCAACAACACCACCAGTCCACTGGGACTTGCATGTTTGGTGCCGTTTATAAAAAAATCGGCTAGTGGTTGAGTATGAGTCACACACACACACCAGTACAAATTAAATCATCCAGACGGGGTCTCAAAGGCATCAAGGCCACACCACCACCACCAGGAAGATGCACTGAGGATTGGAGGAAGCTCCATCAGATAGCCTGCATGCTAGCAAGCCTACACACACACACACACACACACACACACACACACACACACACACACACACACACACACACACACACACACACACACACACACACACACACACACACACACACACACACACACACACACACACACACACACAGTTACGGGACCCACTTGGTTCCATTTGTACCACTACTCGGATTGAACACTATGTATTTTACTGCGTAGGCGACGGGCGTGGAGTGCTCTGGATAAATACACTCTTAAAGATGTCTTAGGGACTGCCAGCTCAACTCCACATAGTTTTGCAGTACTGTGACAGGATGATTTAAGGAGACATTGATTACTTTGCCATTATGTAGTTAAATTGGAACAATCAGGGCCTGGCTCGAGAAGCATCGGGTTTGGCAACATGGGCAGATCCTATTCATCGCCGCTTCTCTCCGTTTGCGCAGAGCAAGTAGCAAATTGACTTAATTTATTATTTTTGGCCCCAGCCCATGTGTGCCATTTTTCGCACTACTCTCTCCTCCGAGGCAGGGCTGAATGAGCGCTCGCTTCAGGGAATTAAGTCAGGGGTGTGTGCGCGCGAGCGGTGACGGTGGTTACCTCTTTGCTCAGGAGCCCTGCCAACCCCCCTCTCGTAATATTTCAACCCCTACCGTACCTGCTGAGGTCTGGCTACTACTGTATATATACAGGGTAAAAAGGCAACCCCCTTGGGGTCCTTGTTCAAACAGCAGGAAGAGGTCTACAAGCTCTCGTAAACCTCAGCCAGGCCAAATCGAGGTCTCCCGTTCAGTGAATGATAGAATTGTTCTGTGAAGGAACACGAACGCAGGCTGCAAACCCTCAAAGACATGCAGCTGTTGGACCCACCCGGTGCTGTTGGGGAAACGGATCCGTACAATGCCACTTCCTCAACGGGACACAGAACACCACTGTAACTTCCACCCTGATGAACGCAACGCACGCAATGATGATATTTCACAAATGGATTGGATTTGCTAAATGGGGGATTTGCTTCGATGTTAGGCAAGCTGTAGGGCATACATACATGGGCAACTGGCGGGCGCCCGGGGGCCACATGCGGCCCCCCCACCTTCACTTAATGTGGTTTAATATCAGAATACTGATATATTATTGATTTCAGCTGTTACAATTCCAAACATGACCCGCTTTCGTACGTCCAATGTGTTTGGATTTAGTTCATACAACATAACTATAACTAAATTCATTTGAAATTAAATAAAAAAATATATTTTTTCAGGATTCCAATAAAGAAAATTGCCAATTTCTTTTCAGGATTTCAATTCAAATATAACAAAAAAATAGCCGATCTACAAGCTCAAAACGCCGATCTACAAGCTCAAAACGCGTCACGGTGCTACGAGGTTTGAGCTTGTAGATCAGCCATTTTTGCTACGACAGTAATATGCAATGTGGCCCCTCTGGAGTGAGTGTGGAAATATAGTGGCCCTCTCTCTCCATTGTCAAAGTTGCCCACCCCAGCTATAGGGCCTTATAATATAGTGGCCCTCTCTCTCTCTCCATTGTCAAAGTTGCCCACCCCAGCTATAGGGCCTTATAATATAGTGGCCCTCTCTCTCTCTCCATTGTCAAAGTTGCCCACCCCAGCTATAGGGCCTTATAATATAGTGGCCCTCTCTCTCTCTCCATTGTCAAAGTTGCCCACTCCAGCTATAGGGCCTTATAATATAGTGGTCCTCTCTCTCTCTCCATTGTCAAAGTTGCCCACTCCAGCTATAGGGCCTTATCATCCTTCCTCCATTTCAGCTTTCATAAATCTTTGGTAAACACACAGGAAACTCCAGACAGTGTGCCGTGGCTGGTCAAACTGTCCCTCATTATAGCTCGACAAAATATAAGCTGCCTCTGAGTGGTCTGCAGCTATGTTAGCAAAGAAAAGCAAAACCCAAATAGATGTGGTTTTCAATGTAAAGCTGAGGTCTGACATTTCTTTGTGGTTAGCGTGTGGCGCCAAAATGGCCAACGCTATGTATAAACAGTGGGTAATTTAGGTACAGAATATCCCCATCTTTGATCATCACATTTCCTTCTCCTTTTGAAATAATAATTGCCTGCCGATAAGGCACAATATATACTGTATGTCCAGCAGGTAATCATTGTAGTGCAGTGTCTGTTCAGGTCATGGCTAGTGTCTGTTAAGGAGCAGGCCCGGTTCTGTTCAGGTCATGGCTAGTGTCTGTTAAGGAGCAGGCCCGCTTCTGGAGAACTGCTCGTCCGACCAACTTCACCATCGACACTGAACTTGTTCGGGTCCACGGGCAACACACCCGTCAAGTGTGAGGTCCATCAGACGAGTGGTTCTGGTTCTGGGGACGCGAGAAGGACAGGCGGACGGACGCAGACATACAGAGACACTGCTGGAATGTATAGTTAATCTTGATGTCATGTGTGTGTGGCTAAACTGGCTATTATCTTTCCAAGCACTCAATCCTTCAGAGCTGAACTAGATTGGATGCTATGTAGCCTATAGCGTGCGAAGACAGGACACAAATGCAAGGCCGGGCGGTGTTGTTGACACCATTGAAACATGGGGACGTTTATGACTATGCTATTATGCACTTGACATGTCATGCCGGTATGCAAGCTTATACATCCATCCCACCACTGCTGATGTGATTTGGTCATACATGACATGTCATGCCGGTATGCAAGCTTATACATCCATCCCACCACTGCTGATGTGAGATATCTATGGATTCCACTTTGTGTATATACTGTACATCCACAATATTTGACCCCCCTCCAGGCCATAAGCTAGTCCTCCTCCCCTCCGGAGAGTGTCACAGCCTGGATAAACACAACTCTTCAAACGGGGGCGATGGGTGACTGGACACTCGAAACGCTTGTTGGATAATACAGGGATCTCGTCCTTCAAAAGATCTTCTCTATTTTAAGGCGCTCCCCTGGACAGTCCCCGTGCATGCCATGATGACAACACAGCTTTAAGGGCGTTAGTGAGGTCCAATCCTACCGTCCCGACTCGGAAAGACCGCTTCAGATGTACGTTACAGTTACACAGAGTTTTGCATCCAATCCATCACAAAAGGAAAGGATTTGTTGGCCCCTGTTATAGGCCTCCACTCCATAAGCTGGGGGGAGTGGGGGGGGACACATTCTTCAAACTTGTATTTATTTATTTCAAGGACACCCATAACTATGAGTTACAGACCTGTAAAGGGTCCATTTAGAACCCCCTGGAGGAACCATGAGGGTCCCTGGACCCCACTTTGAGAACGACTGAAATAGAATGTAACAGTCTCTCTCAAACAGGCTGCCTAGTAGGTCCTGCTATGCACAAGTCTCTGCTAGATGGAATTTGTTAGGATTTTTACAACTTACGGTGGTCTAAAAATCACTGGTTCTCAATGTAGCGTTCAGGGACCCCTCTCAGGGGCGCTTCCAGTCAAGTGGTCCCCAGCTAAATGATTGATAGTTAGGAACCAAATGGACCCTTATAGTGGATTTGTAACTCTGAGAGTATAACCCTTATGGATCCATGTGGTTCCATTTGTACCCAGAGTAGTGTCCCAACTCCCAACAACAACAGACTAATGCAAAATAAAACTAATTAAATGGGGTCTAAAATCCATATAAAAATGGGGGTCCTAGAAATGAAGAAAATAATGTTGATAAAGCACTGGTGAAAATGAGCCAGAAGTGTAGCCGGTGAAGGCTACGTACACACACGGTAACCTACGCGAGGCATGTCGGCGGCCGGCGGGACATGTGCTGCATGGTAGAGGGCGCAGCAAACCAGCAGCACACGTTTTGCTTTAATATATACAACATTTTATAAATGCATCCGAGTGTGTGTGTATGCGTGTGTGTTTTATAAAACAAACCCCCAACTGTAGCCCTGCATGCACGCATGCATGCACGCTCGTGTGAGTGATCTTGTGAAACGCGCTGCGGCACATTATTATGCAAAAGAAAAGTTGGCCAACTTTTTTCCCCCAGTGCATTCATTTGAAGTTTCAAAGAGAACTACTAAACTATCCTGTAATAATCGCATCATGGTCGCCATAAGCAGCAGGCAGAAAACGGTGTCGTTGTTTGTTTGTTGTTTTGTTTTTTTAGCCAACCATTCTGCCTGAGCCCCCCCCCCCTACCCTACCCTAACCCAGACATCAACAAAACAACCTGCAAGAGCATGTTCCCCCAGTGAATGAATTCCACAAGATAGAAGCCATCTTGTGATCGCAGCAGTAGCATCCTCCTCTCACACACAGCCCTATATACACCCACTACAGCTCCCCCCGGTCACCCCCACCACCCTGTTGGGGAGGGAGGGAGGGAGGGGGAGAAAAGTTTTGGATCCTCCAGGGGGGGGGGAACCAACCAGCCCTGGTTCCGTTAAGGCGCGATGCCTGCCCCCGTCTGAAGTGTCCCCACGGCGGGGGAACACAACTATAATAACACACACAACAACAGCAACCTTTCTTTCTTTCTGACAGACTGCTGTGTATATTCCCAAAAACCAAAACCAGCAGAAGAGAGAGAGAGAGAAAAAGCAGGAGTAGTAAGTTGTTTATAGTTTGTTACAACAACCGTAACAAACATAAAATGTAAACACTAGTTACGTACTTGAACGATCTCCCCCTCCGCACTAATAGTGGCTCCAGCCTTGGAGAAGCGCCCCTGCAAGCCGGTGGTGTACGTGGTATAATCCCCGTTGGGACTGGACTCGAACAGCACCACCTCCACGAACGCCGTATCCTTGGCGAACACGGAGCCCAGCGAGGTGGTGACCACGAAGATCACCAGCACCACGGAGGAGTCGGGCACCAGCACGCCGCCGATGAGTCCCCCTACACCGCCGCGGTGGTCCGAGCCGCCGCCGCCGGCGCCAGCTCTTCTCCTCGTCGGTGAAATCGTCATCATCTCGCCGGTTGGATCTGCTGGTGCTGCTGCGCCGCCGATCCTCGGAACATAATTATTCCAAAAAGGTGGTTGTTTGGATTGGATTAAAGATTTTTTTTTTCTCTCTCTCCTGTGGTTTTGTTCTTGTTGTTGTTCGTGGCTATAAGAAAAGGGAGAGGAGAGGAGAAGAGAGAGGGGTTGGTTTGGTTGGTTGGTTGTTTGGGGGGAGAAGGGAGAAGGGAAAAAAAGCGAACTGTGTTGTAAAAATGTTGGCGATGATTGCGAGCCTCAGCGCTGCGTCAAAAGGAGCAGCCAGCCGTCCTACAACGTTGGTTTGGAAGTCGGGAATATTGTGCAATATATTAAAAAAAAAAAAAAAAAAAAAAAAGCAGTGCTGCCTTGGGTTGAAGCGTGTTTATTTCACCACCGCAGCCGCGGCAATTACATTGACGCTAACGCTCTCCTCTCTCTCTCTCTCTCTCTTTCTTTCTCACTCCCCCCCGCTACAAAGCGGATCTCCTTTGATCTCCAAACACGTGATTTTTTTTTTTTTCTTTTTTTTTTTTAGATCTCTCTCTCTCTCTCTCTCTCTCTCTCTCTCTCTCTCTCCCAAAAGGGTTATCCCCACCCACCAATCTTTGTAACCCTCTCCTTTGCACTCCCCACTCTCTCAAGTGCCAGCACTCAGTTAAGGAGGCACCGGCATTTCTCACTGACTATAACACTAGTTCTGTACTAAAATAAAAAAAAACCCCAACCAAGAAACCATTACACGGTGACAGTTCATTTGACTCGGCGGCGGTGGAGTCGGAGAGTGTACAAATAAATGCCATTTTGGATTTTTTTTGTTTTTTTGTTTGTTTTAACTCGCTGAGTTAAATAAACACATGAGGACGTATGATCTACTCTACTGTGTATAGCCAGACCGGAACACGTTATTAGTAAATGTGCAAAAATTACACTTAATATATATTATTCCCTAGTAGCTGACTTTACTAGTAGGAATGGTGTAGTGTAGTGGAGGCACGGTGGAGTTGGATTCGTAAACTCTGGGCAAAACGTGTAGTTCATATGACTTAGTTTTAACACACTATACCACCTTAAAATAAACATAGCCTCTTCAGAACGTTTCATCATTTAGCCAGGCTAATTTTCAGTCTGTGTTCAGATTGATATATCTCTCTGGGTTCTAGTAATAACATTAAACACTTTACAAGAGTTTACGACGTAGCCTATACATCTGTGGGGAATTAAGGGGAAGCTTCGTGATATTTATTTATTTGTTTGTTTGTCTGTTTGTTTGTTGTTATACAAAATTGAATCCATTCTCTTTGGATCAAATAGTAAACTCAGTTAAAGTGGGTGACAATATTATCAGTTATCACCACACCAAATTCCTGTACACAGGATGGATCTCCTCCCTGGTCAACACCTTGAAAACCAGAGATATTCGACTATTGATTGATTGATTGATTGAAATATTTATTAACAGTTTGCAGAATTACAGTACATTTCAAGCACAAACTCAATACAAAGACTGTTAACTGTGAGTGGACGACCCAATTAAGCATTACACTTGTTTACAAGAGGGTCCACCTTGTTCAATTCATCAAAACATTTAGAGACGTACAAATAGACACTTCTATATAGTCAAAGAACAGAACAGGAATTCATCATAAAGGAGGTAAAAAGGGAAAAGAAATACAGTGAGTCAGTGAGGGGAAAAGGGGGTGGTCGGTGGGGGGGGGGGGATTCAGATTTTTACGGGGGCCAGTTTCGAATTGCAGCCGTCCGTAGGTGCCCTTTGAGAGCGGTTTTAAAGGAGTCAAGGGATTTGCATGTCTTAATAACTGTTGGTAGGGCGTTCCACATTTTGGTAGCATAGGAGCGAAAATAATTTAGTCCCTTGTTTGTGCCGAATCTGGGTTGAACATGGTTCGTTGCACTCCCTCTGGTGTTGTGGGTGTGGACTTCGTTTACATTAAGGAAGTATTTAGACAGGTACATGGGTATCTTAGTGGTGTATCGAATCTTGTGGACCAGACCCATTGCAAGATGCTGTACTCTGTCGTCGACCCTAAGCCATTCCAGCCTGTCAAAGTGGGCAGGGGTGAGGTGGGTTCGGGGGGTGAGGCCAAGTAGGAGCCTGACCAGTTTGTTTTGGGAAGTCTATATGCATGCACCTCATGGTACCACAGCACCTCAAAGGCCCTTAAAACAAGGCGACTTCCTAAAACAAACTGGTCAGGCTTACTGTCTATACTGTCTACTACTACTTACTTACTTACCGGCACTTACCAGAGCCTTAGATATAGACAGAGTTACGCAAACTGCGTTCACTTCATGGGGCCAGTCTAATGGCGGCTCTCCTACATAGACTTCCATTGAGAATGGGGACTCGCGACTGGTACAAGTCCTGGACCGGAAGTAGGCAGAAATGCATTGGACTCAGGGCAACAGCCCAGCTGTATTGTAATGATCTTAAATCCCTTTATTTTAGATTGTTTTGTAGTAATAGTACAACATAAACATTAAAGAGACTGTAGTTGTTACTGTACAATACTTTAAAACAGTTGTCATGTTGCACACATGCTTAAAAATAGCTCTTGTTTGCGCCGCCCCTCGTTGAAAAACAATGTATTTCCAACTCCAGCTTGGCTCAGTTCAGGCTGCATGAACAGCGCTCGGTTTCTGCCCCCTCAATAACTCTTATGGTACGTACGTGCTTACGTACTTACTTAGCCTTAATCCCAGGACCCACCTCACCCCTGCCCATGTTGGTAGGCTGGAATGGTTTAGAGTACAGCAACTTGCAATGGGTCTGGTCCACAAGATTCGCTACACCACCATGTTGTCCCAGTCAAAACACTTCCTTAACCCATTCTGACCTGAGATCAGATTCTAACGCACAGAAGAATGGTGGTTCTTTAACGCATTTTGACCTGAGATCAGATTCTAAAAATGTCTTAAATCCTGACAGTTTAAAAAAATAGCAGAACTACAAGCTCATAGCGCACCACTCGGTGGCGCGCTATGAGCTTGTAGATCTGCTATTTTTCAATAGCTAAAGCATAACATAACACCAAAACGGGTTCCCGTTTGTGTAAACTAACATTCAAACTTAGACTACAAGAGGATAAGTTCTATAAAAAGTGGGAAAAGTGGGATCTCGTCTCTCAGCCTATAACGATAATGCAAGAGGATTTCAATGAATGTATTTTGTAATATGAAAAAATGCAGCCTTAATTGTCTTTTGATTTTAGTTTTAGTTTTCCTTCTTTTGTTCCTTTGTTTTTTTCGTATCGTCTTTTTGTTTGTTTGTTTTGTTGTCTCTGTTTTTTTCTTCAATAAAAATTACATGAAAAAAAAAAACCCACCTCCTGCAAAGTCCACAACCACAACACCAGAGGGAGTTCAACAGGTGCACATGCAACCCATATTCGGCTCAAACAAGGGATTAAATTAATTTCGCTCCCATGCCTCTAAAATGTGGAACACCCTACCAACAGCCATTAAGAAATGTGAATCCCTAGACTCCTTCAAAAAGAGCACATACTATCTTTCCATACTGTACATGTTTTTCCCTTTTTCCTGAGGGGCGCTAACCCCTCCTATAGTGTACATCAGGGGTGCGGCGTGCCCACGCTTTTTTGACTTGAGAGCTACTTTCAAAATGACCAGCTCAACAATTAAGATCTACCCACCGAATACCATTGCTGAAAATAGTCTAAATATGTCATGGAATAGGTAGTGCTTTTTGTATTTAATTTGTAAAACTATAGATTGCACTGTGGGTTTGAGCTGAATGGCCCTTTTTTATGTCAATCAATCAAGTAATTTTAATCCAAGTGGCAGATGCAAAAAGAATATATATATTCTTTTCTATATTTAAATTAAATATTCTTTAGGGCCATGTCATGTGATCTACCTGCACACCCTTTGTGATCTACTGGTAGATCACCGTCTACCTTTTGGGCACCCCTGGTGTACATTGTGCTATTAGTGTACATTTTCATCTTACACAAACGTTAAATTCCCATTAACAATGAATGGAGAATTGACATCATAATTATGTGGACGAGCAAATTGACATGTTACGTCATGATGATTTACGATGATAAGAGCGCCCCTCACTTCACACGGGTGTGATTTCTTCTTTCTTTAACCCATTCTGGGCTGAAACCCCTTTTGGTGTTTTAAGCATTATGTTATACTTTAGCTATTGAAAAATAGCAGATCTACAAGCTCATAGCGCGCCACCGAGTGGCGCGCTACGAGCGGCACGCTACGAGCTTGTAGGTCTGCTATTTCTTTTAAAGTCGTGACGCGAATCTTTATATATTCTTTCACAGTGAACGTTTTTAACTAAAATCTTTGCTTCTGGGGGGGGGGGGGGGGGGTTCCTGGAACAACATATTTTGAGATGCGGGTCGGCGGCCAATTACATATAATCTTGGGGGTTCTTGACATGAAACATGGATTTAATAGTCCAAAATGGGTTAACTGCATGTATATATTATGATATATATGATATATAATAAATACAACTTTGAAGAATGTACCCCCCACTAACGAATCGTTCCTTTTGTGATGGATTGGATGCAAACTCTGTGTAGCGTGCACACCCCTCCTATATTCAGCTATTAGTGTAGACTTTCGTCTTACATAAAACATTACATTCCCATTGACAATGAATGGATAGTTTACGTCGTATGTGGATGAGCAAATCGACATGTTAGGGCATGATGTTGTATGATAAGAGCGCCCCTCACTTCACACAATTCCCATAATGCTTTGGTGCACTGCTCCTCCTTGTGGCTACAATCTAAAATATCTAAAACCACATATTACACACATAAAGACCCCCAGGAAAGTGTTCGCTCCTATGCCACCAAAATGTGGAACGCCCTACCAACAGTCATTAAGATATGTGAATCCCTTGACTCCTTCAAAACCGCTCTCAAAGGGCACCTAAAATCTGAATCCCCCCCCCCCCCCTTTTTTTCCCTCACTGTAAATGTTTCTTTTCCCTTTTTGCTTCCTTTATGAAGAATTCCTGTTCTGTTCTTTAACTATATAGAAGTGTCTATTTGTACGTCTCTAAATGTTGATGAATTGAACATGGTGGACCCCGTTGTAAACAAGTGTAATGCTTAAAGGACAACTTTAGTTTTTTTCAACCAAGGTTCATGTTTTAGTTTGTTATTAGATAAAGTAAAAGATGAGTGTTAATCTTTTTTCATTTGCTGCTTTCTTTCGTTTTAGGGATTTTAGCTGTTTTTGACAGGGGGGCGGGGGCATTCGAGCATGGGGCTAAATATGTATTTTTTTTACAAAATGTTATGGTGATTTATTTTTGTATTATTTACTATAGTCCTAATAAACCCCAGGAAATTACATCTGGCCACATGCAGATCACAGGATCTACTGAATGTGAAGGTAGCCTACTGGGGGAAGGCTTATACTGTGTGTATAGGCTCAATATGTCAGTTTGTCACATTCAGTAGATCATGTGATCTTCTGTGGCCAGATGTAATTTCCTGGGGTTTATTAGGACTATAGTAAATAATAAAAAAATTAATCACCATAAAATGTTGTAAAAAAATACATATTTAGCCCCATGCTCGAATGCCCCCGCCCCCCTGTCAAAAACTGCTAAAATCCCTAAAACGAAAGAAAGCAGCAAATGAAAGAAAATTAACACTCATCTTTTAGTTTCTCTAATAACAACCTAAAACATGAACCTTGGTTGAAAAAAACTAAAGTTGTCCTTTAATTGGGTCGTTCACTCACAGTTAACAGTCTTTGTATTGAGTTTGTGCTTGAAATGTACTGTAATTCTGCAAACGTAATAAATATTTCAATCAATCAATCAATCAATCTACGTCATTAACATATATATTATTTATTGTGAGGTTTCCCTTTAACATTGTTTAATGCAATCAGATAGGACTTTTCTGTTTGGATGTATGGGCTCATGGGGCTGTCAAGGCCAGAAAGTAGTTTTTTGCCACTCAGTAGGTGTTGCTGCATAAATTCCTGACATACCTTCCTTACGCGATAACATATGTTTTCATCTGATATCCATGTTTTATTTGGATACAGTAGATCCTGCAGACACTTCTAAACTGATGGGGCTGTATTTCTTTTATAGATAGAAGCTTCTACCATACTTCAAAATACTATTTGTTTTAAGGTGATCTACACCTTAGCCCACAACGTGTCGCAGCGCGACGCGTTGTGAGCTTGTATAGATCTGCTATTTTCAGCATGCAAACAAGTGTAAAATGACTAGTCCCTACCTAACATTTTAGTCTAGTTTGTATTTGTTGACGAAATTGTCAATATATTTAGTCTTAATTTTAGTCATCACAGCTTAGCTTTCATTTAGTTTCCATTTAGTTTTTGTCAGTGAAAAAAGGTAGTCGACGAACATTCTTCCTCATAGTTTTAGTCGACGTAATGGACACTGCTCCAGGGGGAGGGGGAGGGGGGGGATGGCCCTGTCCCCTCATGAGGCCGGCGGCCAGTGTCGTGCACAGATAGACACTAGTGGGTGCTAGAGCACCCCCTGCCCTTTTGGCAATGTGCCCTTTTGAGAGAAAAAAGGGCGGGAACCCCTTTTGGTGTTAGCATTATGTTATGCTTTAGCTATTGAAAAATATCAGATCTACAAGCTTGTAGGTCTGCTATTTTTGAGAAATCGAAGAACCGCTGACATAGAAACACAGCTTTTTCAGAAAACTGTCAGGATGTAGAAGACATTTTTAGAATCTGATCTCAGGTCAGAATGGGTTAAGGCAACCGGCCAGTTCCACGTGCTAGGTGCCCTTTTTTCACTTGAGCACCTGCCCCTCTAAATGTCTGTGCACGCCACTGCCGGCGGCAACACTGGACCAGCTGAGGGAACCGCCCGGGATGGGACATGTGGCTCGAGGAGGGCAGAGAGAGGTATAGGCGGGAGCCAGGTTGTGCATTGCCTTTATAGGCGGTGGTGAGGAGCATTTTGAAGTGAATCCTTTGTTTGACAGCTAAGGAGCCAGCCAGTGGAGGTCATGAAGGACTGGTGTGTGATGTGATCTCTGGAGTGAGTGGAGGGTGAGCAGGCGGGCAGTGGAGCTTTGAACGTATTGGAGTTTGTTGAGGGTTTTGAAGGAGATGCCATAGAGTCTATGGTGTGTCTATGGCATAGAGTCTATGGTGTGTCTATGGCATAGAGTCTATGGCATGCCATAGAGTCTATGGCATCTCCTCTGAGTCTCCTCTGATGAGGCTTTTGGCAGCAGAGCAGGGAGGGGTCGGAGACGGGCAATGTTTCTGAGGTGAAAGAATGCTGGTTTCATGACGTGGTTTATTTAATCCTTTCCATGCATCGCCAGATGCATGGTACAGAAAAGTGGATATGGATACAGAAAAGTATCGCTATCAGCCCTTATTTGTCATTATCGGTTCATATCGGTTCATATCGGACACAGGAGTTTGCTTTGGAGTTGCCCAAACTGCAAGTGCACATATGAGTGAGGAGTCTCCCTTATAAACACAACACAAAATATATAGCTAGATGGCTATGAACACAACACGAAATATATAGCTATAGATGGCTATAAACACAACACGAAATATATAGCTATAGATGGCTATAAACACAACACGAAATATATAGCTATAGATGGCTATAAACACAACACGAAATATATAGCTATAGATGGCTATAAGTAGTGTTATAGGACACTATTGCTCCCCTAGGGACCCCGATGTCCGATTTCGGCATTCTCAGGACACTCCCTAGGGACGAGGGGGGCGTGGCAGTTCCGCATTTCCGCTGACGTCATAGTATTGATCGTGCTGATTGGAGTTTCCCTTATCTGAGGATCTCATCATATTGATTATGTATGCATGCATTTTCATGTATGCCAGTTTGGCAGTTTGGGTGATTGTTATCTTTGGCAATCAATGCCCATATGGTTCAAACTATTTTGCCATCAAGATTATTTAGACCATAAGTCTATTCATTAATCAGTGAAACTAATTCTCGCCTCCTTTGTGGCAGTTGGTTTTGCACAGACTGTGTGCGTGTGTGGGTATTGATTATGTATGCTTGGATCCAACCGAGCTGATCGTATTGATTTTGCTGGGTGTGTGTGTGTATTGGTCTTACTTCCATTTTGGGAGAATGATTTGAAACAGTTATAAGCAGACAAATCATAGCGATGGCTTCTATCAGCTTAGATTCTCCAATTTGCTTATAAAAGTCAGAGAGGAACTGATGATGTAACTATCAGCCTGGTTAACCCCCCTGTCAAACCATCTCCAAGTCCCCATCTTACTAGGCCAGGGTGCTTTTTATTGATTTGACCTCTGCTTTCAACACCATGCAGATAGACACCCTTCTGCAGAGACTCATTGGCATAGGGGTAAATGGAGGTATTGTTCATATTGTCAGAGACTTCCTCTCTGACTGTCCTCAACAGATCCGTGTTAATGATACTCTGTCCGACATAATTGTGCTTAACAGCGGTGATCCACAGGGGACTATCTTATCCCCCTTACTTTTCTCCTTATATACAAATGAATTACAGTTAGACCAGGACATGTTTCATTTGTTCAAATATGCTTAGGCACATATATTGACAGCAAACTCATTTTCAGTGAAAATACTGAACAGATTTTTAAAACTTGTAACCAACACCGCCAACTACTACGCAAGCTCAACTCCTTTAGAGTGAGCAAGCATATCATGGAAACAGTCTATAAAAACCTGATAGAGGGAATCTTGACTTTTAACATAGCATGTGTGGGCATATTGCACCCCCCTTCTTCTGAGCAGGCTGTGGGATTGGGTCTGAATGCCCAGTATACTGGCTCCGCCTAAGACCATACAGGCATAGTGTATAAAAGACGGGTGGTTAGTCACACCAGAGGATAAGGCTATATGAGATAATTTCTCAGGAAACGCCATTTGTCGTCAACTATCTCCTCTCAGTATTAGTCATGGAGCCTATGGGTAGACCATGTAACCCCATTGAGCCTGTGGAACCCCAGCGATATAGTCAGTATATCAACCCTCTCAGACTACAGGAATATAATTCAACACCGGGTAGATTTGTCTATAACACTGATTTTGAATTATACAAAGAGAGAGCAGAGGACGAGATCATGGCCGCGGAGCTGTTAAGTAATCATATGTCGAGAATTGATGAGGAGGACATGGAGTCGGACGGGTTAATAATCGATACGGATGACGAATATGATGGTAGTATCGAATCATTGGATTTGACTATGAGCAAGAAAACTCATGGACTTTCCGAAAATGGACATTATGTACACCTCTCCCTCACAACCCCGTCCTCCCGACCACCGAACTCTGAACCAGAGAACTACTCCAAACCACCGCCACTCCATGCAGACTCTGGTGATGAGGACGCAGCCTCCCCTCTGGCTGCACCCATGGCATGTCGGCGATCTCAGCGTCTGCTTCACCTAAAAACTACTCGGATGAAACCGTACTCTAGCTGATTGAAACCCCAAAACTATTTGGTGTGAATTGAATGTAGTTATTAAATGTTGTGTGTAACATGGCGGTGTAAATATGTGATATGTTTCTCAGTAAATAAAAAATAAAAAAATAAATATCAATGACATTTTCAAAGGTTTTTTACTTACTTCATATTTATTACAGCGTATTACGGGTGTTAGATTCTGATTACAATTTACAGTTTACAATTTAGACAATTAGCAGACGGTCTTAATCGAGAGTGACTTACAATAATAAGTAATAAGTAAATAAGAAGAACAAAAGTACCAGAATACAATGCAAAAAGCCTTTATCATAAAACATATGTAAGCTAAGAAAGTAACAAAGGAATAGCTAAATTATGAGTCTATGCATATAAGCTATGCATATGTATCAGGGTCTGGTATGACTATATACATTGCAATTATAATATCGGCTACATAACATGATATAAGGCTGTATCAGCTGATATTTATGTCTAAAATGTTTAGGTTCTTATGGGTGTTTGGACTCATGCATGGAGACGCATGATGTTTCGGGGGTGTGTGTGTGTGTGTGTGTGTATGTGTGTGTGTGTGTGTGTGTGTGTGTGTGTGTGTGTGTGTATGTGTGTGTGTGTGTGTGTGTGTGTGTGTGTGTGTATGTATGTGTGTGTGTGTGTGTGTGTGTGTATGTGTGTGTGTGTGTGTGTGTGTGTGGTATTTGTGTACGGTGTGTGTGTGTGTGTGTGTGTGTGTGTGTGTGTGTGTGTGTGTGTGTGTGTGTGTGTGTGTGTGTGTGTGTGTGTGTGAGGGTTGATGTTCAGGTATGCTCAGACATGTTTGATCAATTTGAGCTCTGATGTTGGCTATAATATCGAATGGTACACGATTACTTAGATCGTTGTATACAGTATGTAATACAGTACATACTTACATAGATTAGTCAGGTAGATTTTGTCACCATCTCACAATATTCGACTATTGATACGGATATAATTTCATTAAGTGGAGGCATGGTTGATGGAATCGTAAAGGCTGCATATCTATATGCCACTATAGGGGGGGGGGGGGGGGACTGTCCATGTTTGACACCTGTTATCTGTTATTATAAGTAATCATGTATACCATATTGACGTAACCTGTATATTCATGCGTATATTTTCTTGTCAGCCACCACTAGCAACCACTCGTACTAGTTTAATGTACAACTTGTATTATTTTTGGTATCTGGCGCTGGGTTTTGTGTGGTTCACGTTGTCTTAATGATTTGTTTAAGGTATGAGTTGTATTATTTTGGTAAGTGATGGTATGTTTTGTGGCATTTGCATGGTTCAGGTTGGCTTAATGGTTTATTTTAATGTATGACTTGGATTATTTTTGGTACATGGGGATGTATTTTGTGGCGTTTGCATGGTGCATGGTTCAGGCATGCCCGGGCATGTCTGTGGCCGTTTGAGCTGTGAGGTTGGGGTTAATACTGAGTAATGTACGGTTAGTTCATGCTAGTAGGGTACCCATTCTAGTCAAACCGAGCACACATGTTTGAGTATTACGCCCCGATATTACTTATACAATCATTTTAAAGATTTAATGAACAAGCTGTGGACTGCTGATTTTATACCGGGGGTTATTAAGGTATTGAGAACTAGCGGTATTGAGGTAGGACCACTTTCAATGTCAAGAATCCATAGTCTATGTTCATCTTATTTGCATTACTGGAAGGATTTACCCTGATATGATCCAAAAAATAAAAAAATCATAATAATCAAGGACATAACTATTGCCACTATGATTGACCTGATTGCATCGTTGTATATATATATATATATATATATATATATATATATATATATATTAGAAATAGTTGATGACTGAGTATATTTGATGTCCTGGTGAATTCATTGTCTTGTACATTTTGCTCCATGTTGTGCTACAGTGTATGTTCATCTGCATAATTGTCTATTTTCTGATCAAAATAAAACCTGACAAACATAAGATACAGACTTTTGGTATGATATTTGGTGCTGACCATGATCTAAAGAGTTCGTATAGTATAGACTTACACAATTTTCTAAACTATACGATCTGAACTCTTGGAAAAACATCGGTACATCAGTATTACATGCTTTAGTATACACCATGTAGATAACCTGTTACATTTACACACTGCACCATCAGACATGGTGATGTTAAGGTGTTTGTATTAAAAACATGCATTACCATATCATGACCCATTCTAACTATTCAGTATTTGAAACATTCAATCATATTTTATTATTATGCATGTAGTTTAGATTTTTCCTATGTATCGTGAAAAATGTCTATGCCAAATCACTGAGTTTAGATAATTTAACTAGTATAAATAATATTTACTAGTATGATGGCTGTTATTGCCCCGTAGTTAGTGTCAACACAAAACATTGTGTTTTGTGTACAGACCCCGTCTACAGATTCGGGTTGAATTCCCTGGAAATCCATGGATGCCTATACCAGCATGTAATATAGACTATAGTCTATCTAACTTTAAATGTCAATAATACCTAATAGTAACTATTGTAAAATGCCGTCAATCTACTCTAGTCATCGATCCCTATAATTGTAGGTGAACAACATAGTGTGTTCATCTAAAAATACATAGTCCAGTCAACTCATTTCAAATTTAGTTACGCCAATATGATATACATGATTACTTTAAACATGTACCCTACTAGCATGAACTAACCGTACATTACTCAGTATTAACCCCAACCTCACAGCTCAAACGGCCACAGACATGCCCGGGCATGCCTGAACCATGCACCATGCAAACGCCCCAAAATACATCCCCATGTACCAAAAATAATCCAAGTCATACATTAAAATAAACCATTAAGCCAACCTGAACCATGCAAATGCCACAAAACATACCATCACTTACCAAAATAATACAACTCATACCTTAAACAAATCATTAAGACAACGTGAACCACACAAAACCCAGCGCCAGATACCAAAAATAATACAAGTTGTACATTAAACTAGTACGAGTGGTTGCTAGTGGTGGCTGACAAGAAAATATACGCATGAATATACAGGTTACGTCAATATGGTATACATGATTACTTATAATAACAGATAACAGGTGTCAAACATGGACAGTCCCCCCCCTATAGTGGCATATAGATATGCAGCCTTTACGATTCCATCAACCATGCCTCCAGTTAATGAAATTATATCCGTATCAATAGTCGAATATTGTGAGATGGTGACAAAATCTACCTGACTAATCTATGTAAGTATGTACTGTATTACATACTGTATACAACGATCTAAGTAATCGTGTACCATTCGATATTATAGCCAACATCAGAGCTCAAATTGATCAAACATGTCTGAGCATACCTGAACATCAACCCTCACACACACACACACACACACACACACACACACACACACACACACACACACACACACACACACACACACACACACCGTACACAAATACCACACACACACACACACACACACACACACACACACACACACACACACACACACACACACACACACACACACACACACACACACACACACCCACACACACACACACACACACACACACACACACATACACACACACACACACACACACACACACACACACACACACACACACACACACACACACACACACATACACACACACACACACACACACCCCCGAAACATCATGCGTCTCCATGCATGAGTCCAAACACCCATAAGAACCTAAACATTTTAGACATAAATATCAGCTGATACAGCCTTATATCATGTTATGTAGCCGATATTATAATTGCAATGTATATAGTCATACCAGACCCTGATACATATGCATAGCTTATATGCATAGACTCATAATTTAGCTATTCCTTTGTTACTTTCTTAGCTTACATATGTTTTATGATAAAGGCTTTTTGCATTGTATTCTGGTACTTTTGTTCTTCTTATTTACTTATTACTTATTATTGTAAGTCACTCTCGATTAAGACCGTCTGCTAATTGTCTAAATTGTAAACTGTAAATTGTAATCAGAATCTAACACCCGTAATACGCTGTAATAAATATGAAGTAAGTAAAAAACCTTTGAAAATGTCATTGATATTTTTTTATTTATTTTTTATTTACTGAGAAACATATCACATATTTACACCGCCATGTTACACACAACATTTAATAACTACATTCAATTCACACCAAATAGTTTTGGGGTTTCAATCAGCTAGAGTACGGTTTCATCCGAGTAGTTTTTAGGTGAAGCAGACGCTGAGATCGCCGACATGCCATGGGTGCAGCCAGAGGGGAGGCTCATCACCAGAGTCTGCA
The DNA here is from genome assembly GCF_964188405.1 of Protomyctophum parallelum. NCBI lineage: Eukaryota > Metazoa > Chordata > Actinopteri > Myctophiformes > Myctophidae > Protomyctophum > Protomyctophum parallelum. The sequence goes on from NC_139710.1 coordinate 33,081,779, forward strand.
TGGGGTGGCGGTGGTTTGGAGTAGTTCTCTGGTTCAGAGTTCGGTGGTCGGGAGGACGGGGTTGTGAGGGAGAGGTGTACATAATGTCCATTTTCGGAAAGTCCATGAGTTTTCTTGCTCATAGTCAAATCCAATGATTCGATACTACCATCATATTCGTCATCCGTATCGATTATTAACCCGTCCGACTCCATGTCCTCCTCATCAATTCTCGACATATGATTACTTAACAGCTCCGCGGCCATGATCTCGTCCTCTGCTCTCTCTTTGTATAATTCAAAATCAGTGTTATAGACAAATCTACCCGGTGTTGAATTATATTCCTGTAGTCTGAGAGGGTTGATATACTGACTATATCGCTGGGGTTCCACAGGCTCAATGGGGTTACATGGTCTACCCATAGGCTCCATGACTAATACTGAGAGGAGATAGTTGACGACAAATGGCGTTTCCTGAGAAATTATCTCATATAGCCTTATCCTCTGGTGTGACTAACCACCCGTCTTTTATACACTATGCCTGTATGGTCTTAGGCGGAGCCAGTATACTGGGCATTCAGACCCAATCCCACAGCCTGCTCAGAAGAAGGGGGGTGCAATATGCCCACACATGCTATGTTAAAAGTCAAGATTCCCTCTATCAGGTTTTTATAGACTGTTTCCATGATATGCTTGCTCACTCTAAAGGAGTTGAGCTTGCGTAGTAGTTGGCGGTGTTGGTTACAAGTTTTAAAAATCTGTTCAGTATTTTCACTGAAAATGAGTTTGCTGTCAATATATGTGCCTAAGCATATTTGAACAAATGAAACATGTCCTGGTCTAACTGTAATTCATTTGTATATAAGGAGAAAAGTAAGGGGGATAAGATAGTCCCCTGTGGATCACCGCTGTTAAGCACAATGATGTCGGACAGAGTATCATTAACACGGATCTGTTGAGGACAGTCAGAGAGGAAGTCTCTGACAATATGAACAATACCTCCATTTACCCCTATGCCAATGAGTCTCTGCAGAAGGGTGTCTATCTGCATGGTGTTGAAAGCAGAGGTAAAATCAATAAAAAGCACCCTGGCCTAGTAAGATGGGGACTTGGAGATGGTTTGACAGGGGGGTTAACCAGGCTGATAGTTACATCATCAGTTCCTCTCTGACTTTTATAAGCAAATTGGAGATGATCTAAGCTGATAGAAGCCATCGCTATGATTTGTCTGCTTATAACTGTTTAAAATCATTCTCCCAAAATGGAAGTAAGACCAATACACACACACACCCAGCAAAATCAATACGATCAGCTCGGTTGGATCCAAGCATACATAATCAATACCCACACACGCACACAGTCTGTGCAGAACCAACTGCCACAAAGGAGGCGAGAATTAGTTTCACTGATTAATGAATAGACTTATGGTCTAAATAATCTTGATGGCAAAATAGTTTGAACCATATGGGCATTGATTGCCAAAGATAACAATCACCCAAACTGCCAAACTGGCATACATGAAAATGCATGCATACATAATCAATATGATGAGATCCTCAGATACCGGAAACTCCAATCAGCACGATCAATACTATGACGTCAGCGGAAATGCGGAACTGCCACGCCCCCCTCGTCCCTAGGGAGTGTCCTGAGAATGTCCCTAGGGGAGCAATAGTGTCCTATAACACTACTGCTATAAACACAACACGAAATATATAGCTATAGATGGCTATAAACACAACACGAAATATATAGCTATAGATGGCTATAAACACAACACGAAATATATAGCTATAGATGGCTATAAACACAACACGAAATCACAACACTGGCATCGGAATTCGGTATCAGCCAACACAGAAATCTTGGTATCGGGAACGAAAAAAGTGTATCTGAGATTCGGGACATTCCCTACTAAGTACATTACTTGAGTACATAATACTTAGTTACTTAACACCACCGCTGAGCACAATGGCGTTTCTTCAGACAGCGCTTCATGGAAAGAATAGACAAATAGATCGACACAACAACATATTCTGTCATTCCTTCCTGCATGCAGTCAGTGCCAGAGAATGGATCGGAGTGTGTGTTGGACTTTTGTGTAAATCCACATTTCACAAACAACACCCATGGTACACCAGGCAAATGAGGGCATTGTTGCTTTGCACTGGAGTCCACCATACCATGGCCCCGTAACAATGCAGCAGTGTGACGCTGATGTACAAGCCACCGTCTCCCCATTATAACACACAAGTATGTATAGCATTTAACCCATTCCCGGGGTGGAAATACCCCTTTTCGGTGGTTTAGCTATAGCATTATGTTTAGCTATTGAAAAATAGCAGATCTACAAGCTCGTAGCGCGGCACCGAGTGCCGCGCTACGAGCTTGTAGGTCTGCAATTTCTTTTTTTAATCGAGAAAATGTGGCACAAATCTTTGGATATATATATATCCTTTCATTTTTAACTCAAATATTGGCTTCTGGGGGGTCCCTGGAACTACATATTTTCAGATGGGAGTCTGCGGCCAAATTCTGGGGGTCCTTGACATGAAAAAGGTTGAGAACGACTGACATAGAAACATGGGTTTTTCAGAAAAACGTTTTCAGAAAACCATTGGTTAAAGGAACACTGCCACCTTATTTGAATGAGTACATTTAAATGTTGTCCAATCTGTGTGGTAGTTTGTTAATTCAATATAACGCATGGTTGTATTTTGTCTCCCTGCATCTTCTGTTGAGACATTTTAGATTAGTGTCAAAGGTCATGATTTATAAGGATAAAAAGGATAAAGGATAAAAAACACAATACAGTCTTCCGAGTATTAACTATTGTGTCCCTAATTTGGGCATGTCAATATAAGCATGCAATGTTCTAAAATAAATAAATACAAATGTATAACTGAGCTACATGCTCACAACCCATCGCATTCATACAACAAGAAAGTATTTAGGGCTTAAGTACAGGTTACGTACACTCGTACAGGTGTATGATGAAAATGACCTATTTTGTACCTATTTTGAATTCCTGTTTCACCGTAAAAAGAACAAAATGGCCTCTTGTCAAGAGAGAGCTCCGTGGCGTGTTTAGGTCGGTGGTTCTCAAAGTGGTCCCTTGGACTCCCAGGGGTCCTTTGGGGGAGGGGGGGAGGGGGGGAGGGGGTCCCCAGCTAAATGTCTTAATACATTAACCCCTTTATCCATAGAGAAGAGAAGAGAAGAGAAGAGAAGAGAAGAGAAGAGAAGAGAAGAGAAGAGAAGAGAAGAGAAGAGAAGAGAAGAGAAGAGAAGAGAAGAGAAGAGAAGAGAAGAGAAGAGAAGAGAAGAGAAGAGAAGAGAAGAGAAGAGAACACTAACCTCCACATGCAGTGATAGATGTCGAACAGAACAGAACAGAACAGAACAGAACAGAACAGAACAGAACAGAACAGAACAGAACAGAACAGAACAGAACAGAACAGAACAGAACAGAACAGAGTCCCATCTTGCTGTCAGCTGTGTGGCAGTCAGTGTGATTATGAAAACCAACTGTGAGGCCTTCTTAGGTCAAGAATGCAGCAGCAGCCGAGCAGAGCGCAGAGCCTGATGGTCAACATGTGTTCGGACTAAAAAAGAAAAAAAAAATATTCAAAGGAGTTTAGCAGAAACAACGTTTAGTTTTTTTTTTTCTTTTTCAGCGCCTTGAGCATGACAATAATTTACAGATCACATTGTACCGGATGATGTCATTGTGTTTTATGAATCCTGATGTACACACACACACACACACACACACACACACACACACACACACACACACACACACACACACACACACACACACACACACACACACACACACACACACACACACACACACACACACAGTGAGGTTGTAGATCTGCTAATTTGGTTTTAGGCCTACAATAATTAAATCAAGTGCAGGAACATTGACAGACAGGAATCAACTAGCCGATATGCTGACAAATGGGACACTTTTGGCACACATATTATGATAAGTATAACCACTGTATAGGGCTGCAACTATACCAAATGTCTCCTCCTACCGAAACGAACCTTTTCCATGGTAAGGTTCTGTATCTTTTGTCCTGATGGCGTGAGGTTGAAAAAGCGACACAGGGGATGATCAGTGTCACGTGATATTGAGAGTGCTAGCCGTGTGATGGCATTATTATTGTTCATATCAGAAAGTGTTGGTGTGGGACGTCCGATGATCTTGGAAAGCAATACGGGTGATACTGAAAAGTTTGTTCCTGCTAGGCATCTCAGACAAAAAGTAAATAAACAAGAAAATGACGGAAAAAGACGAGACACACTGAGACAGGACCCAACACCAGACAAACGAACAGACCGGTGTCGTCGCAGCAGAGCATGCGCCGGATAACCACAACAAGGTGTCTAATCTGGTGTGTCCAAAGTGTGGCCCACGGGCCAAATGCGCCCCTGGGGTGAATTTTTATACGGCACGTGCACGTGCCCCCCATCTGAAAAGGTTTTGCCAGGGAGTGATTGGTGGAGAGTTGGGTGTGGTGGTGATTGGTGGAGAGTTGGATGTGGTGGTGATTGGGGGAGAGTTGGGACGGTCCCTCCCTCAGGGACCATGCACCAGAAGAGAAGATTTGTGTTAATTTTTTTTAAATAAAAATAAAAATTATTCCAAATTGATTGTGATGCTACATTAACTACCTTTGCTGGGGACCCCCCTCCCCAAGACCCCTGGGGTCCACGGACCCCACTTTGAGAACCAATGCCCTGGCTATAAGTGACATTAAATACAATGTACATGCATCATTTGACTAATGGACAAAGCTACATATTTTGTCAACAAGTCAAATGTGGTTCCCAGGGGAAAACCAATGCTCTGTTTCTGTAGTAAGCCTGCCCTCTGCTGTTTGACAACTGTTACTGTAATTAAAAAGAATAAAACAAAAGACAAATGTTAATGAATTTGTGTGGATTGTCCTTACCTTACCTTACTTTTTTTTTTAATATCCTACGATTTTGCAACCCATTTTTTCACCCAGTGTCAATTATCTAACGTAATCCTGGGCGCTACACTTCCTCTGCCAACCTGGGGAGAACAACGGACTGAACTCATGCTTCCTTCTATGCATGAGGAGTCCAAGCCGCTTCTTTGCACCTAACAGGGGGGAGTCCCCCCAGTTGGACTAACACGTTATTCCGACCAGTTCCTTTCCCCCAAGCAACCATGATTAATGCATGCTTTTTTGTGAGGGTACCTACCCTAGGAGACACGGGGAGGAAATGCAAACTCCACACAGAAAGGCCCTTTCTCCAACCCCAGCCAGGTAAGGGTATGCTGACACTGACGACGCGAAGGACGCTTTATAGATGAGGACTCAGAAGCACAGCCAATCCTGGCTAGGGCGTGGACAAGGTTGACGAATCAGGAGTGGGGACAGGGCCAGAGGCTCAACCTGCCAATCTGCAATACCACCTGCTTTCAATAAGCCACTTCACACTCAATCACCACCACACCCAACTCTCCCCCAATCACCACCACACCCAACTCTCCACCAATCACCACCACATCCAACTCTCCACCAATCACCACCACACCCAACTCCCCACCAATCACCACCACACCCAACTCTCCACCAATCACCACCACATCCAACTCTCCCCCAATCACCACCACACCCAACTCTCCACCAATCACCACCACACCCAACTCTCCACCAATCACCACCACACCCAACTCTCCACCAATCACCACCACATCCAACTCTCCACCAATCACCACCACATCCAACTCTCCACCAATCACCACCACACCCAACTCTCCACCAATCACCACCACACCCAACTCTCCACCAATCACCACCACACCCAACTCTCCACCAATCACCACCACACCCAACTCTTCACCAATCACCACCACACCCAACTCTCCACCAATCACCACCACATCCAACTCTCCACCAATCACCACCACATCCAACTCTCCACCAATCACCACCACACCCAACTCTCCACCAATCACCACCACACCCAACTCTCACAGCATTCACCACCTTATAGAACAAGTGAGACGCGCAAACGCGGGAAGCGAACGCAGCTCGTAAATTGCAATAACAACAATTAGAATAAATTACATACTTTTCTTTCTTTTTAGTTAGTAATTTTTTTAAGTTTTCTACTGTGTGTGTGTGTGTGTGTGTGTGTGTGGTTGTGTGTGTGTGTGTGTGCTACAGCTGCGCCCTCTGGTGGCGGGCGGGTGGTGTCACAGCGGGACAGACAGACACACAGACAGACACAGACACACAGACAGACAGGCACACAGACAGACAGACACACAGACATGATCTGCAGGGTCTCATAGTTAGTGCTCATTGCATTCGCAAACACAAAATGAAAACCACAGTTTACTAGTCGACTAGCAAATCCACTAGTCGACCTTTTTGTACCGATTTTGTAGGCCTCAAGATCAGGTAGATTATAGTTATGGTCACCAATGTACACAGTTTTTAAATGTACAAATATTTATTTCCAAAAGATTTTTTTTTTCTTTTTACATAATAGGTAGTTAAACAACTAGTCGACTAGTAAAAATGACTAGAAGTGAATGCCCTACTGCCAATTCCCTTTTAACAATTATTGACCACAAAAGATAGTTACTATGAATTATGTTAGATTAATATACATTACTTTTTTTTAGTAAATATAAATGCCAGTGCAATTACCAAAACGGAGATACAACAGCAGGGGAATTTCCAAAAATCTGGGTAAAAAAAAAAAAAACATATTTACAAATCGAAGACCAACTATAAGGCACGAAATGGAGGAAATGGGGGCACAAATTTCCATGTGGGAAAAATCGAATACACGATTATCCTGAGTGTGTAAAAGAACAAAGAGAAGTGGGTAAAGGAACACAAAGGCTCTTCTGTCATGTCTGCCCTCCAAAAAGCAGACATGACAGAAGCGAAGAAATACTGAGCAAAAAATACTAAGACACAATACCAAAGTCACACACATGAACCAAACCTTTTGTTCATATTTCAAATTCCTCAAATAAGACTAACGTATATATATATACGTGGAGGCTATATATGCCCCAATACCATTTCACAAGTTAGAATTTATAATTGCTGCATTGTTCTTACTGACCACACGAACGAAGGGGCGAAAAGGGCACACAGGATTTTTGGAGTGGGGAAAAGGGACAGAAAGGAACAGTCAGATACACAGTGGCGTGCACAGATAGACACTAGGGGGTGCTAGAGCATGCCCTTTTGGCAATGTGCCCTTTTTTGTATGTGGACCATGGTGAAATTGATCAATTCTTGATAAAAAGCTTATATTATTTATGCCCCAAAATTAACTATTATTAAGGCAACCGGCAGATTCAACGCGCTGCACAAGGTGCCCTTTTTTTCCACTTGAGCACCTGCCCCTCTAAATGTCTGTCTGTGCACGCCACTGCAGAAACAACATGACTACTGAGGGGATCAAAAGGGGGGGGGGGGGGGGAGTGACTACTGAGTGGATCAAAAGGGGACACATGTCCCATGTCTCCTGTCATGCAGAGCCCTCCCACACGGCACACACACGACAGGAGCAAAATGAAAGACTGAACAAAAGGACACATAACACACCAAAATCGACCTACAATTTACAATTTAGGCATTTAGCAGAAGCTCTTAATCCAGAGCGAATTACATTAAGAACCCCTATTGGTATCTTATCCCCTCAGGCCGGGAACCCATATTTGGGTTCTGTACAGTATGTACAGTATTCAAAAATGTAATTTTTTTGATGCTGCTATATAAATATTTGAAGTTTTTCAGAAACCTTAGGTCAGGATTTAGAGGCTGTGATTTTCTTTTTTAAGTAACTTTTATTCAAAGAGTATGGTATATGCAATTTCCACAGACAGAGAATACGACTTTGGTTTTTTTAAATTTTCTCCCACAACTCCTTTCCCAGTCCTCTCCACCCACCATCTTTCCCCACGAGGCCAGACATACAAACAACATATAAACACAGGTATAAAACCAATAGGTTGAGTACAAAACAATACACACAACATACAGTATACACAGGTATAGAACCAATAGGTAGACAAGATACTAAGATACAAAGCAAGGGATCATATATGGTTATGATTAATGAACAACTTCAATGGGGGGTAAAAATAAGATTAACAATAATACAAATAGGTAAATAAAATAAAACAAAGTCATATTAAATAAAAATAATAATAAAAAAACAAGGAAATAAAAATATAAATAAATAAGAAAAACCTATATATATACACACACAAACTACATCCTCCTCCGGGATTCCAAAAATTGCAATTTGGGGGCAAGGCAAAATGGTTGTCTCCAGCACCTCAGAAATTATGGCAAAGAAAGATTTCCAGAATGGTATCAATTTGGGGCAAGACCAGAACATGTGGGACAGATTCCCTGGTGATTGTGAACATCTATCGATCTCCAATTCGGCCTCCCAGCCTGCCCTGATCTTATCCAAACCCGGGTCTCTGCGGGGGATAGTCTCATAGAGACAAGAAACAACACCTCTAGCTAGGCTTGCTGCAGGCACAACTGTGATTTCTTTCTTTAAATAAAAAATAAAGGTAAACATTTTAAAATAAATCAACAAACGTCTCTAAGAAAGTCAGTAGTTTGGTTCACGGTGCAAACTAATCTCTTTTGTCTATAGCAGTGGTTCCCCAAGGTGGGGTCCGGGGACCTCCAGGGGAGAGAGAGAGAGAGAGAGAGAGAGAGAGAGAGAGAGAGAGAGAGAGAGAGAGAGAGAGAGAGAGAGAGAGTTCCAGGGGGTCCCCAGCTAAATGATAAATTGGGAATCAAATGGACCCTTATGGGTCTGTAACTCAAAGAGTGTACAAATGGAACCATATTTGGTTCCATTTGGTTCCATACACTCACATTTAATTTACATTGATTTTACAATATAAATTGGGGGTCCCTCCCAGAAATAGAAATGCCATTAAATGGGGGGTCTGAAGACCAATATGTATGTCAAACTGAGGGTCCTAATAAACGAGTTGAGAATCACTGCTAGAGCCATATAAATGTTCTCTTATGGGGGTCCCCTGGCATATCTCTATATATAAATGTTCTCTTATGGGGGTCCCCTGGCATATCTCTCTATATAAATGTTCTCTTATGGGGGTCCCCTGGCATATCTCTATATATAAATGTTCTCTTATGGGGGTCCCCTGGCATATCTCTATATATAAATGTTCTCTTATGGGGGTCCCCTGGCATATCTCTATATATAAATGTTCTCTTATGGGGGTCCCCTGGCATATCTCTATCACTGCTAGAGCCATATAAATGTTCTCTTATGGGGGTCCCCTGGCATATCTCTATCACTGCTAGAGCCATATAAATCTGCTCTTATGGGGGTCCCCTGGCATATCTCTATCACTGCTAGAGCCATATAAATCTGCTCTTATGGGGGTCCCCTGGCATATCTCTATCACTGCTAGAGCCATATAAATCTTCTCTTATGGGGGTCCCCTGGCATATCTCTATCACTGCTAGAGCCATATAAATCTTCTCTTATGGGGGTCCCCTGGCATATCTCTTCAAATGGGGGTCCGCGGGCTAATTAGTGTCAAAGTGGGGGGTCCTTGAAGAAAAGCAAAGGGCTCACAACTCACTTTTGTTTAATGCTCCACGACGTATTTTATTCACAATCACAGCAGGGCAGGACATACAACGCCTCGACCGGTATTGGTCTCTTTCAAGTACTTGAAAACTGCTCTATATAGAGCGTCGCAGTCCCTCCCCCTTTCAGAACGACGAGTGGCCCAGGAAATGAATCCCAATGCATTATTCCCAGAGGCTTTTCAGAACGTATTTATTGAAAGACCTTTTAAGCGTCGTACGAAGCCAAGTCTTGTCGTGACAAATCATGACAACACACACAATATTTTGGACCAAACAAATAATTACAAAGAATAAAAACAACAAAAAGTGTTGTCAAGATTTGTCACGACAAGAGTTGGCTTCGTACGACGCTTAAAAAGTCTTTAAATAAATACTTTCTGAAATGTCTATGAGGAAAATGAATCATTTCCTGGGCCATGGTAGGTGGCGGGACTGCAACGCTCTATAGTACTGTATATTTTGTCCACCACTGGCTGTGATCCAGCAGTGACAACCTGCACAGCTGTGGATCTTCTCCCCAACACCCTCTCTCTCTCTCTCTCTCTCTCTCTCTCTCTCTCTCTCAGGATATAAACGTCCATCCTGAGAACAGTCACCTGGCTTGGTGTTTAGGCTGGCAGAGTGCTTTGACACAATGCTATATGGCTCTCATGTGCTGCCTCACGCTCATAGGGCGGATCTAGACATAATGGGCCCCTGGGCCACCGACATGCAAAAGGGCCCCCGCCCCCCATCCCTCACGATCATAGGGCGGATGTAGACACTATGGGCCCCTGGGCCACCGACATACAAAAGGGCCCCCGCCCCATCCTCTCATGTGCTGCCTCACGCTCATAGGCGGATCTAGACATTATGGGCCCCTGGGCCACCGACATGCCCCCCCCCCCCCCCCCCCCCCCATCCATCCCTCCGGAGCTTTTTATTTTTCTTCCCCGACGTGGCACATGTATAACAATTATGACATATAGGCCTGCGATATTCAGAATTTACAGCAAGGGATTGCTTTAAAAATAATAAACAGCTAAAGACTAAGCCAAATAAATGCAAACTGAGGATTTCAACACTTGCAGTAATGTATACCGTATCATGATGGTTTAGGACTATTGGGGTTAGGTTTTTGGAGGCCATATTTGGGGAAATATAGCCCACTCTTCCGAGCCCTGATGCCCACTCTAGTTTGGAGCCCATATATATGTCCCTGTAGTGCCCACTATTCCTTGGTGCCTAGAATGTTCTGGTGCCCAGAACTGCCAACCCACAAATAATAGTCTGTGTGTATTAGGCTATATTTCTATCTGTTAGCCTAAGTACGGGTGCAGTACTTAGTTTAGAGAGTTTTTGGTTTAGACTAGTAATTGGTCCTACAACTACAACCTATCTCAAACCCTCACCCTAAACCTAACCTCCCACGGGGCAGCACACCTAAACCTAACCTTAACCCATGTCTAACCAATGACTAGTCTAAACTAAACCTAACCTTAACCCATGTCTAACCAATGACTAGTCTAAACCTAACCTCCCACGGGGCAGCACACCTAAACCTAACCTTAACTCCATGTCTAACCAATGACTAGTCTAAACCTAACCTCCCACGGGGCAGCACACCTAAACCTAACCTTAACCCATGTCTAACCAATGACTAGTCTCAACTAAAACTAACCTTAACCCATGTCTAACCAATGACTAGTCTAAACTAAACCTAACCTTAACCCATGTCTAACCAATGACTAGTCTAAACTAAACCTAACCTTAACCCATGTCTAACCAATGACTAGTCTAAACTAAACCTAACCTTAACCCATGTCTAACCAATGACTAGTCTAAACTAAACCTAACCTTAACCCATGTCTAACCAATGACTAGTCTAAACTAAGTATGCTCAAGTACAGTACTTGAGTAAATGTACCTATACTCTCCATGCACTGCTATTAATACCAGGAGGGATACATCATGTGAATGTGCGTGGCAGTGATCTCAGGTCAGAATGTTTTAATGGAGAACGAAGGAGATGATGAGGGAAAGCCCGAAGCGGAGCAGATCTACATTCAGTCCACGGCTCCGCCGGGCCGGAAGGGAAGGGCGCATCGCCCGGCCGCTAGCGTATTATTACATAACCCATTCTGACCTGAGATCAGATTCTAAAAGAATGTCTTCTACATCCTGACAGTTTTCTGAAAAAGCTATGTTTTTATGTCAGTCGTTCTTTGATTTTTCAAAAATAGCAGACCTACAAGCTCGTAGCGCGCCACTCAGTGGCGCGTTATGAGCTTGTAGATCTGCTATTTTTCAATAGCTAAAGCATAGCATAACGCTAACACCAAAAGGGGGTTCCCGCACAAAATGGGATAAAGCAATTAGAGGGGGCCCTACTGTAACCCTCCGATGCTGCGAGAACGCTCTCGCCCATGATGACACAATGTCTCTCGCCCATGATGACACAATGTCTCTCGCCCATGATGACACAATGTCTCTCGCCCATGATGACACAATGTCTCTCGCCCATGATGACACAATGTCTCTCGCCCATGATGACACAATGTCTCTCGCCCATGATGACACAATGTCTCTCGCCCATGATGACACAATGTGCTGATGAATGTCTCTCGCCCCTAAATGATGACACAATGTGCTGATGAATGTCTCTCGCCCCTAAATGATGACACAATGTCTCTCGCCCCTAAATGATGACACAATGTGCTGATGAATGTCTCTCGCCCCTAAATGATGACACAATGTGCTGATGAATGTCTCTCGCCTCTAAATGATGACACAATGTGCTGATGAATGTCTCTCGCCCCTAAATGATGACACAATGTGCTGATGAATGTCTCTCGCCCCTAAATGATGACACAATGTGCTGATGAATGTCTCTCGCCCCTAAATGATGACACAATGTCTCTCGCCCCTAAATGATGACACAATGTGCTGATGAATGTCTCTCGCCCCTAAATGATGACACAATGTGCTGATGAATGTCTCTCGCCCCTAAATGATGACACAATGTGCTGATGAATGTCTCTCGCCCCTAAATGATGCCACAATGTGCTGATGAATGTCTCTCGCCCCTAAATGATGACACAATGTGCTGATGAATGTCTCTCGCCCCTGAATGATGACACAATGTGCTGATGAATGTCTCTCGCCCCTAAATGACACAATGTGCTGATGAATGTCTCTCGCCCCTGAATGATGACACAATGTGCTGATGAATGTCTCTCGCCCCTAAATGATGACACAATGTGCTGATGAATGTCTCTCGCCCCTAAATGATGACACAATGTGCTGATGAATGTCTCTCGCCCCTAAATGATGCCACAATGTGCTGATGAATGTCTCTCGCCCCTAAATGATGACACAATGTGCTGATGAATGTCTCTCGCCCCTAAATGACACAATGTGCTGATGAATGTCTCTCGCCCTTAAATGATGACACAATGTGCTGATGAATGTCTCTCGCCCCTAAATGATGACACAATGTCTCTCGCCCCTAAATGACACAATGTCTCTCGCCCCTAAATGATGACACAATGTGCTGATGAATGTCTCTCGCCCCTAAATGATGACACAATGTGCTGATGAATGTCTCTCGCCCCTAAATGATGACACAATGTGCTGATGAATGTCTCTCGCCCCAAATGATGACACAATGTGCTGATGAATGTCTCTCGCCCCAAATGATGACACAATGTGCTGATGAATGTCTCTCGCCCCTAAATGATGACACAATGTGCTGATGAATGTCTCTCGCCCCTAAATGACACAATGTGCTGATGAATGTCTCTCGCCCCTGAATGATGACACAATGTGCTGATGAATGTCTCTCGCCCCTAAATGACACAATGTGCTGATGAATGTCTCTCGCCCCTAAATGATGACACAATGTGCTGATGAATGTCTCTCGCCCCTAAATGATGACACAATGTGCTGATGAATGTCTCTCGCCCCTAAATGATGACACAATGTGCTGATGAATGTCTCTCGCCCCTAAATGATGACACAATGTGCTGATGAATGTCTCTCGCCCCTGAATGATGACACAATGTGCTGATGAATGTCTCTCGCCCCTAAATGATGACACAATGTGCTGATGAATGTCTCTCGCCCCTAAATGATGACACAATGTGCTGATGAATGTCTCTCGCCCCTAAATGATGACACAATGTGCTGATGAATGTCTCTCGCCCCTAAATGACACAATGTGCTGATGAATGTCGAAGGCCTCAACCTCACGTATAACCCATTCTGACCTGAGATCAGATTAAAAAAATGTCAGTCGTTTTTCGATTTTTCCAAAAATAGCAGATCTACAATGTTGAGCTTGTAGATCTGCTATTTTTCAATAGCTAAAGCATAGCATGATGCTAACACCAAATGGGTTCCCGTTCAGAATGGGATATACTTGCCGCACAGTGTGTGTGCCGGTGGAAGAATTTCACAGATCTACAGGCTCACGGCGTGCCGCGGCGTGCCGCGGCGGCAGAGCGAGGGGAGCTTGTAGATCGGCTATTCCCCACCCCCCGGTTTGCCGTAAAACATGGCTCTCCCTCCCTCAGTCAGCAGGCCTGGGGGGAGCTCGAGGCTTGCACGTTGCATGTGTTGGGATGATGTCACTCCTCGCGCAGCAACAGGCCGAGACTCACACGATATGCTCCGCTCCGTGCGGTGTTTTTGTTTTGTCAGTGTGTGTGTGTGTGTGTGTGTGTGTGTGTGTGTGTGTGTGTGTGTGTGTGTGTGTGTACACAGAATGGATTGTATGAGTGTTGTCACAATGAGAGGGAGGCACGAGCTCGTGGAGCGTTATTGAACCGTTTAATGTTGCAAAATATTGGGTTACTGCTATTCTTAGTTTTTCAGTTGTTCGTGCAGCCCCATAGCGGCCCATCCTTAAAGTGATTAAAGCTGCAATCTGGAACTTGTTTAAATGGATAAATCATGATTTTAACCAATAACATTATTCCTATAAACATAACCCCAGTAAAGCTATATATGGCAAAACTTAACCTTATATTTCTAACCTTAACCCAATTTGGCGGGAGCCGGGAACCCCTTTTGGTGTTTTAAGCATTATATTACACTTTAGCTATTGAGTAATAGCAGATCTACAAGCTCATAGCACGGCACCGAGTGCCGCGCTACGAGCTTGTAGGCATGCTATTTTTGAAAATGTGGCGCAAATCTTTGAATATATATTCTAGCGAGTGTTTTTAACTAAAATCAGGGGGGGGGGGGGGGGGGGGGGGGGGGGTCCGCAGGAAAATGGGGGTGAGTGTGGTTTGGGGCAAGTCCTTCCGGTTACCCTCCTAGCTTGTAGAGCTAGCAAATAGAGCAGCGTTAATTCTAGGGCTGTCAAAGTTAACGCACTATTAACTAGTTAACTCACAATCCTTTTAACGGCACTATTTTTTTTTACGCGCGATTAACGCACTGTGAAGTTTGACAGAATGGTTGAGAGACGCATGGCAATTTTACACTGAAGAGTTGAATAATTGCAACAGCTGCATTACTTAAGTTAATTTAAGTCTACACAATTAGAAAACTTAGAAAACATGTTATTTTGATCAACATGGCCTGTTATCTCTCGAAATGGTACCATTGGCCAACATCAATACAGTTCTTTAGTTTGGGTCTGGAAGACTAAATGTCATCAAATGGTGGTCCGTGGCTCAAATGCAGAATAAATAATGGACCTCGATATGAAAAATCTTGAAAACCACTGATTTAAGGTATATTTAGAACGGATAAAAAATATGCGATTAATTTGCGATTAATCACAGTTAAAGGTATATTCAGTGATTTCACTCAAAAAACCTTAGGTTTCGTTTTTGGCTGTGGGACCCAGCCTTTCGTCCAATCAGGATAGAGAGTAAAAAACGAAACCTAAGGTTTTTTGACCCCCAGATGGGTTAACTGGGGACAGGGAGGAACTCCTTATATGGTCAGCACACTCTATAGTAGGGAGGATTATCACAACAAAACAAAAAAATAAGTGATATTTGAATTAAGTGAAATCACTGAATATACCTTTAACTATGGACAATCATGCGATTAATCAGATTAAATATTTTAATCGATTGACAGCCCTAGTTAATTCATTAAAAAAAGAAACAAACAGCTTAAATATTGAGATACGTGGTGATGATAGGCTAGTTTGTTGTCCTGGTATTGACACCGCCGCGCATTTAAAACATGGATGTTACCAATGTTTTAAATGCCGAGTTTGTACTACAAAAGAACCAAAGTGGACGTACATCAGATTTAAAAAATCGTTTGTATCAACTAAGATGCTGAACGAGGCTCTGAAACAGCAGTAACTGTGTGAGGCTAGATTATCCACATCATGTGTGCTATGGTGTAATGTTGTGTCTCCCTCTGTAATGTATTTTTGTTTGTCATTGATGTGTGGCTGTAGCTGGGGTGAAAGAAAAAGACAAATTTCCCTTGTGGACAATGAAGTTTACCTTGACCTTGACCATGCAAGCTTCAATATGTCTTTAAACCTAACCCACCATTAATCCTAATTCAATGGTAGTCACAGAGACACTCATTTACAGTTTAAACAGTTTTAGGCCGTTTGAATCCTGACAGTTTTTAGTTCTACCAAAGCTTCCAATATTCTATTCTATTAAATTCCATGCACAAAAATAGCCGAAATAGGCTAATGCAGGCAAACTCGTAGACAGTTGGACACAGGGACATGCATGATACAAGTAAGACGCGCAAACGCGGGAAGCGAACGCAGCTCGTGTGTGTGTGTGTGTGTGTGTGTGTGTGTGTGTGTGTGTGTGTGTGTGTGTGTGTGTGCTACAGCTGCGCCCTGTGTGTGTGTGTGTGTGTGTGTGTGTGTGTGCTACAGCTGCGCCCTCTGGTGGCGGGCGGGTGGTGTAACAGCGGGACAGACAGACAGACACACAGACACACAGACACACAGACATTCAGCCCTTGCTGGCATAGTAAGTGGCTCACTGCGTTCGCAACAATCTGACAAAGAAACAAACATGGTTTGAATAGAAGTAGCCTAATGAAAGAATGGAGTGCAAGGCAGGTGTGTGAAATCCACTCTACCTGTCTTGACAGGGAAAGAGAAGATGAGGCCATGAGGGTGGGTGTGAGAAAAAAAGACAATAGCCCCAAGCATGCACCTCGGAACGCTAACCTCAGTAAAACTATGCCTAAACCTAACCTTATTCCTGACCTTAACCTCAGTAAAACTATGCCTAAACCTAACCTTATTCCTGACCTGAACCTCAGTAAAACTATGCCTAAACCTAACCTTATTCCTGACCTGAACCTCAGTAAAACTATGCCTAAACGTAACCTTATTCCTGACCTGAACCTCAGTAAAACTATGCCTAAACAAACCTAACCTTAATCCTGACCTGAACCTTAGTAAAACTACCGTAATTTCCGGACTATAAGCCGCGGCTTTTTACCCATGATTTGAACCCTGCGGCTTATACAACGGTGCGGCTAATCTATGGATTTTTACAGCTAACGCAGAGCCATCTCAGGCTCTGAGCTAACGTAGCTGCGGCTTATAGTCCGGTGCGGCTTATAGTCCGGTGCGGCTTGTATATGGGATTTTCCCTAAATTTGGCTGGTGCGGCTTATATTCAGGTGCGGCTTATAGTCCGGAAATTACGGTATGCCTAAACCTAACCTTAATCCTGACCTGAACCTCAGTAAAACTATGCCTAAACCTAACCTTAATCCTGACCTGAACCTCCGTAAAGTATGCCTAATCCTAACCTTAATCCTGACCTGAACCTCAGTAAAACTATGCCTAACCCTAACCTTATTCCTGACCTGAACCTCAGTCAAACTATGCCTAAACCTAACCTTATTCCTGAACTGAACCTCGGTAAAACTATGCCTAAACCTAACCTTATTCCTGACCTGAACCTCAGTAAAACTATGCCTAAACCTAACCTTATTCCTGACCTGAACCTCAGTAAAACTATGTCTAAACCTAACCTTATTCCTGAACTGAACCTCAGTAAAACTATGCCTAAACCTAACCTTATTCCTGAACTGAACCTCGGTAAAACTATGTCTAAACCTAACCTTATTCCTGAACTGAACCTCGGTAAAACTATGCCTAAACCTAACCTTATTCCTGACCTGAACCTCAGTAAAACTATGCCTAAACCTAACCTTATTCCTGAACTGAACCTCGGTAAAACTATGCCTAAACCTAACCTTATTCCTGAACTGAACCTCGGTAAAACTATGCCTAAACCTAACCTTATTCCTGACCTGAACCTCAGTAAAACTATGCCTAAACCTAACCTTATTCCTGAACTGAACCTTGGTAAAACTATGCCTGATCCTAAAACAAAAATGGGGGCAAGCGCGTTTTGAGGTAGGCGTTGGTTTCTACCGGTGTGATGGCACTAAGATGACAGGACATTGATTGACTTTGCGTGTGTGTGCGCGCGCTCGCACGTGTGCGTGCATGTTTTTATGTTTTCTATGGTAGTGTACTAGTGTGTGTTTGTGGGTGTATCGTTTTTGAGCGGACACACACACACACACACACACACTACACTCACACACGACACGAGTGATTAGATAGCATTTCTGTTGGCTTAGATAGCATTTGACACAGACTTATAGCATGTTATGTAGACAGCACTATAATTGTATTGTATATAGTCATAGCACGCCATAGTACATATGTATAGCATAGTAGTGAATATGTATAGTTTATTATGTATAGTGTATGTATAGTTTCATCATATAGATATTCCACTGTTACCTTCTTAGCTTACGCATGTCTCATGATAAATGCTTTTATGTGATGTATTCCCATGCTTTTGTTCTTGCTTAAATGTAAGTCGCTCTGGATTAAGAGCGTCTGCTAAATGCCTAAATTGTAAAATTGTAAATTGTAAATTGTAACACCCTGGTGTGATGGTTGACAAACCGAGCAAACTGTTTGGACACCATCTAGTGTTCATGAGCAGACACTGCACGTGTTGTTGCCTGGATAATGGTGTTCAAATCTGTTTCCGATTTAAAATCATTCTGTCTTGAACTGAACTGTCATGAACTATAGCATGAACTGTGTGCTTTTATTATGTAGTGATGCACTAGTATAGTGTTTACTGTTTTGCCTGTCTTGTCTCACCTCCCTGTGATTACTAGTTTTCTCCACCTGTGTCCTGTTAATCGTGAAAATGTGGCACAAATCTTTGAACGTATATTCTTTCAGAGTGAACGTTTTTAAGTCATATCTTTGCTTCTGGGGTGTCCCTGGAACAACATGACCAAATACAGATATTTTTGGGGGTCCTTGACATGAAAATGTTTGAGAACTAAAAACTGTCAGGATTTAGAAGCATTTGTAGAATAAATGGGTTAAACCCTCAGTTCCCCATGTCCCCTCTTATCTGCTTGAGTATAGATGTTCTGTTCCAGTCCTGTTTGTATGCATTTGAGAATAAATCAGTGTTCTCTGCTCCTGCCTGTCATTTGGGTCCCACTTGAGTCGCACCGTGAAACACATTCTATTTTAATGATTTAATAATACAATGTAGATCAGTTATTTTCAAAAGATTTTTATATATACATTTGAAAACTTGAAATAGTAAAATACCTGTCAGTGGGGAGTGTTGGCTGGGAGGAGGACCACACAATTTCCCCCAACTGTCCCCAGATGTCATCAATGACTGGAAATAAACATAATGCGAGTCATTTGTACACAGTACATTCTAACAGCAGAATACTGGAAGGTAAATGGGTCTGGATGAGGTCAGTAGAGGGTGGACCAGCCCTGGCTGGAGGCTCAGAGGGTCTGGATGAGGTCAGTAGAGGGTGGAGGCTCAGAGGGGTCAGTGGAAGGAGGCTGTGTGGTGATTCTAACTGGGACTGTAAGCAGCCTTTGAGGTACACTGACTGAATGTGTATAGAAAATCTAACACACAATCAATGACCTCCTCTGCTTTTTTTGCTCTTAAGAGGGTAGGCCTCTGCCCACTTTGTAAAATAGTCCATGATGACACAGACATCCATTTTCAGTGCGAGTTGCTAACTCCCTGCCTCCTCTCCTCGTCGGAAACGGACTGTCGTCCCTACGGGATACAGATTCAGTTTGGTTAACTAAACATACTGCATGTCAAACTTAGCGATCACAGAAGCAAGCCCTCTTTTAGGCTAAGGCTACTCACCCGAACACTTTAGCATCGAAGCCCTGTTCGCAACCCTCTCTCCCGTTGTGAGCAACACGGCTTTGCTGCAGCCTTCTCCCCGATATGTTTGGTCTCTCTCTCCTCTGGTGCCACTGAAGTTTTAGTTCACACCACTGACACCAGAGACACGCCCACTCTACTCCTCACTACCCCCACACTGCTCCCACCCGGCCACAGGTGTATACATGAGCACTTTGTGAGATTGTATTGGCATTTCTCCTTTAAAATTGGAGGCACGCTTCTGACATGGAGGACACTGTTGTATCTGAAGGAAGAGAGTGCGCACAGAATCATTGTATGAATTAATTTAAGAAAGACAATAGTTAAATAAAGTAAAGCAGTGACTGTAAATATGAGTTGACTTTAGTTCCCTACCCATTTTCTATTAAATGTCCTTTTGCATTCCGGGCCAGAAGTAGTGAGTGATGATGGCATGGTGGGTTTTTTTCAGCACCACAGTGGGCACCGACCCATATCACTGCCTCCTTGGCAGAGGTCATTACCTTGGCAGAGGTTATCACCTTGGCAGAGGTCATTACCTTGGCAGAGGTCATCACCTTGGCCCAGTGTTGCAGCAACCCCTCTGCCCTCCTCCGACACAAGTACCACAACTCTGAGTAGGTGGTTGAAGAGAACACATGGGATAAGGCATGGGGGACGATATTGAATTGTACACAATGAAAAATGACAGAGTTGGTGTGGGGGTCTTTCTACTGTACCGTCACTGTACTGTACTGTACTGTAACACCCCAAATCATATATACAGTTAATATGCGCGTTAGGCTGCGCAACAGTGACTGTTGTGAAAAACAACCAATATTTTCAACCACTTATTTTTCTAAGTGCTGGAGTTTGGAAGCACTCGTCGTAACTCACTGAACGGCCCTGTGTACCACCTGTTTCGAATTTGCACATAATGCAGGAGGCAGCAGCGCGACCCGTTAATGAAAACGAGTGCTTCCAAACTGCAACACTTAGGAAAATAATCACATGCATAGAATGGCTTTTTTGATTGATTGAAATATTTATTAACAGTTTGCAGAATTACAGTACATTTCAAGCACAAACTCAATACAAACTACAAAGACTGTTAACTGTGAGTGGACGACCCAATTAAGCATTACACTTGTTTACAACAGGGTCCACATTGTTCAATTCATCAAAACATTTAGAGACGTACAAATAGACACTTCTATATAGTTAAAGAACAGAACAGGAATTAATCATAAAGGAAGCAAAAAGGGAAAACATATACAGTGAGGGGAAGTGGGGGGGGAGAAAGTAGCTCATAACATGTCTACAGTTAATTTTTTAGTGGTGCAACCACTCCTACATCCAGCTTGCAATGTCCGTGTACCTGTGTACCTGTGTACCTGTGTACCTGTGTACCTGTAACCATGAGCATGAGTGGTGTGCGCATGTGTGAAATTGGAACGAGAGAAGTATGTGACATGGCTGCCACCTGCTGGACGCAAACGATACAGAGAAGAAATTGGAACGATACAGAGAAGAAATTGGAACGATACAGTGAAGAAATTGGAACGATACAGCGAAGAAATTGGAACGATACAGAGAAGAAATTGGAACGATACAAATTGGAATGATACAGAGAACCAATAGACGGGAGTTGCACCACTCGGTTCACACTGGTGTGATTTTTATGAAACAATAGCTCGTCAGATTGAAAGAGGATAGGAGTATGGAGTCAATGGAGGGCATTGCAACTCTAGATTCATCCCATTAAAAAGAAAATCTAGAGTTGTGAATTGC
The DNA here is from genome assembly GCF_964188405.1 of Protomyctophum parallelum. Lineage (NCBI taxonomy): Eukaryota > Metazoa > Chordata > Actinopteri > Myctophiformes > Myctophidae > Protomyctophum > Protomyctophum parallelum. The sequence goes on from NC_139710.1 coordinate 33,103,379, forward strand.
GGCTATGTCAAGATAGCACTTACTTTTGGTGGAGCTTCAGTTTTCTCAGAAACAAACCCTTTAGAAACAAGCCCAAATAAACAACAACTACACTTATTTACAAACAAGCGCAAATAAACAACTACACTTTACAAACAAGCGCAAATAAACAATTACACTTTTCAAACAAGCCCAAATAAACAACTACACTTTACAAGCCCAAATAAACAACTACACTTTACAAGCCCAAATAAACAACTACACTTTACAAACAAGCGCAAATAAACAATTACACTTTTCAAACAAGCCCAAATAAACAACTACACTTTACAAGCCCAAATAAACAACTAGACATTACAAACAAGCCCAAATAAACAACTAGACTTTAGAAACAAGCCCAAATAAACAACTACACTTTACAAGCCCAAATAAACAACTACACTTTACAAGCCCAAATAAACAACTAGACATTACAAACAAGCCCAAATAAACAACTACACTTTAGAAACAAGACCAAATAAACAACTACACTTTACAAACAAGCCCAAATAAACAACTACACTTTAGAAACAAGCCCAAATAAACAACTACACTTTACAAACAAGCACAAATAAACAACTACACTTTACAAACATTAGTGTGAGACTCATACCTCTGTTCTGTGCTCTGGGTCCACGTGTAGTCTACTCTGTACATTGCCAGGCCCACAACAGTACAGCACTAGCCTGATTATCAGACTGTAGCTTTCTTGAAGCTTGAAGAGATGCAGTCCACTCAGAGAGTGGGCGGGATCTTTGGGCTGGATCCAGGCTAGTAGAGCACCAAGTTTCTAAAAGCACAGTGACACCAGTAAGGCCCTCATTTATCAACCGTGCGTACGCCAAAATATGGGCGCACGCCGAAATTACCGACATTTTCGGCATTTAACATTTCCGGCAAAGCTTGAAATTGAACTTGAGTAGGACAAATAGTCACGTCTACTCTTCAGCTGGCGTACGCTGTTTTTCTGTTTTACACAAGCGGAGCAGCCTTGTCTGAACTGCTGAGAGGCTGTCACAGGCATCTAAACATATATGTATTCACTCCTAAAATGTTTATATAAAAGGTATGTGGGTGGGTGACGTGACATGGTGTCCCTGGCTGTCCTTAGTGTCACTCATGTATAAATAAGAAATATATTTGTCAAAAACCTTCTGAATATTGTGCAGGACATTATGGTCCATGTGAACATACTCAAGATTAAAACATTTCATTCCTCATTTCTTCAGAATTGTCAACCAAACACAGCAAAACTCATATGGTGCGACTGTCCTGGCCTTGTTTCTCAAAGTAGGAACTTAAATAAAACTAAGGAAAAAAATGCTAAAATTCTTTAAAAAAATCCATAAATATAATATAGATGTCTATTTGTGAGCCTAATCTTTTCAAAGTCCAAGCATAATGTTTTCAGTCATTTCTGATCAAAAATATTTTGTCCCCCAAACCAAAATCATATTGTGTGACACCATTTTGGGAAATTTCAACAGGCAATTGTTTACACACCCATTGGGATAGAGAGGTACTTCTTCAGTAAGGCTGTTCAGCACTTGCATTACAATAGCATGACAGGTGTCTGTGGTGAATTATCATTTTAACATTTTCATAAAATAAATACGATCTTGTTGGAACGCTGACAAATGCGACTCTTCCAAGTGTCTGTGGGTGTGACACCTTTTTCATTAAAAAAGCTAAAGGTATTAGATTTTTTGGTCATAATTACATGTAAATCTATGTTGCTTTGTTATAGCTAGCATGTTGGTAGCATGCTAATGTGTAGCTAGTAGCCTCAAGGTTATGTTAAGTGCAGAAAACGTAATATGGTGTGACACTTCATCATAATGGTGTGACTGTTTTCCTGTCACGCCATATGACTTTTTTGTCACACCAATGACACCATATGATACAAACTGTAATTTCCTACAGATATAGCCATATATAACAAAGTCCCATGTTTCTTTTGTCCATTTAAACATTTGTTTTAAACATTTTCACCTAAAATCTGCAACTATCCACAATAAATTGTGTTTAATTTCGTTTTATTCAGTCATTGCCATGTTATTCAATGTTAAAGCAATTTTCCTGTTGCTGTTTTTCCTGAGTAATTGTTTAATCAATCTGTAAAGTTCAGTACTCACTAATAAGTAGGTTAAAACACAGTTTGCTTTGAAAAATGAAGATATGATCATACGGTGTGACACTAAATAATTTGGTGTGACGTTCCAAATAGTGAAAAAATCATACCTTTATTAATGATGAAACCATTAATGTTTATGGATTACATAGCAAATAGTCTAAGGAAGAGTCACAAATATTTGTGTAATTTTAGAGAAAGTTTTGTCACAATAAATGCAAAATATATTGAAAGACCGATAACATGGGCCTCACATTGAGTGTTGATTACGAAAATAATATACAGATTTAATAAATTTTCACAAAACTATAGTGGATCACAGGTTAGTTATGATAAAGGACTTTGATAAAGTGAGCAACTTAAGAAAGTTGTACTCCATTTTCATTTTATAAACAATTATTGTCATGTCACACCATATGACGATTTTAGGCACAAGTACAACAAAATGCTGAATAAATTCTGATTCCAATAAAATATCTAAAAACTAAATATGTTTCCATAAAGATGAGAGTGAGTAGAACAAAAGTAAATCATTTTTATTCCTGTTATTTAAAGGTTTTAAAAAAACACTTTTTTTGGGGTGTCACGTCACTGACCCACGTATAATGTATATGGGCTACATGTAAAAAATAAATAAATAAAAATGTTAAGGAATACATGTGTCATATGAAATTAGTAGGAGATAAAATAGCGCAATTAAAAACAATGTTGCAAGAGATGCTTAAGCCATTTAAACAGTGTTTTGCATGAGCGCATACATGCGAGGATTTGGGCTGTCTGTGCTGAAATATTTCCATGACGGGACGTTGGAGAGTATAGTGCAGCAGTCCCAACGTGGTATAGCCTACTGTAGCCTAATCTACAGCATGAAGGCCGATGTCTTTCTTACGGTATGTGCAATATAATAAACCCGACGCGTCGCTCAATGCCAAATGTACCGTGCCAGGCTCCCAGCGCAAGTGGGAACTGCATCGGAGATATATAGGTATATTACCCAGCCAAGCAACCACCAGCCACATGAGGCTATATACGGTTTTTGCTGCACATTCATATGACAGTTGACAGCCCGGCCGGCGGGCACTGCAGTGACTAACGTCTGCGAGGCAATCTAAATAGACTGTCGAACGTCGGAACGTGCATGGTCAGTTGGTCACGGACGGACCACTGTGATAGAGAGAGACAGACAGAAAGGACAGACAGACAGACAGACACACTGGACAGGAGGAGCACCTGCAAAACAGCAGCGTGTGTGTGCCTATTTGTTATTTAATTATGGTTCACAGGTTCAGGTTTTCGTTCACTAATATATCTTGTTGTATATTAAATTAAAAATACTTTAATGATTTAATATAGGCCTACAACTAACAACACACAGTGAAAAATTGCGATATGTGTGCGGGGGTGAGGCGGGCAGCAAGGGAAACGAAGCGAGAGGAGAAACAGACAGCTTTATTTAATGTGTCATGTAGGTGCGTGCGTGCGTGGACATGACAGCAAGGCAAGCGAGGTGAGAGGGAACAGACAGGGTAGGCCTACAACTTTATTTAATTCATGCAGGTGTTCGTTGTTTATTTATTTAACAACACACCAGTTAGTTGGGCTTGCAAGTTGCGTGTGCGTGCAGCTTGTGTGTGTGTGTGTGTGTGTGTGTGTGTGTGTGTGTGTGTGTGTGTGTGTGTGTGTGTGTGTGTGTGTGTGTGTGTGTGTGTGTGTGTGTGTGTGTGTGTGTGTGTGTGTGTGTGTGTGTGTGTGTGTGTATGAGATAGGGGGGTGAGGCGGGCAGAAAGGCACGGTATTACGGTAACCATGGTTTCCAGATCGTATAGCAGTGGTTCAGGTCGCAAAAACGAGGGCGAGGCTTGATTTCTTAGGGCGTGCCAGATCAAATTCAGCCGTGACATTTATTAACGTGAGAACGAAATTAAGGAAGGATCAGCTGTTTGCGATCACTTTATAAATGCCGTGGAGACGTGGGTGTACTACGAAACCTGCACTCGAATTTGTGGCAGATTTTACACTCGATTGATAAATGAGGGCCTAAGTCTCTAAACACATTTAAACATAACCTGCCTTTTTGTAACACCTTGTAAAGTTGGTTTGCACGGCCGGGTGCTGGCCATAGGGGGGTGCTGGCAAGCGACGCTCGCATTCAACTGACAGCCAGGTGACAACGAGAACAAACGCTAGTTCATGCTGATCTCACGAGAGCTGAGAACTCTGTCTGCTTTAGGCGGAGGCTCCCAGGTCCTACGGTCCCCTTTTCCATCTGTCACATTTAGTTTTTATATTTTTCCAAAAAGAATACATGGCAGCCAATAGCCAAAATTACAATTATGAATTATTGAATCTTTGGGCAACTAAAACAATTGTAAAGGTTGTTTGCTGATTGCTGTAGTAAATAGGGCTACAGCAATTACTTTTCAAGTTTTGAAGAACATACATTTGAAACTATCTTAATCTTTTGATAGGTAGAGTTTGCATGTAAGCATTTTGGAGAAGCTCAATGATCTCACTATCCTGCATGTTAGTATCTTATTAGCCCTACAAGCAGAACCCAATGGTACTGAAGTTTCTGACATTTTTTAGACCCAGACCATGGGGTCCTGTTCCAGCTCTACCCTGCCACCTGGTACGCGGACATAAATAAAACATAAACACCGTGGATAACGCCTGTCTGCGCTCTTTGACGACTTTTTTTTCCGTGTGAGGGCTTCTGAATCTGTGAAGTATAAGTACCTATACATACCGCTGCGAATATCTCCTGTGGCGCGGAAGCCGTTAAGTATTTTTATTTTTTTTGACCGATTTGGTCGCTTTGATTCTTCTTTTCCTTCCTTGTTTATTGACACCTCATTGTACCGCCTATCTGGCTAGCTAGTGGCGCTATAGCTATGACAGAGCAGATCAGAGGCAGGGACGTAGCCGGCACAAGCCAACCGCACATCGGGAGGCGGTACAATTGGATGTCAATAAACAAGAAGAATCAAAGCGACCAAATCGGTCAAACTTTTCCGTGCCACAGGAGATATTCGCAGCGGTATGTATATGTACTTATAGTTCACAGATTCAGAAGCCCTCAAAGGAAAACAGGCCGTCAAACGGCGCAGATATGATGTTACCGAGCATATTTATGTCCGCGTTCCAAAATTCCCATACGAAAATATAGATATGTACAGCAACCCTACACAAAGCGACATCCAAATTTCAGAAAAGCTTTATGGAGGGTTCCGAGAGGGGCTAGTATCTTATCTGCATAATAGTCTCTGATTTGTAGGTAGGCTACCTAAAGAGGTCCTGATTATGTAAATTAAATGTGTCTTTCAGGTCCTGGAAGCTCATAACATTACCCTGTTTTAAAAGAGTACAATATGCAGAGAGGCCATTCCCAACCAACCTCTAAAACTCATGTCATGTCCTACTTACCTACTACGTCTGAAGTCTGGATCATATGCAAACCCTTTGAGAATTCCGGATGGCAAAATACATCTGTAAATGTTGTACAAAGAGTTAGGGGTGCAGCAGTAAATTGAACTCAGAGATTGAATCTATTACAAACATAATCAATTATTAAAATAGTCATTTAATATACTGGTAGGCCTACATGTATTATAATTAACTTGTTTATAACGCATCAACATGGAATGGAACGGTAACAAGACTACTCGCCCCGTTTCTGTTTTCCTCCCAGAATTATCCCCAGTGAGGGGTGGGAGAGGATGGACAGCAGACGGCTGGACTTTGAATTTCTCTAACTATAAACTTTCATGACAGCAGAACAGCCTTAGTACAAATATATTTTTTGAAAAGCTACTACAGTAGCCAACACATTGGCCGTGTTGATGCCAAGTGCAATGCAATGTGCTTTTAGTAACACCAGAGGGCAGTATCCACATGTAACTTCAGAGGTGAAAAGTCAACACCCAGACTCAATGGGGAGGGGGGAAAGTCAGTTCACATTAATATCAAGCCACCATACATTTACCATACTTCACTTTAAAGCAGTGGTTCCCAAAGTGGGGTCCGGGGACCCCCCCAGGGGTCCTTGAGGGAGTTCCAGGGGGTCCCCCAGCTAAATGATAGTTTGGAACCAAATGGAACCTTATGGGTCTGTAACTCTGAGAGTGTACAAATGGAACCAAATGACCGTAGCCTAATTCAGGTCCAACCGGGGGGCCCTTGCTTGAAATGCAAATGGCTGAAAATCACTGCTAGAGCCGCACAAATCTCTCTCTTATGGGGGTCCCTGGCATATTTTCGAATGGAGGGTCCACAGGCTATAATGAGTGTCATTTTGGGGGTCCTTGACATGGAAGAGTTTGGGAACCACTGCTTTAACGTACATTAAATCCTACTATAATTGATCATCAGTCCAGATTAAATGAGGAAGAGGCTATAGGCGGGGAAAGAGACATGAAGAAATGTGTCGCTTTTGACGAGAGATAACGGACAAGTTCAGCATGTTAGGGCAGGATATCTTGCCTCAATGTTGCATCAGATGATGTTGCGTCAGAGCTCAGCCTCTCCAGTCTCCACAGCTGTACAGCTGGGGCTGTGAGTGTCCAATCCAATAATGTGTCTGCACTGCATGCAGCTGCCTAATCCGCCTAGTGGTGGAAAGTATTAAACTAAGTCCATTTACTCAACAACTTTTGTTGTTTCTAAAAAATGTATCCCACGATTTTACAACCCATTTTTTCCACCCAGTGTCAATTATCTAATGTAATCCTGGGCGCTACACTTCCTCTGCCAACCTGGTGGGGTCAGCGGACTGACCTCATGCTTCCTTCTATGCATGAGGAGTCCAAGCTACTTCTTTTCACCTGACAGGGGGGAGTTAGGGGGGGTGGGGGGGTAGTTTAGAGACCTGCATTTTTAGCATAGGCCTATAGAGTACTTTTACTTTTAGTATATAGAGGTTATGCGCATGCATAAAGTTAATAGTAAGTGCCAGTGGCAAGGTGAATGGGCAAAGTGAGTTTAACATTGTATAACATTGTTTAATGCAATCAGATAGGAGGTTTGGATGTATGGGCTGTCAAGGCCAGAAAGTAGTTTTTTGACACTCAGTAGGGAGTAGGCGTTTCCCACATAACTTCACATATCCTCTATTTTGATGCCAATACTTTTGTAATTTTACTCAAGTAAAAGTTTTGAATCCAGTCCGGTAGTCTGTCAAAGGAAAAGTGAAAAGAAAAACTTTCTAATCATGTGGATTGGACTATATAACATTTGCATGTGACTTGAGGGTCATCGTGTGTGTCCTGATCAAGGTCCCTTGTTTACCAAAACATGTATAAATAAATCAGAGGAAAGTTTGCAGGAGAGTGCCAAGTGTTTTCCCCCCCCAATGAATGAATGTTATGATTATGTTCCCAACTTGAATCTGAATATTGTAGAGTCAGGACACCACTGCTTGCCGGCCTGGTATTTATTGTATGAGTACAGCTTGGCCCAACATTGTAATTGATCGCATGATTGCATCTCAAGCCAATACTAGAAGATAAAAGGCGGTTGTTAACGCATGCCACCCTTATTGGTCATAGGCTAATCATAGATAGTGTTTGTCCATGGGTCATATAGGCTCAGTGCATAAACTGTAGTTCCCTTTAACAGAAGGTGACATTAAACATATCCTGTCGATTACATATATACTGTACATGGGGTCATATTTCTCTATTCAATTCAATGGAGCTGTATTGGCATGAGAACATACGGTAGGCTATACGTTTACATTTCCAAAGCAATTTCTCATAGCTTCGTTATTTTTGATTGGGTCCAAGTTTTGCCTAGTTTTTACTTAGTTGGATTAACAAAACTATCTTTGAACTACTACTAAGTGTCATCCACACTTCCTCGTATATAGAGCATTGGGAGAGTGTACTTTAAAACAAGTTGCTTTGTTTCCAAAACAATTCATGATGAATTGAACAAGGTGGACCCTCTTGTAAACAAGTCTATAGTGCTTTATTGGGTCGTCCACTCACAGTTAAGTCATTGTATTGTGTTGTGCTTGTAATGTACTGTAATTCTGAAAACTGTTAATAAATACGTTAATCAATCAATCAAACAAACAAACAAACAGCATCAACGTTGCAGACGATGGCTGTGTATTGCAAGGAGAGCTGATTCTAGGCTATTCAAAGTCTGAGTAACCACGACAACCATCAGCTGGCTATCATGGGGGGAGGGGGGTGGCTGCAGCCCCAAACACACACACACACACACACACACACACACACAACAATAATGTTTTGGCGGTACAGTGAGACCATAGTAAAATATGATGTACCCCCCCCCCCCCCCCCCCCCCCCCCCCCCCAAACAAAATGAGCGATACGTCAGCACTCTGTGCGAACAAAGGCCAGCTTATCTCGACTAACAAACTGCTGGCAGATTAGCTATAAGATTATAGCTATTATGAGAGCACTACACAGAAAGTTGTGTTTGGAATTTTGGATCCATTTTTGATAGGAAAACGTTCTTTTACTAAAATGTGATTACCGGCCTTTTACTTGAGTAACAAATTCAGCATTCAGCGTCACGGGTTGGATCATGGGGTGTACCCCATGATCACATCATGGGGTACACCCCATGGTCACATCATGGGTTGGAGGTAAGTCCCTCTGGCAACATGCTAGCGTCATGGGGGTGTCTACATCACTACACAAACAGGAGATTTGGCTCCTGATTATTTTATGGGCAGTTTTTCAAAAACCCAAACTGGGACCCTCACTTAAATCCGATGCAGAAAATTGCGATGCAACAACTCATTGCATCGTGCCAGTTTGCAGATCTGCTATTTTTGCTATACAAATGAATGAATTGTTCTACTTTATATGCACGCTCTCAAGTCAAAACAAGTGTTTACTGTGCTGAAAACCGGGACAACTTGGTCATTAATGTTGAAGGCCGGGACATTTTAATGTTTTTACTAGGGATATTGGGCTGGGAGCCTGGGACTAGAGACAATGTTTTAATGGGGATATTGGGCTGAGACTAGAGACGATGTTTTTACTAGGGATATTGGGCTGGGACTAGAGACAATGTTTTTAATAGGGATATTGGGCTGAGACTAGAGACGATGTTTTTACTAGGGATATTGGGCTGGGACTAGAGACAATGTTTTTAATAGGGATATTGGGCTGAGACTAGAGACGATGTTTTTACTAGGGGTATTGGGCTGGGACTAGAGACAATGTTTTTAATAGGGATATTGGGCTGAGACTAGAGACGATGTTTTAATGGGGATATTGGGCTGAGTCTAGAGACGATGTTTTTACTAGGGATATTGGGCTGGGACTAGAGACAATGTTTTTAATAGGGATATTGGGCTGGGACTAGAGACAATGTTTTTAATAGGGATATTGGGCTGGGACTAGAGACAATGTTTTTAATAGGGATATTGGGCTGAGACTAGAGACGATGTTTTTACTAGGGATATTGGGCTGGGACTAGAGACAATGTTTTTAATAGGGATATTGGGCTGGGACTAGAGACAATGTTTTTAATAGGGATATTGGGCTGAGACTAGAGACAATGTTTTTAATAGGGATATTGGGCTGAGACTAGAGACAATGTTTTTAATAGGGATATTGGGCTGGGACTAGAGACAATGTTTTTAATAGGGATATTGGGCTGGGACTAGAGACAATGTTTTTAATAGGGATATTGGGCTGAGACTAGAGACTATGTTTTAATGGGGATATTGGGCTGGGACTAGAGACAATGTTTTTTTTTTTTTAAGATATGTTTTTTGTGGCTTACGCCTTTTATTGTTTTTTTTTAAGGGACAGACAGTAGGCTGACAGGAAACGGGAGAGAGATGGGGGAAGACATGCAGTAAAGGCCGTTTCGGGCTCGGGAGTCGAACCCGCGGCACACTGCGACTGGATTACCAGTCGGGTGCCCAGACGGTTACGCCACCGCCTGGGCCTAGAGACAATGTTTTAATGGCATATTGGCTGGGACTAGAGACTAGAGACAAACACCACATGGCTTGAGGAACCGTTGGGTCCCAAGGCTAGTACTACTAGCTGCTACTGCCAGCACAGGAATGTCTGCAGACTGTATTGTGTATAAATGTTAGTGTTCGTCCAGTCGACTGTCCCTTTCCCTAAGAGAGAGAACAGAGATATGCAAAGTGTTGGACTTGTTATCTTAACTGCATGGCAAATACACAACCCTGTTAACAACCCCCCCCCCCACAAACACACACACACACACACACACACACACACACACACACACACACACACACACACACACACACACACACACACACACACACACACACACACACACACACACACACACACACACACACACTCATTATGCATATGCCTGCACTCACACAGAGCGATAAGATCTTCAGTGCTTGATTGAAAGAGACTGATTGAGTTACTGAAGTACATTCGAGAACCTTATCAAACATCACCTACTGGGAACTACAGATTGCGGTGCGTTTGCCTTCGTTGACAGCGCTGTTAATGCAAAGCTGCTTTGCTCAAACCTTCATCCCTGTCACCGACTTACTTATGGGCATTTTATCACTTTTCACTTCCATGTCTAAAACGCTAATACAACCATGACAGAATTGCTAAAGAACACAGTGGAAACTGAGTATAAGAGAGAGAATTAAGATTCAATGAAATACAATTTTATCATATAGTGCCAAATAAGGATATCTTTGTGACGGTGGCAACGAAGAAACGTCAGGCATGACCCAGGCTCTCTAGGGCAGTGGTTGAGGTGGTCCGGGGACCACCAGTGGTCCTTGAGGGGGTTCCAGGAGGTCCCCATGTATGGAGACTTTAGGGTCCACTTTCATTTTACGCTCTCAAGAGTTACATTATTGTTAAACTTCTACATTACTTAATTTACAAGAATTGTAATTTTTTATCAACGTTTGCCAACAGCATGGAATTGTGTGTCGACTCAACGATAACAAAATATTCTTTCTTTTTGGGTCTGCATTTGGCCCGCGGGCCACACTTTGGACAGTAGTGTGATCAATTACAGGGATTCAATTTACATAAAAACTGAATATGGAAACGAGAGGTTTCTGCCTGAAAGCAACGGAAATATAGAGATATATATAATATAGAGGGTGTGGGAAACCTCCAGGCGAGGTAAACAGTCGCAGCCTGTAGTCAGTTGAGCGACAGCGAGCTAGCGGGATGCAGGGAGGGACAGCGAGGAGCTAGCGGGACGCAGGGTGCATTGGGGAAGAGTTTAGGCAAACACACCGACCTGACGGCCTCCTGCAGCTGGCCGCTGTCCCAGGGTGTGACCCCTCTCACCTCCATTGTCCGTCCCAACACTGCCCTTAATGGCCCTGTTAGTCGCCACTATGGCACGCACCCACACACACACAGACACACACACACACACACACACACACACACACAGGGAGGAGGGGGGGGGGGGTGTCACTGTTTACTCTTTTGCATCACCTTGGCTTCACTGCTGCAAACCGGGCCTTTCCTGGAAAACAACACACCACGGTGTGTCAATGCGACCTCCCATACAAGAGGTCACTTTACAGTACTGTACTGTAGGCCTTCATTGGCGTACATTCATATAATCAGCACAGCGATTCTGTAATCAGATTTGTTTGCAAAACTTTACAAATCCTCGACCTAGGCTATAATGCATGCATGCGCTTTGAAAATAGCTGCATCTACGACCTTGTAGATATGCTCCGTTCACTATATTTGACAACAACATATACTGTACTAGTAGTGCATAGGTTCTCAAAGTGGTGTCCGGGGACCCCCCCAGGGGTCCTTCAGGGAGTTCAAGGGGGTCCCCCAGCTATGATGGATAGTAAGGAACCATTAGGGTCCATTTGGTTCCATTTGTACACTCTCAAGAGTTAAATGGGGGTCCGCGGGCTAATTAGTGTCAATTTTGGGGGTCCTTGGCACGGAAAAGTTACACTGTAGTAGTGTACTATTTTTTAATTACATTTTTTACTTCTGTTAAAGCTTATAATAATGATTTGACACATTATTTGTGGATCATTTGAACTCTGAAAAAGCCTACATTCCTTTTCTGATTTTATCCAGTTATGCTATGACTGAGTTAAATGCAAAACATGATGCATTTTTATGCATTACTCTGATTAGAGAATTGTTGTTCTCAAACATTTTCATGTCAAGGACACATCAATACAAACTATTTGTCCTCGTATACCCCCCTCTGAAAATATTTTGTGCATGAGTTGTGTATATTTAAAATGCTTTTTTTCCTACACGTTTATTTTTCACAATAGCAGATCTACAAGCTCACAATGCGACACGTTGTGAGCTTGTAGATGTGGTGTGTTCAAAGAGCTCGGACTGGCACAGAACATCGCGGCCCTGGCATTTGTGGTCGTCACCGCCGGCCCAAAGACGCTACTATGTCTTTTTTTTTTCTTACTTTTTTTAAGTGGTGCAACCACTCCCTTAAAACCCATTTTGGGCAGGAACCCCTTTTGGTGTTAGCATCATGTCATGCTTTAGCTATTGAAAAATAGCAGATCTACAAGCTCATAGCGCGCCACTCGGTGGTGCGCTACGAGCTTGTAGGTCTGCTATTTTTTTAAAATAGAAGAACGACTTACATAGAAACATAGCTTTTTCAGAAAACTGTCATTTTCAAACAGACATTTTTAGAATCTGATCTCAGGTCAGAATGGGTTAAGTGACTATGTGTGTCTCTGGGTGGGTGGCTGGGTGCGTCTGAGCACGAAAATAGCACGGTTGTTTTTCACCACCTGTGCGCAACCTAACACACACACACACAAACACATGCACATATTAACTGTATATATGGTGATTTCGGGTGTGCCAGTACAGTACAGTGACAGTACAGTACATTATAGTAGAGGGACGCACACGGTAACTCTGTCATTTCTCAACCGTTTTGGACGCGGGGCGGCTCGCCAGAATCGGGGCGGCACCCTGGGTGCGTTCCTGTGGGTCTGGAACCCCCCCCCCTCCGGAACCCCCACACGGAGTTGCACCACTCACTTCACACGGGTGTGATTTTTCTTATTGTTTTGGCTCAGCCCCATTACTGCCCATGCAGCCCTTAAAACTCTATAAAGAAAGAGAGGACGTTTTCTTTTTAAATTGTTAAAAAAAAAGAAAATGTAAAATGTATTTTTTTTTTTTTTTTTAATACGTCTTTGGCACCCATTGCAAAGACGTCCATAAGACGGGATTACGGTCCTGGCACTTAAACAGTTTTAAGACATCTGCCAGAAAGTCCAATACGGGGCTAAATAGGTGAGATGGGCTGAGATACTCACAAGCTATAGAATCCTTTCAATCCATTCATCTCTAAAGCATGCATTCCCTTAGTGTATAAAGCATGCATTCCCTTAGTGTATAACTGCTGGGATAATGGCGTTGGGTCAAGTCAATAAAACCGGTGTCCTGAAAAGCTACATGTTATACATGTGCTTATTTTGCTCTGTTCAACTATATGGCCTTTTCCAATTCCTATAAGCACATTTAAGAAAAAGAAAAATTCAACTGAAGCTTATAATGGCTCTAATTAAGGGGGGAGGGGGGGAGCTATTTAGAGTATGGGCTAATGAACGTATAGGCTTACGTCTGGGGGAAGGAGGGGTGGTGTTGTGATTGACACACAATCACATGCTCACAACCGCTTCCAATATCTCACATTCTTGCCAGTTCTGCCTGTTTTCAGCCAGGCACCTGAATCATCTGTAATTCTCCACCAGATGACACACAGACAGCTCTCTGAGTGCTGACATATCAACTATGGCCACTGGCCCACTCATGTCTCTTGGAAAAAGGAGGACAAAATAATTATTCTTGTATGTAATTTTGGCTAAAACTGTAAACATAAATCCCTCCCTATATAAACATGACCTTCCATATTATCATAACTAGCTGAATATAACCTTTCACCTGAGTTTCAACGGCCGGCGTGTTCAAGGCAAGAATGTTGCACCATCATTCACCTGGCTGGTCTGTGGGAAAAAAGGCATCGACACTGAATGGAGGTTCATTGTTTGTTGTGCCGCCTTTGAGCAGTGACGGTATTCACATGCAGAGAGAGCCCAGTAATCAGTGTCTGGGTGTTGGGTAACAGGCTCAGCCAGCCATGCAGCACGGGCCGGGCGGGGCAGGGGTGTGACATCTAATAGTAGGCCTATACTACGCCGCAAAGTGGGGTCCGGGGACCCCCAGGGGTCCTTGAGCGAGTTCCAGGGGGTCCCCGGCTAAATGATAGTTTGGAACCAAATGGACCCTTTATGGGTCTGTATAACTCTGAGAGTGTACAAACGGAAACAAATTTATAACGGGGTGAATTTGGTTCCATTTGTACACTCTGAGTTAAATTAACATTGATTTTACAATAGAAATTGGGGTCTCGGACTCTGAGATAGAAATGCCATTAAATGGGGGTCCGTAGACTAATGCATGTCAAACTGGGGGTCCTTGAAATTAAACGGGTTGAGAATCATTGCTAGAGCCGTAAAAATCTTCTCTTATGGGGGGGGGCCCTGGCATATCTTTTCAAATGGGGATCCGCGGGCTAATTTGTGTCAATTTGGGGGTCCTTGACATGAAAAAGTTTGGGAACCACTGCTATACATTTTCCATTTCAATTCAATTCAATACAAAGGAGCTTTATTGGCATGAGAAAATATACGGTGACATTGCCACAGCAAGTGCCAAAACATACAAATTAAAAAAGAAAAACTATACAAACAAATGGACAACGTATACAGTTGGAGGGGAATCGGGGATACAACATTGTGTTAAACAGAGCTATGTCACTTTGCAACGTCATATGTTGGCACGGGTATAAAGCTTTTTGATACAAATTGATAGCAGCAATCTTTCAAGACA
Source organism: Protomyctophum parallelum (assembly GCF_964188405.1). Taxonomy (NCBI): domain Eukaryota; kingdom Metazoa; phylum Chordata; class Actinopteri; order Myctophiformes; family Myctophidae; genus Protomyctophum; species Protomyctophum parallelum. The sequence continues at coordinate 33,118,400 of NC_139710.1, forward strand.
CTTTTGGGACAATTAGCAGCATTTTACTCCAATCTATTTAAAATAGTATACACAAAGCCTCAAATTTCAAGTATGTTTAAAAGTAACATTAAGGTCCCCCAAATAGATTTGTAAGTCGGACTGGACCCCCATTCGCATTTATTTTGTACCATGAACCCCCATGCAAGATTTGGGCTGTTTTAAAAAGATCTTATTTTTTTCCTCAAATTGTTCACATTCTTTCAAGACAGTTCCAAGATGTTTAGTCCCCGGACCCCACTGTGAGAACCACTGCATTACAGTACCGTCAAGTCAACATCTGGAAGAGGAAGAGGCAATGACAGACGCCTGCATGCTCTGTGATCCACACCCCTAATCATAGGCTCCGTAAGCCTCGCCCCAAGCTCCAGGGAGGATCCCCACGTAAGTGTGTGTGTGTGTGTCACAAGGGTGGGGCGTAAATAAACTTGATTGTGCACACACGTAGTGCCACAATCAAGTCTCACTGGGTTTTCTCTAGGCCAGTGTTTCCCAAACAAAGGCTTGGGACCCCGTTTTTGGGTCAATGCAACCAGTTGTATGGGTCATAAGTTAATATCCCAATGTTTATGTTTAACACAAAAAATTATAATAATATATATATAGGCCTATAGCATCGCACTAAATTGTGAGCTTGTATATCGGCCATTCAAAACAAAATCTAAAACTAAAACCTGTTTCATGATTCATGATTTAAAAAAAATAACGTTTGTGTCACGAGGAGAATTAAAATCTATCTTTTGGGTCTCATGTTGAAAAAAGGTTTGGAATTAGACTTGCCTTTTAAGTCCACTTTGGGAGCAATTAGCTCACTCAGATGCTTCAGTGTTTCATGTGTTAGATTTTCAAATAGCAACGCTGGCAGAAGATAATTCACTTGCACTCTTACCAAAGAGCCATTTCTTGTCTTATTTTGAGCAGCATTTGACTCTTAATATAATCTTGGCCCACTGACTATGGTACAAAGATAGAACAAAGATAGAACAAAGATATGTTATAAAGCTAGATTGAACTCGATTACACTAGCAAAATGACTCTGACTCTGAGACAGCCCCATATAGTTTTGTATCCCACACAGTAAACATTCATCAAATGATATGTTATGAATGTTATGAAGAGATCTACAAGCTCTGTCATTTCTGGTGAAGAGATTTGTTGTAGGCTATAGATTGAAAAAGAATGCACCATAAGCACATTGCAACTCGGGTCCATTTTTACTAAGAATAGAAGGTGGTTAAAATAGTGCAATATGAATGTAGGACTCCCCTGTAGTCAGGATATTTGCAGAAGAGTCCCTATTTGCTGTCTTCACTCCTCAGTTTTTAATTTCCCTCTTGCATTAGTAATTATTGACTCTTATAACACAGTGCAAATATAGAAATATGGTGTATGCACAGCGGCGTGTATAATGGGATTCAACGGGTTCCATCCCTTGGGCTGTTTGGCTCATAGGCATTGAGGTCAATGTTCACGACCAGTGGTGGACACTAACAGAGGATTATTTACGCTCAGAAAACCTGTCTACATATTCTAACTTTTTGTGTGATTTCTTTGTCCTCGTAAAGCTCGCAAAGCGACACATTTTGAGCATTTCGAAAAGCTGCTTTTGAATCACAATCCTGAAAAGTAACATTTTTTAACACAATGAGTTTTCTTGAGCTTAGTCCAGTTACCCTATAAACATAGTAACTTTCTTTCTTTCTTTCCACCTGACAGAGACGACTACACTACTACATTTAAAAGGATGAATATCGTTTGACTCCATTTCTACATTTCTATAGAAAACATTATGAATTTACCACTCTATAGGGCCCATTTCAAATAATAGTGAAATTATAGGAGCTCTACAACCTCACAATATGACGTGATGCGGTACTTTAACTCAAGTGCAACATTTGAGCAACTTTCACTTGTGGTGGAGTGATCTTTGACCAGGAGTATCTTATCTCTATACTATAGTACTGACTCAAGTATTGCGGTTGAGTACTTTCTTTGCTCTAACTCCCAGTTCTCTCATGACCAGGGACGTGCACACACAGACATCAAAAGGGTGACTTCAGCCCCTGCCCTTTTACCCGTCTGTAAAACAACTGCCCTTTTACCCGTCTGTAAAACAACTGCCCTTTTACCCGTCTGTAAAACAACTGCCCTTTTACCCGTCTGTAAAACAACTGCCCTTTTACCCGTCTGTAAAACAACTGCCCTTTTACCCGTCTGTAAAACAACTGCCCTTTCCAGACCACGAATGCAGCATTTAATACATGGTGGAAAGAAATGCAAATGCCCCTCCTCTCCTTTCCATGCCATGCCGGAAGGAAGGCAGCGTTCAGGAGAATTGCTTTTTTCCCCCGAAGTCTCCTGAACTTGAACACAGTATTTTGCGTTGCGGTGGCACAGTTGGTAGTGCTGTCGCCTCACAGCTAGAAGGTCCTGGGTTCGATACCCGCTCGGGGCGCTGTGGGTGCTGGCGGCGTGTTTCCTCCTCCGCGTCATCAGTGCCCATACCCGAAGGCGGGGTTGGCGAAAGGGCCTTTCTGTGTGGAGTTTGCATGTTCTCCCCGTGTCCCCTAGGGTAGGTACCCTCACAAAAACATGCAGTAATCCTGGTCACTAAACTGCCTCCCCCTGGCCAGCCGGGACGCCTGATGGAGGGGAAAGGAACTGGTTGGAATAACGTGTTCCTTCCACGCGCTACGCCCAACCAGGGAAACTCCCCCCCTGTCAGGTGTAAAGGAGCAACTTGGACACTTAAGCATGAAGGAAGCATGAGTTAAGTCCGTTGCTCTCCCTAGGTTGGCGGAGGGTGTGTAGAGCCCAGGATCACATCACAGGATGATTGACACAGGGGTTACAAAATCGTGGGACAAAAAATATAAATAAAAATAAAATAAAAAATAAAATAGAAATCCATGTCGTTTAATACACCTGCATCTTCACTAGCTAAAGAGTGCTGAGTTGCACCCCGAAAATAGCTGATCTACAAGCTCTCAACACGTCGCAAACACTGTCACTAACATATCACTTCTAGGGGTATATATAAATAAAGGTCTCCACTTGCGTGTAAGATGATGTCCGGGGGCTTCCCACCCGAGTTTCCAAGTCAAGAATAACTTTCACCTAGAAAGAGAAAGGTGACATAATTATGGAATCAACTCATTTCTTGCATTAGATTGCTCACATCTGAATAATGGCAATGACAATGAAGCCATATTGACACAGATTGTCTGTGGGCTTCTGCTGAAATTGCATGCCGTTTCCTCTTTCGTTGGGAAGTGCAAATTAGGCACTTCTATTTTCTTGTATCGGGGAAGTCTAGTTTTCTATTCAGGTTACTACTAGGCCTTACACCCAGAACCCACCTCACCCCTGCTCAGTATGCTATAGGGTCGGGCCAGATGGCTCAGGGTAGAGGACAGAAGAAAGCAATGAACTTGCAATGGGCCTGGTCTTCAAGATACACATTAAAACAGGGACGCCCATGATGTACCTGTCAGACTACTTCAAAATGCGGGAAGGCTCGCCGGAACCTTCAGCCCTATATACATTTTGCATGCTCACTACAAGCTCACAATAAGTCGCGATGCGACACATTGTGCTATAGATATTATATTATTATACATTTGAAATCTTGTGAAATGGGACATTCTGCTTAATGTGTACTTTATACTTTTGGTACACATTTTGATACCAATACTTTTGCACGTTTACACAAGCGAATTTTGAATTCCGGATTTTTATTTTTACTACTCAATTCTACATTGCAGTATCGATACTTTACCGGAGTAAAATAAATCACACCCGTGTGAAGTGAGGGGCGCTCTTATCATTATACATCATCATATATCATTTCATGAACTGAATTCATGCGATTAGTTCGCCGATTTGCTCGTCTAGATATATGACGTAAAATTTTCCCTTGTCAATGGCATTTAAAGTTTGTGTTGCCACAAATTTATCTCATATTTGAGGGACATAATATGACCTAATTTCTCCTTTCATTGTCAATGGCAAATTATGAGACGTGGGGGGACAAAAGCTGCATATAGGAGGGACTATAGCACCCCTCAAAAATCAAATGTGAGTACTTTCTCCACCTCTGGTTGTCCTGTGTAGCTAACAGACAAACGATCGTACTACGACACCCAGGCCTTGTCCTATTTATCATCATTCAGGCCCCAAAAGGAAAGAACATCCTGTGTTTCACCCCGGTGTCTTTTGTGCCGCACAATTGGTAACATGAAGATCGTCAAAAGACAAACTCTGTGCAGGCTTCTCAGTTGTTGATTCTACGCCGCTCTCAAGGCTGTGCAAACACAGCACGGTGTTTGATGTAAAACTGCCGCTGAGGTGACAGTCTGGAGGGTAGAACTACACCTTGTAAACCCTAAAACAGCTTTACATATCGCACAAATGCAAATTCCCTCTCTGTTTGAGGACAAATAGGTCCTCCAGGAAATCTATAGGCTAGGGTGTCACAGTGTAACTGTGAACTTGCTTGCTGTGCCTCCATGTAGTAACGAGGTGCCGGTAATTAAAGACCACTTTGAGTTTGACGGGGGTCCTGATATTAAACAGTAATGGATGATAAAGGGATGTCAGGGTAGAGTGACCCATATATTCAAAAACCCCAAACTGGGGCCTTAATTCGATTTACAATTCTGGTATTTTCTTTACTTTTGGACAAATTCTTTGTCATTGTTTTGAATGTTTTGGGGAATACCTTAGTGAACTGCACCTTTCAACGGAACATTATAAAACATATATGTGAGCAGAGCACTCAAAACTATGTGGCAGTGAATGTTGAAAACCGGCAGAACCAGGGGGTGGTGGGTCGGGTCACAGAGTTTGAGAACCACTGCTTTACTGTAATCTCTCTCTCTCCCTCTCTCTCTCCCTCTCTCTCTCTCTCTCTCTCTCATGCCAGCTGGTACACAGCCGGAAGCAGGAAAAGATCATTTCACAGAAAGAGGGCAGAGTGGTAAAGCTGGTTATGATCGACAAAAAAAGAAAACATCCTTCTCAAGAAGAGGACAAGGAAATGACTTGATACTGTATATCAATGTCATGAGTGCCACAACAACATAATTTACATAAATGCCAAAGCAACATATTTTAGAGCACGCAGCTATTAGGCCTGCAGGGAAATTAAACCCTGCTCAATGTCACAGCTCCAGGATTCCGACATTGGACATTCAATGTAAACAATTTAACCACTTTTAAACCCTCTAGTCGTATGTGAAAATAGATTATCTACAAGCTCACAGTGCAGATTTGTGACGAAGGTTCTCCCCAGAATATGCTGGGGTTCAAGTGGATAACTGGTTAACCTATAACTCAAAGGAAAGGGTCTCTGTCAGGTGGAAACCTCATTATGTCCAAAACTGTTACTTTTCATAATGCAAAAGTATCAAAAGTATAGAAGATCTACAAGCTCAACGCGCGTCGCTTCGCGCCACGTTTTGAGCTTCTGGATCTGGTACTTTTTATGCTTTTGAGTGATGCTGTATATCAATCAAGCAGCTAGAGCATTAATTAAAAAAACAAAACACAAGTTCACATTACCAAATGTAAAATAGCCTTTCTTTGACCCCTTCCTTAAGTGAACAAGGAAACCTGACAAATTATACTCTGGGAAATGCCAAGGTGAATACAATTGGTCTCTTGAATAGTTTTAATTTAGTTTTAGTCACATTTTAGTCACCTGGAATGTTTTAGTGTTTTAGTCGACTAAAAATACCAAATGTATTTTGGTGGGCCTTGATGCCGTCGTAATGACTGATTTGACACTTGCTGAAAAGTGTAAAATTACTTGTGTCGACTCTTTTACTAATACTAGATCTCTTGTCCACTAGTCCCTTCCTAACATTTTAGTCTAGTTTTTATTTGTTGACGAAATTTGTATATATATATTTTTTTTGTCTTAGTTTTAGTCATCATAGCTTAGTTTTAATTTATTTGGAAAGTTCCCCTGGAACTGCCTCAAGGAGCCCTGGGGCCATGCACAAACAACTAATAATAATGAACGTGTGCAACTTGACATTGTTGTGTTACCTACAGTACACTATTAATGGTAGCCACTCTATCCAGCTGTCAGAATGGTATTATTTTTAACACTCATGAATACAATAATGGCAGACCGAGGGAGTGGGTCAGTGGAGTCCCATTATATACTTTACTAGTTTACAACACAGGCATAACTTTGTTTTGAGTAGGAATGGAATAATTGACAACTGCATGCATGCGCGCGTGTGTGTGTGCACATGCGCGCGCGCGCGCACACGCACACACGTTTAAAAGAGAAATCGCCTCCAAGGTAGGTGTGACAGACGGGAATTTTGAAATTTCAAGTCCTCCTATAGTTGGTGGAACCGAGGTGGGGGTGGGGGGGGCATTAGTACTTTCTTTGCACAGGCCAGGGCGAAACTGTCAATGCAAATTACATCAGCCCCCCGACGGCCAATCGGAGGGCGCGAGCCGACCGCGTCACAGCCCTTTAGGCGACCTATCAGATTTCTCCACGACTGAGTAAAAAGATCCCGGACGCACCTCCCATTTAGAGCAGTGTCAAAGTGACGGGGATCAGAACAGCAGCACAGAGAACCCCACGGGTTTCTTTGTTAAAATAATAATAATAATAATAAAGAAAATAAATCCTATCTTTTCTACAATTAAAAACCCCCTGCTGCTCCAGTAAGGATATATAACACAATAACAACAACCATGGTGGTGGTAACGGCAGGGACGGGCGGAGGAACCCACAAAGTGCTCCTCATCTCGGGCAAACAGCAGCAGCAGCAGAGCGGCGGCGGAGCCCCGGCAGTGCCCCACCACCAGGCCGCCTACAGCGGCTCCGGGGCCGGCGTGGCACCGCTCCACCAGGCGGCCTACAGCCGCTCCATCTCAGTGGTGCTGCCGTCCTCCTCCTCCTCCTCCTCATGCCAGCAGAGCTCCGACGACTCCGGCTCGGACTCCGCGGGGCCTCCGATGCGCAAGAGGCAGCGACTCACACATCTGAGCCCCGAGGAGAAGGCACTGCGAAGGTACTTTAGTTTGAATGGAGAAAAAATAAATAAATCATAAATGTCATTTTTCACGCTTTTCGGTTTTCCATCCACCCCCCGTGAAATGATCCGAAAATAGCCGATCGATCTGGGCTTGCAGATCGGCTGTTTTCGGCTCGCGACACCGGCCTAGGACGGATCATGAATACGGGCTATTTAAACCCGGCATACGCCCACATATAAAGTGTAGATGATTATAATCTCTTAAAAAGAACAATACGAAAAAGATTTACGTGTCATTCCAATCGGTCACAATGAGGAATTATCACCACTCAAAGTTAGCAGGTTTTTCTACTTTTACACAAAATATTAAACTGCTTCTTCTGTTACAAAATATAAAACCGCTCCCTTCTTTACTGTCATAGAAAATATAAAATAAATTCCTGGATCACGCCATAGTAAATTGCATGCCCTTATTATCTTATTTTTGTATTCTTTGAAAGTTGGACTAATTATAATAATAAAATAAAGCTTGCCAAACTCTTATCTGACTCATTTGAGTAACGGTCCGCTCAGCTTTGCTCCCCCCCCAGTTTAGATTTGAATAATACGGGACAGGACATTGATATCCTGGTATGTCAGCTGCACAGTCAGCCTGCCTGCGTGGCAGGAAGATGGCCGGTGTGTGTGTGTGTGTGTGTGTGTGTGTGTGTGTGTGTGTGTGTGTGTGTGTGTGTGTGTGTGTGTGATTGCGCAATGGTACAAACCCCATCTGTCATGGCTTTTAGTCAGACAGACTAACAGTATGTCTGCGTCACGGAAAGAATGTCTTCATCAAATTCCAACTTTCTTTCTGTCTCCCTTCTTCCATTCTTTAGGAAACTGAAGAACAGAGTTGCAGCCCAGACAGCCAGAGACAGAAAAAAGGCCAAAATGGGGGAGCTGGAACAACAAGTGCTAGATTTGGAGTTGGAGGTATATAATTATAAACCCAGACCCTAAGTTGCTCCTTTCTGTTTCTCTAACTTTTCACGTCAAAGACCCCCAAATTAATGTATTATTTGGCCACAGAGCCCCCCCCCCCCCGCCCCTTTTTTAAAGATTTAGGTTCTCAACATTTTTTAAATATATTTTTTATTCCACGATTTTGTAACCCATTTTTCACCCCTGTGTCAATCATCTAATGTGATCCTGGGCTCTACATTGTCAACATGTTAAAAGACATTCCTATTTTTATATATGGTTAAACTGATTTGGATACTATATTTAATCATTTTGTCGGGGACCCCCTGGAACCTCGCACACTTTTGAGGACCACTGCCCCCCCCAGCCCACTCTATGCATGAGTAATTACGGACCCAACTGCCGATGGCCAAAGTGGAAGTTGAAACTGACAGTGTCATCCCCTCCCCTTATCTTCCCAGAACCAGCAGCTTCACGTTGAAAACAGACTCCTACGTGAAAAGACAGGAGGCTTGTTGACGGAGAACGAGGAACTAAGACAGAGACTGGGGTTGGACACCCTGGAGACGAAAGAGAATAAGGTAAGAGGATTGTTTTATTTTAAACTTGGATGAAAGGGTGGGATGTATAAAGGGTGGTGTTTCTGCATTTCTCGGGTCAGTACTTGAACCTGAGGGGAGGACAAAAAGACAGTGTTTGGAGGCTCGGTTTCTAACAACACTTTGGCTTTTTCTCTGTGTTCTCAGGTTCAGGTACTGCTGTCCAGCGAGGAGGAAGCAGGTTTAGGGATCGGGTCTTCTGAGTCTGCAGCACTCAGGCTACGTGCGCCTCTGCAGCGGGTGCAGGCCCAGCACCTCCTAAATCTGAAGACTTCACAATGGATACAGATGGTCCTGACCCTACAGACGCTGAGGTAAGACCAGCACCACACCGTCCCGCGGTGGAGGGAGGCCCGGTCCTACCTCTAGACAACCTCATTAATGATGCTAATGGGCTGCGACCAGCATTAGGTAGAGCCAGGTCATGGGTTAATTAGGAAGGAGTACTGATTGTTTTACTCAAGTAAAAGTCTCAATACCACAATGTAGGAATACTCGGTTAAAAGTAAACCACCTGTATTCAAAATGTTAAGTGTTTAATGTGAGTTTGTAGATTTGGCCATTTTCAGTAAAGTAGTAAAGTAATTGGTTTATGTACTGTATGTTTAGTAATAATAATAATAATAATAATAATAATCTAAATCTACAAAGTAACTTGACAAAAAGCACTTTCAAATTGTAGTGGAGTAAAAAAAAATACATTAGTCTCTGAGATGTAGTTGTACTTGAGGTACCAACACATCTTTAGAGACAAATGTTTTTTTTTACTTGAGTGAATGTACGCCCGCACGGCCAGCATTAGGGAGATGGAGGTCATGGGTCAGTATGCTAATCCCTCTCTCTCTCTCTCTCTCTCTCTCTCTCTCTCTCTCTCTCTCTCTCTCTCTCCACCAGTCTGATCTGCTCATGGGCATTCTGGACATCCTTGACCCAGAGCTGTTCCTCAAGCATTGCGAGCAGCAGGAGGAGTGCGAGGAGTCGACGATGCTGCTGGTCGGAGGGGGGCACGCAGTACCTGCCGCCGCACCTGCAGCTCTGGGGGCCCCACCAGTTAAGCTGGAGGCCCTTAATGAACTGATCCACTTCGACCACATCTACACCAAGGCCATGGAGGAGGTGGAGGTGGTCTACGACGGCGACGTGGAGGAGAGCGACGACGTGGAGGTGAAGATCGAGGCGGAGGAGGAGGAGGTGGAGGCCTTCCCCGTCACGCTGGTGGTGGAGGTGGAGGAGGAGGAGGAGACAGTGGTCTGCATCAAGGACGAGCCCCAGGAGGTGGTCATCCCCGACTGTGACGAAGACGACAACGTCGTCGACGTAAACCACGTGGTGGACTTCATCTCGGTCTCCTCTCCCCTCGACCTCAGCGGCCTCGACAAGGAGGCGTGCCTGGCGGACGCCTACAGCGACTCCGGATACGAGCGGTCCCCGTCCCCCTTCAGCGACATGTCCTCGCCGCTCATGTGCTCCGAGAGCTCCTGGGAGGACATGTTCGCCAACGAACTGTTCCCCCAATTGATCAGTGTCTGAACCAACCAACCCCGGCCCACCATTTAGCTGATCAGTGTCTGAATCACCCCGCCCCCAACCATTTAGCTGATCAGTGTCTGAACCCCGCCCACCATTTCGTCCCCATCCCCCCCACAACAAGTTAACCGTATAGAATCTAGACTTTGGATGCAACCGTGTTACGCGATTCTTTTTTTAAAATCCATAATATTTGTATTACATTTTTTTGTCACGTCATTATAGACTAAAAGTTAATTTAAAATGTAGTAAAAATAGCAAGATCTTCAAGTTCTTGTAGATCTTGTATATTCTTCAATTCATCAAAGGTAAATGATGCACGGTTGGTTGCAGCCCTAATCTAGAGCAGGTATTGTGTTAGTGTCGTTAACCAATTACAGACCGAGCCACAAATTGAATCCTCTCGCATTCAGCCTAATGTTAAGCACATAATCTCCTTTATTAATTATTATTACAGCAGGTCTGTACTGTAGTGTGTCTGTGGGGGCGAGGCTGCATTGACTTGTGGGAGATGGGGGTTCTGCAACAGCTTATTTGGCATCACCAATTAGAGGGGTTTAAAGATTGCTTAAATCTTTTGACTCGCTATTCCAAAGTGGGTGGGGGGGGAAGAAAATCCAGTATTTCTGTAAATGCATCTATGGGGGAAGGGGGGGGGGGGGGGGCAGGGGGATTGATCATTTAAATAAGAGAAATTTTATTTATTTGTCTATTCTGCTTCGGAGTCTTTGTATGTTATCCGTTCATGTTGTATAAATGCCTTTCTTTAAATTTTGTCGACCGCTCTCCATGTAGTCTTAATTATACTGCATTAAAAAAAATTGCATTGCATCTTTTGTTTCCGTTTTCAGTCACTTGTGCACAACTTATAAGTGGTTATAAATGACACATTTGATACAAGGGATTTGCAGTAAAATTAGGTAAATGGTTAACTAGTGAAACAGACCTGGAATATAAGGTGTAGACTAGAGTACATGGATGTTTGTCGTCACCAGGGTTTTATTTGACTCCCAATTATACACTTTGAGCTTCCAAAGGTCAGTCTGAATTCATGAATTGGTGGTTGGATTCATTTGATTTGTTTTTAGAGCGGCACAGTCCCATCCCCGACGAGAGGCCCGGAAGAGAATTTAAAATGTCTTCCCCCCATAGACGTTTCAGGGGGGGGGGGGGGGGGGGGAATATATATTCTAAGATTTGCGGCACATTTACACAGTTTTTCAACATAGCAGACCTACAAGCTCGTAGTGCGGCACTCAGTGCTGCGCTACGAGCTTGTAGATCTGCTATTTTTCAATAGCTAAAGACTCGGACAAAGCCAACTGGGATCATGACAAACACAAATATTTGGGCCGAACAAATAATTAGAAGAAAAAAAGGGCAACACCTTTTTTGTTTTTCTTCTAATTTGTTCGGCCCAAAATATAGAAGAGTAGCAGGAAGTAACTCGACACGTTTCTAGAAGGTACAGAAGCAAGTCTGCTTTATGAAAAACCCTTTAGGAATGTTGAACTTCTTCTATGTGTATATTAGGGACAGCTGGAGGCATATTCTGGCTTGTCATGTCACCACTATATACGCAGAGAGTTCAGATCTCCATTACAGATGTCTGCACTGCAGTGCAAATTGTAGATTACTGGTTCTCAAAGTGGGCTCTGGGCTCGGGGACCCCCCCCCCCCCCCCTCTTTACATGCAATAAAAATACAGAACAAGCAAACAATGCAGATAGAACATGTGCTGCATGACAGCTCATGACAGCTTAAACAAGACGTCAATACGATCATCACAAATACATCATAAAACAAAAGGTAACTTAGTTCAAGTTGAACCCAAGCACTCGCTGTGATGGGTTTCACTCTGCAGGCACACAAAGTATTTATAAAACGGGGAGTCCGTGGCCAAATGTAAATGTGGAAATACTTGACATGAAACGTATGAGTTAATATGCTGAAAAGAAAGGAGAAAAAAAAACCCCAACCTAGATCTCAGTCAGACCACAGACTTCACACACCTGTGGGAGGTTGTGTTCTCTCTCACGAGCAGCCACGACTGATAGGAGCTGAGGTCGGACTATTGAACGACTGATAGCAGCGAACACGTACGGCATACAGTACCGCTCTATATAGATACAGACTGTGATCGGGGTCAAAGTTTGGGCCTGATAATGTCAAGACAGCATGTTTGGCAGATACAGTGTTTAATTATATTCCCCATCGCCGACACACACACACACACACACACACACACACACACACACACACACACACACACACACACACACACACACACACACACACACACACACACACACACACACACACACACACACACACACACACACACACTTCTAGGAAGAAGGAACAGGCTCTGCTTGCATATTACGTAACAGTACCAGTGTAACATGCAGAGGGAGGTTCCAGGGAAGGGAATGGAATCCACTACACTACAGTGCTGTATGCATGGCAGGCAGGCATGGGACCCTGCTGTATGTATAGTATACTCCCCAGGCATGGGACCCTGCTGTATGTATAGTATACTCCCCAGGCATGGGACCCTGCTGTATGTATAGTATACTCCCCAGGCATGGGACCCTGCTGTATGTATAGTAAACTCCTCAGGCATGGGACCCTGCTGTATGTATAGTATACTCCCCAGGCATGGGACCCTGCTGTATGTATAGTATACTCCCCAGGCATGGGACCCTGCTGTATGTATAGTATACTCCCCAGGCATGGGACCCTGCTGTATGTATAGTAAACTCCTCAGGCATGGGACCCTGCTGTATGTATAGTAAACTCCTCAGGCATGGGACCCTGCTGTATGTATAGTAAACTCCTCAGGCATGGGACCCTGCTGTATGTATAGTATACTCCTCAGGCATGGGACCCTGCTGTATGTATAGTAAACTCCCCAGGCATGGGACCCTGCTGTATGTATAGTATACTCCTCAGGCATGGGACCCTGCTGTATGTATAGTATACTCCCCAGGCATGGGACCCTGCTGTATGTATAGTATAGTAAACTCCCCTTTACAAGTGGGTCAGTGTTGTTGAGTATTGGCATCTTGTGTCTTCCGTGAGAATACATGGAGGGGAACAACACAGCACACCTTTCACCTCAGGCAGCTCAGACTGGTGGGACAGACCCCCCTCCCCCCCGCCCCCACCTCACCCCATCCCCCCCGCCCACACACACACACACACACACACACACACACACACACACACACACACACACACACACACACACACACACAATTCAATTCAAAGGGCTTTATTGGCATGAGAATACATACGTTTAGATTGCCAAAGCAGAAAGAACAATACAAAAATTATGTACTTTGAAGGTCAGAATCTTCAATAGATCAACTTCTATGTACCAAGATCACTCAATGCAGGTATAGTGCAGGAATATACACAATGATTAGTCTTTAGGGTGGTTGTGTTCCATTTGATATCCTTCTCATATCACAGCAACTCACAAATCTTGCTGCTCTGTGTTTGCACATTGTTGTACTTCGCCCAGCAGATATGGGAGTTTTTTGTCATTGGTCATGTTTTCAAAATCTCACACACACCTCTTCCCTTTAGGTCAGGGGTGCTCACACCTTTTTACCTGAGAGCTACTTTCAAAATGACCAGCTCAACAAGATCTACTACCCACCAAAAACATAATACCATTGCTGAAAATGGCTTTGAAATAGCGCGGTGCTGGCATTACATTTAAGACAAATGCACTTGGAATGGGAAAGGGGGAGAAATGGAATAGGTCTTTTTTTTATTTAATTTGTAATCTACTGACATTTGCGCGCAGCAACACTCAAAGCACAAAGTATTGCATTATGGGTTTGAGCTGAAAGGCCCTTTTTTATGTCAGTCAATCAATCCATCAAGTCAACTTAATTCAAATGGCAGATGCCAAACATAGTTTTTAGATTTAAATTAAATATTCTTTAGGGGCATGTCATGTGATCTACCTGGCTGCACAGCCATTGTGATCTACCGGTAGATCGCGATCTGTAGCCCACCTTTTTTTACTAGTAGGGAGTCCCCCAACCTTCCCAGTACTGATTAGATCACGTTGTTTGTGTCATGATGTAATTGATCTTCCCCTCTCTAGGCCAGCCGGGCCCCGACCGACTCCCCAGTGTCAGTCAGTTCTGCCTTGATTCATTGAACCACTCATGTTTGTAAATGTCCCGCATAATGCGACAAGGCAGCGGGCTGTTTTGGGGGTACAATTATCTATTCAAAGACAATTAGTTATACAAGTATACAGGCATCTTTTGCAGACGCTCTTAACCCCGAGTGACTTACGAACACGAGTCGTTATAAGCAGAGTATAAGTAATTAACCCATTCTGACCTGAGATCAGATTCATATGAGGTTTCCACTGGACACACACTGGTCTGATGAACCCATTCTGACCTGAGATCAGATTCTAAAAAATGTCAGTCGTTCTTTGATTTTTCAAAAATAGCAGACCTACAAGCTCGTAGCGCGCCACTCGGTGGCGCGCTATGAGCCAAAATGGGTGCCCGCCCAGAATGGGTTAAGAACCCTACTCAATATACAAGTTTAATAATCGCATACCAGCTAATGATTAGGTGGCATGTGATTATTGGCCTTGTTTATTGATTACTTAACTTTTACTCCAGTACAGTTACTTTGTAGATTTGAACTATTATTACAAAACATACATTAACCACTTCAGCCCAACATACATTTCGGCCATTTGAAAATAGCCGATCTACAAGCTCCACAATGCGTCACGATGTGACGCATTGTGAGCTTGTAGATCTGATATTTTCAAAAGATATCTTCTACATTTCAAAACCTGAAAGGGGACATTCGATATGCATAATGAGTACTTTTACATTTTGATGCCAATGCTTTTGTACTTTTACTGAAGTACAGGTTAAATTCCGGACTTTTACTTAAGTTAAGTTGTAACGTGTATATTTCTATATTGCAGTATTGATATACTTTTGCTTAAGTAAATTAACGTGAGTCACTTTTCTACCACTGGCCATATCTTATAGTCAATCACTAGCAGCACAAAGACAGCTGCACTATTAAATGAAAAGATCTATGAAAATGTTAAGACCTAATAAACGCCGCCCAGTGCAGTTGTTTGTGTCTTGTGGTAAGCCGTATGAAACCACAGCTGTGTTTGGCGCAGGCTCGTCTCTGCCTGCTTCCTTATTAAAGCGCTAAGCAGTGGTCCGAGAAGTACTCCAGAATAGTAGCAAACCACAACGTAGCAATGCTTCATTCCAAACATCGATAGGGTTGCGGCAAGACACAAGTATTTTTGGTTGAATTAGTGATGACAAAGTCAACAGTATATCCATAACATATAAGCAAGCAGCACGCTAGCAGACAATACACTAGTCTTAGCCTCATAGACTTTCTGAAAAGTCTATGAGGGAAAACGAACGGGGATTTATTTTCTGGGTCTCTTCCGGGGAGGGGGGGGGGGGGGGGGGGGGGGGGGGGGACTGCGACGCTCTATATTGACCACCATTTTCCTTTCAGAAGTGGGGGGTCTGCAGCTAAATCATTTTAGGGGTCCTTCACATGAAAACGTTTGAGAACCACTGAACTATATGATGGAAATATAGCCTCACATCCCCCGCTCTGTTGTTCCATAGAGTAGACTGTACAGTATGACTGGGAGATCAAAGATGAAGCAAGGAACGCTCAGATGTTCACAGACACAGAGGCCACGTTTATGCTACGTCCAACGACAGGCTCGTGAGTTGTAAGTAAGTAAAGTTTATTTATAGAGCACCTTTCACAGACAATTACAGTCACAAAGTGCTTTAACAACAAAGAAATCACACCCATGTGAACTGAGTGGTGCAACTCCACCCCCTCCTCCTCTCTCTCTCTCTCTCTCTCTCTCTCTCATTAGCAGGCAACAGTGCAGCACTATTTCTCTCTCTGTTTCTGGCACAACAGCTCCCCTACTGGTACTAATAGTCATACTGGTGCTCATTAACGTCAAATAGGCGGACACATAGGTGAACAACACGGACATTGCTGTTCCTTGGAGTGGTTGCACCACTCAAAAATGTCAATAAAACAAGTAAAGAACTAAATCACTAATAAAGTAAGACAAAATAAGACAAAATAGAGTTAAAATAAAGCAATCAACATTTAACATTTAACCAGGCCGGCTATGGAAAGGCCTGTTTAAAAAGGGTGAGTTTTCAACAGTCCTTTGAAAATGTCCACAGAATCGACAGTTCTTAAGGTGGAGTGGGAGCTCTTCCATAGCCTATAGGGGGGCAAAACCTGCAAAGGCTCCATGATCAACTTTAGTTATTAGTTTTGTCTGAGGAACAACCAGTAAAGCCCTATAGCACATATACGGTTGGAGCAGGTCAGAGAGATAAGGAGGCCGTGTCCTGGCCATGGAGTTGACACTAGTGTCGTGTTGGGCAGGAGAATCAATGGCAGCGATGCATTGCTTGCATGCAGTGTTGTTTTCGTCGACTAAAACTAAGACGAAAATGTTCGTCGACTACCTTTTTCCACTGAAGAAAACTAAATGGAAACTAAATGAAAACTAAGCTATGATGACTAAAACTATTACTAAATAGATCCAGTATAAGTCATTGTACAATTCGTTGCATGCTGAAAATAGCCGATCTACAAGCTCACAACGCGTCGCGCTGCGACGCGTTGTGAGCTTGTAGATCGGCTATTTTCAGCAAGTGGAAAAAAAATATTAATTACAGTTATTATGACGGCATACATTTTAGTCGACTAAATCAACTGTGGATTTAGTCGACTAAAATCTCATGATATTTAGTCGACTAAAACTAGACCAACACTAAAACATTCCAGGTGACTAAAATGTGACTAAAGCTAAATGAAAACCATTCAAGGGACTATGACTAAAACCAAAATCAAAATGTGCTGCAAATAGTAATGCAGGAACGGCAGGCAGGCCTTGAAGGCAACCTCGCTGAGCCTCAAGGATCAACAGACTCTTATAGCTGTCAGCTGATCTGGTCAAATGAAAGGGCCCCAATGAAAAGCAATCCTTTTGGCTTTATATTCATGTATTTATTTATAACATTAGACACATTCTAACGCCTTAATCAGGAGTTGTACTAGTAGCCACGGGGTAATCTAGGCGGTGTTCCGCATACTTGAATGCTGGGTCGCAAGACAAATTTCAGTGTGAACGTCAACTGACAATAAAGTACTATATCATATCATATCATTTTCAAAATCAACCATTCAATTAAGGACCATTGGGGTGATCTCCAGACCCCACTTTGAGAGTGGAAACCGAGCTACACTTCCTAACCATCTGTCCATTGTACCAAGACATCAGAGACACATACTTCCCACAGATTACAACCACACACGGAGATTTTTAAAACATGACCAATGACAAAAAACTCCCATATCTGCTTGGCGAAGTACAACAATGTGCAAACACAGCAGCAAGATTTGTGAGTTGCTGTGATAGCTGAAGGATATCAAATGGAACACAACCACCCTAAAGACTAACCATTGTGTATATTCCTGCACTATACCTGCATCGAGTGATCTTGGTACATAGAATTTGATCTTCAAATGTACATAATTTTTGTTTTGATTGTATTGCTGTATTGTTGTATTGTTCTTTCTGCTTTGGCAATGTAAACGTATGTTTTCTCATGTCAATAAAGCCCTTTGAATTGAATTGAATTGAATTGAATTGAATTGTGAGAGGTGCCAATAAGAATGGAGGAAAGGCAGGCAGGCCTTGAGGCAGCCCGCTGCCCCCTCAGGGATCAACAGTCCTAGCTGTCAGCTGATCTGTTCAAATGAAAGGGCCCAATGAAAAGCAATCCTTTTGGCTTTATTCATGTATTTATTTATAACATTAGACATATTTTCTAAATCAACCATACTACAATTGCCCTCAAGGACCCTTGGGGTAGTCTCCAGTCTCCAGAGCCACTAGTGCTCTGAACTGAAGGCTGTATAATGTTTGTCTTGTCACTGTCAGAGTATCAGCAGTGTCAGTGTGTGACTGAATGGTGAAGTATCAGAGTATCAGAGTATCAGCTGTGTCAGTGTGTGACTGACTGGTGAAGTATCAGAGTATCAGAGTATCAGCAGTGTCAGTGTGTGACTGACTGGTGAATTATCAGAGTATCAGAGTATCAGCAGTGTCAGTGTGTGACTGACTGGTGAAGTATCAGAGTATCAGCAGTGTCAGTGTGTGACTGACTGGTGAAGTATCAGAGTATCAGAGTATCAGCAGTGTCAGTGTGTGACTGACTGGTGAAGTATCAGAGTATCAGAGTATCAGCAGTGTCAGTGTGTGACTGACTGGTGAAGTATCAGAGTATCAGCAGTGTCAGTGTGTGACTGACTGGTGAAGCAGGACGGACTGTAAGCCTGGTATTTAGGCCAGCCTAGGGTATAAATGATGCAAGGTGGAAAAAGTGAGTCACAACATACACATCCGTCCCTCAGTCCTGGTTCAACACTAGCTCTGTCACGGACATCACACACCAATCTCTGGATCAGCCGCATGTTGTTTAACCCTGCACGGGAACCCCTTTTGGTGTTTTTAAGCATTATGTTATACTTTAGCTATTGAAAAAAATAGCAGATCTACAAGCTCGCATCGCGGCACTCGGTGCCGCGCTATGAGCTTGTAGATCTGCTATTTTTGAGCGGTGCAACCACTCCAAGGAACAGCAATGTCCGGGACTATATGAATATGTTTAGAGTACCAGTAGGGGCAAAGGTGGCGCTGTTGTGCCAGAAACAGAGAGAGAGAGATAGTGTTGCCTGCTAATTACAGAGAGAGAGAGAGAGAGAGAGAGAGAGAGAGAGAGAGAGAGAGAGAGAGAGAGAGAGAGAGAGAGAGGCAGGTGGAGAGGGGAGTTGCACCACTCAGTTCACACAGGTGTGATTTTTGAAAAATTGTGAAAATGTGGTGCAAATCATTGAATATATATTCTTTCAGAGCGAACGTTATTTAACTCAAATCGTTGCTTCTGGGAGGTCCCTGGATCAACATAGTTTCAGATGGGGGGTCGGCGGCCCAATAACATATCATTTCTGGGGGTCACTTGACATGAATATGTTTGAGAACCACTGACATAGAAACATAGTTTTTTCAGAAAAGTGTCAGGATTTAGAAGACATTTATAGAATCTGATCTCGGGTCAAAATGGGTTGCCGATGCGATAAAAATCTGTATTCCAGAATTTCCGACCTGAAAATGGATTTCTCTTCACAAGAGCCAGAGAGAGGCAGACTGCCGTTATACTGAACAGTCTACGCTTCTCATAGGAATATAGAGCCTATACCTTTTAACAAATAAAATAAAATAAACAAGTAACATCACTTACAGCGGTAACTCATTAAAACCCGGGAAAGAATTTTAGATTTGTGCGCATGCTATTAAAAAGAATAGCAGATCTACAAGGTCATGGCGTGTCACTTCATGCCATGCTGCGAGCTTGAACATCTGCTATATTTGGGGGAAATATTTAAAGGGCTTGAATTTTTCTTTAAACACAAATCTTCTCTTCTGGGGTTCCCGTCAGTGACACGAAAGCTTTTCAGACGGGGGTTGAATTATATACACTAGTCCTTACCCGTTCTGAATATATGAACAGCAAATGATGTTAGCGGGGAGATGTTTTTTATTTTAACGCAAATTAATTGAATTAAGATGAATGTTACTTTATTGTATGCTGGTACACCATATCTGCTACCTTCAGGAAGGAGATATCGTTTTCTTCGTTGCATGTTGTTTGTTGTATGTAATATCTGACCATATGTAACGGTCAGATATCGCTATCACTGGTACGAATTATTTAAATCACGGGTTGTGAATGATCTCCTCTTAGGATACGATTGATAAAGGGAATAATGAAAATAGCCTAAATAAGCAAGCAGAAAACAGTCAGAAACAAAACTCACGTTAACCTTTTATCTCAAGTCAAATGAAGGAATTGACAGTATTTGTATAAATGCATGGTAGGGAAATGTTGTCATGGCAAGGACTGTAAAATGTACACTTATTAGCCCACAGACCCCCATTTGAAAAGTATGAAAGACCCCAGTTTGACATGCAGCACAGAAAGTATGGGCTGTCGCACAGGTATTTCCAAATGTACAGTGTGGGTAATGTGATGTAATAGATCATATTATTGATATATGTATTTTGAGGAAGAATTGCTTTAATATAGACTTGTTCACTGGAAATGGGAAAACAGTACATCATAGTCATACATAGAACTGAAAGTCTCAAACAGTCTTTGTCATGTTAGTAGTGTAGTAATTGTATTTATGTATGTATATATCGGTAGTTTCATGGGCAAATGTGGTTATTATGTATGTGGCTTCCCGATCGCTCGCCCGCTGTCTATTGCGAGCAAAATTGACAGCGGGCGAAACAACTCAAGTTACGCGGAAAACTGTATCCCAGTATTAATCAGTGACCGTCCCAAAATGCAATTCACTTGTGACACTGGTGACACGTGATTTCTGGGGAGAGGAGTTTTGCCGCCCTGTGGCTGCGGGGGGTACTGCACCCGGGTGCGTTTTTAATTCACTAATAAATTAATTAATAATCATTAATGTGTCAAATCGAAAAAAGGGCTTCGTTACGCCCTCCATATTCATATGGTCAATGCCTGTGTGAAAAGTGGGAGCGATTGGTGCAGGCAGTAAGGTGTTACGGCACTGTTTCTGACACACAGACAGACACACACACACTCAGACATTCGCTTAATTATAGAGTGATATCGTTTTGGGGTTTCCTTGGCTTGGCACGCAATATATAAACCGCGAGAACCTGATTTGGAAGGTTAATATTATAATAGCTTCATGACATCTGTGGCTCTGTAATAATAACAACAGCTAATGTTCTTTTCACAATGCAAGGCTGAACCACAGATCCAGCAACAATGAGATGACAATAAATGTCATTAAGGCTCCACCTTACATGTTGTCTCTCCATTGCGTCATATCAGTCCAACTGAACTGAGGAGGAACCAAAGGAACTGGTTAAAGGCAGTTCAATATTCTGTTCCTTTCCTTCCAGAACTACGTGTTTCTGATGCACACGAACACACGCACGCACACACCTTCGCCAACAACAACACCGGACAATAGATCCTTATCTTATCAGTTACCACTAGCAACAAAGACCCCTCATAGTCAAGAGAGCGTTGTATGTCAGTGTGTGTGTGTGTGTATGCGTCATGACGTTCAGCCCCAGCGCGCATAAGCACGCACACACTCACGCATGCGGCGTGTTGTTACAGTTAAGGGTTAAACACTTGAGCAGCTGACCGGGCGTTAAACAAGGAGAACAACTTGAACAACGTCGACGTCGGGGCAGAAACCTCTTTATCTCCATATTCTAACTTCATGTGTTATTTTTATATATATATATTTTTTTTTTCGTAACACAAAAGTAGCAGATTCCAGATCCACAAGTTCGAAGTTTTGAGCTTGCAGTGGAGCTTAGAGCTGCTACTTATGCTATTTTTTTAAATTTGAATCCTGAAAGGAAACAGTTCCACTTTCCACCCACTAGAATATTGAATATTACGTAGGTAGCTGTTGTATGTATTTAACCCATTTTGGGTATGCTTTAGCTATTGAAAAATAGCAGATCTACAAGCTCATGGCGCGCTAAGAGCTTGTAGGTCTGCTATCTTTGAAGAATCGAAGAACGACTGACATAGAAACACAGCTTTTTCAGAAAACTGTCAGAATGTAGAAGACTGCGGGTCATTGAAATTAAAATGGTTGCAAATCAACTGCTAGAACCGTGAAAGTCTTCTCTTATGGGGGTCCTGGGCATATTTTCAAATGTGGGGTCCGCGGGCTAATGTGTGTCAATTTGGGGGTCCTCGACATGAAAAACTCTGGTTTAGTCAAATCTGATTAACTCTCTCCATCGTCCCGTCTTTCCAGTCTTTTCCAGTATATCAGCACATACTTCCTATTCTAATGGGCTCTATTTTGGGCCCATAAGGCGTTGCACCTTGAATGACAAACGAACCGGCTCGGCCACTTCAGAGGAAACGCACATGATGACAAATGATGCCTCCAACAAACACTTTTTTCTTTTTCTTCCCCCTCTGGAGAGTCAGTCAGTCGGCATACTGACTCTCCTACTCCTGTCAGGAGATAGATGTAATTTCATACAATACAGCCTCCTGAGCCTGTCAGGAGAATAAGGAGATAGATGTAGTTTCATACAATACAGCCTCCTGCTCTGTCAGGAGAATAAGGAGATACCGTAGATGAGATAGTTTGGTCTGGAAAAGACGCAACACATCTAACGTCTCAGGCCCGGCCCTTCATACAGGCCGAGCATGCAGCCGCCTGGGGCGCCATGGGGGAGGGGCGCCAAAAAATAGCAAAATAGCAGAGCTACAGCAAGCTCAAACTGCGTCGCAAGCTTGTGGATATGCCTTCTTTTGTGATTCTGCAGTATTCTCGCATTTGAAGACAGCATTTTCTTACGTGTTGACCGGGCCTCTTCTCTGCCTTTCGTGTTGTATCTAGGTGTGTGTGTGTGTGTGTGTGTGTGTGTGTGTGTGTGTGTGACTGTGTGTGTGTGACTGTGTGTGTGTGTGTGTGTGTGTGTGTGTGTGTGTGTGTGTGTGTGTGTGTGTGTGTGTGTGTGTGACATGTGTGTACAAAAGACCTGCTTGTTTAAAAACACATTCCAGGGGAGCTAAACTAAAGAAAAGTGGAGCTATAAAAACGACAGAGACATTCTGTGGAATGAGAAGTAGATCTCTGCTGTCGGGAGGAAACCTCATAACTCCAAAATGTTCATTTTTCAGGAAATGAAAAATAGACATTTTTCAGGAAATAAAGAAAACCTTATATTTTGAAAACAAAGCAATATACTGCCTCATCAAAGTTGGTGTTGTAACACTTTAAATATTTCCAATTACTTCCACGAGAGGGGGAGAGCTAGGTGGTGGAGTTAGCTGCTTTATTAGCAGACAGTTTGACGGTCCAATGGAGTTATATGGTTTTGTCCAAAGCACTTTTTTGGCACTGATTTATGCAAAAAAGGAAAAAAAATCAAAAACCTCAAAAATAGAGTTCTGAGGTTTCCCCCCCCCGACAGCAACGCTGACTGACAGCCACAACAACAAGTAGCCAAGGCCTCCCAGAATGATGTTTATAATAGACACAAAGGTCGTGCCAGCTGGCGTGACGCAGTGTACGCACGCACGCAGTGTACGCACGCACACACACACACACACACACACACACACACACACACACACACACGCACGCACACACGCACGCTCTTTCTCTCTCTCTCTCTCTCTCTCTCGTCACCATGGTTTCTCTTCCTGTAGATGTGGCGGAGGTCTGACTGCTGGGAAGCATAACGTTAGTCATGCCCTGCAGTGTCCTCCTCCTACGCTGGAATAAATAATAATAATGCGAATTAAATATTTCAATCAATCAATCAATCAAAAAGGCCTTACATCCATGCTACTATCATCAGGACATCTGGACACTAACCAACAACATTTCAAAGGTGTCGGGGGGGAAGGGGGGGGGGGAAGCAAATCAAACCCAGCTGGTACAGCCACAAAGAAAGGGGAGGAGCCCCCCCCCCCCCCCCCCCCAATAGCAACGCAAATTCACGCCACGCACCTTGGAGGAAACGCTGTCCCTTTAAAACAAGCTCCAGGTGGTGCACGCAGGCCTGCCTGCGCTTGCCAGCAATTATACTGGATGCCAGAGACAGATCACAGAGTAGGACGAACCGCATGCTGAGGAGGAGACAGACATTGAGACACATGCAGGACTTCGCAGACAGACAGACAGACAGACAGACACACAGACAGATTTTGAGCTTCTCTCTCTCTGGAATGTCTGTTATCAGTCATGTGTTTTCATCAGAACAACCCACTGTTTGCCGATGTGATAAAACATGCCACGACATCTGTTGTAATATTGGCCACTCCATCAGTGACATCATTATTCTTTCTTTTAGACTTTAAGCTAAAGCTATATGTGGTTATTTTGGACTGCAGTGAAGATGACCTCTGGCCTGTGACAGGTCACTTTCAACTTGCAGGCTTAGATGACACTTTCACAAAGTTCAACTCAGTCACCATTCCCACCAGTAAAATGTCAGGGGAAAAAAAGTTAGATTTCTGTTTTCGTGGAAAGTGACTGTTGGAGGATGACCTCGAGGCCCATGCAGGTACGGTAGCCTAACCCCCAACCCTTAACCCATTTTGGTGTTAGCATTATGTTTTGCTTTAGCTATTGACAAATCGCAGATCTACAAGCTCATAGCGCGCCACCGAGTGGTGCGCTACGAGCTTGTAGGTCTGCTATTTTTTTTAAATCGAAGAGCGAGAGACATAGAAGACATTTTTAGAATCTGATCTCAGGTCAGAATGAAAAACTGTCAGGATGTAGAAGACATTTTTAGAATCTGATCTCAGGTCAGAATGGGTTAACGCACATGGAACATCTCAAAAGCGGCAGCGGCGCCGTCACACCCATAGACATATAAAGGCTAGATGGCTCAAGACGGAGTGTCCGACGTAGTTCACCTGGAGGCCATCTTGCTGAAGTGCTACAGTACAGTAGGCTACAGTATATGTTCTATGGCAGCTCAAACTAAAATACTCATAATTCGCTCAGATCTTGACGGATTTACAAACGGGTAGATTTTTTACAAACGTTGTCAACGTGGCTATGATTCAGGATGTAGCCTAATGTTATTTCTTTATATGAATGTCATATAAAAGCATATAAGTATGCGGACGTCTCTGACGTTTATAACAAACCAAAGAATGGAGCCAGTTATGGTTATTTCAAAAGTGCATGCCCCATAGACACAATGTTATGCTGCACCCCAGTAAGATGGCCGCCACGTAGCGATGTTGCTCTCCATTGGCCAGCAGGCGGGTGCCATTTGCAACATCCTCACGGCCCAACAGCAGCCCCGGACTACATGGGTTGGGAATCGCTCCCATTTACTGTTAAAGGACCACTTCACCATTTTTATCTTCATATAATTGGTCCTCACTAATGTTGATAAAATGCCACATTCGTTTCCGACTCAGTCTGTCTCACGGGAGGGCTGTGGGCAGTTCAGAAAACCGTCCACCAGTGACATCATCGATGGTGGAATCCAAGCTAATAGAAACTGCAGGCTTTCTAGTCCTGAAAAGTTGCAATGCGAAAATGGAAGCCATCGTTCTCACGATAATAAAAATCTAAATATTTAAATAAATAAAAAATCTTGTTTAAAACAAATCTGCCTAACAATGATGTCACGGGTTTCTGAACGGCCCACAGCCCTCCTATGAGACACAGACTGAGTAGACTGGAAATCACCTATGATTTCTGTGGCATAGGCAGCTCCCGGGAGAAACTACAGGCAGCTGCATGACATGAGACTAATTAATTAGAGCGACAGAGAGAGAGAGAGAGAGAGAGAGAGAGAGGAATGTGTGAGTGTGTGTGTGTACGTGTGTGCGACAATTTAACAAAGGTGAGTGAGCGACGTTTGCGCTACTCTATGCCGGATTGAAGTGGACTCGGCCCCAGACTTTTTTTTCCCCTCCCACTGGAAATAAAATCGTCTGGGTTTCCGAGACTACAGACTGAGTAGAAAAGAATTGTGGTATTTTATCATGAACGTTAGCGAGGACCAATTATGTGAAGATAAGTTGAAAAGTGATGAAGTGACAAGATAAGACGGGTCTGTGTGCAAAGGCCCTGTCTGAGTGGAACCTTTTATCAGATGGGCAAAGGGCGCCATATAGGAGTAGAGACTCGTTTTGAACCACAAGACACACTTGCAAATGCTGAACGCCATTCCATAGATCAGTGGTTTCCAAACCTTCCCATGTCAAGGACCCTGTACATGATTATTACAGCAAAAAAGGTTTTACATGACATGTTTGGACCACAAAGCTGGTGTAGGCTGAAGCCGTATAGCTTAAACTATGATTTAGCTGGGGACCCCCTGGAACTCCCTCAAGAACCCCTGGGGGTCCCCGGACCCCTCTTTGGGACCCACTGCCATGTAGCAGTTTGACGATTACAGCCTCAATAATAAACAACAATGATCTTATCCGTTCTATGTTTGAATACACAACCACAGAGGACGGGCTGCTCTTGCAAAACTAGGACAGGACAATAAGCTTCCATTTCACAACATACTGCACATGAGTCTCGTTTACTTTAGAGCTAAACGGTTGATTTGACTTGTCATTTCCCCCTCGAATGATTTCGACATGAGTGAAGAGTTTTATTTCGTAAGAGAGTAGGAGGCTATGTTCTCTCCTGCCTGAACCAGAGAGTAGGAGGCTATGTTCTCTCCTGCCTGAACCAGACACTTTCTCTGGCCTTTGAAAGCCAACCGGTGCTCCCTCCTCCAGGTTCACGAGGCCACAGGGACGAGCACAGTGCACACATAGACCTCAAGTGGGGCTTAATTCAGCCCCTGCCCTAGTGCCCTTTTTGCCCGTCTTTAAAACAACTGCCCTTTCTAGACACACAAATGCAGCATTCACTACTACATGGTGAAAGAAATGCTAAATGCCACTCCTCTCCTCGCCTCTCCTTTCCATGCCATATATACCGGAAGGCAACATTCAGGAGAATAGTTTATTTTTCTTCCAAAGTCTCCTGAACTTGAACGAAAAGCATTTTTGCATTGAACTAATTTGTTTTTCGAAATCCATGTCGTTACACCGCATTTCCAGTATAGATAAAGAGTGCTTGGTTGCGCCCCGAAAATAGCAGATCTACAAGCTCACAACGTGTCGCTCTGAGACACGTTGTGAGCTTGTAGATCTGCTATTTTGTGCCAAAAGTGCCCCTGCGCACACTCTCTGCGCGGAGATGCAGGAGCACAGTGACCGCTGTGGGGGAATTTTTGGAGAGAGTCAATATTGAATTTTCCTGCCGGGTCGGCCTCGGTTGTTGTTCTGCTTCTCTGATACTGTGTGTGTGGAAAGAACACCGTGGGCTCAGGTCAGGGTTCAGCTATGAAGAGCTTTCACGCTTCAACCAGAACAGTGCCAATATACTGTAGGGAGAAATTATAATAATATAGCAATACATTTTGTTTGTAAAGCACAACACATTTTCACAAATCTCAAAGTGCTACAGGGTTTAGAACAGTGGTCCGGGGAGGGAGTGGGACCCCCAGGGGTCCTTGAGGGAGTTCCAGGGGGTCCCCAGCTAAATGATATAGTTTGGAACCAATTGGACACTAACGGGTCTGTAACTCTGGGAGTGTACCACCGGTCCGTTTGTACACTCAGAGTTAAATTAACATTGGTTTTACATTTTACAAATTGGGGGTCCCCGAGATAGAATTGCCATTAAATGGGGGGGGGGGGGGGGGGGGTCCGTAGACTAATATGCATGTCAAACTGGGGGTCCTTGAAATTTCAGGGTTCAGAATCACTGCTAGAGCCGTAAAAATCTTCTCTCATGGGGGTCCCTCCTTGGTATATATTTTCTAATGGGGGTCCGCGGGGCTAATTAGTGTCAATTTGGGGGTCCTTGACATGAAAAAGATTGGGAACCACTGGTTTAGTGGTCTCAAAGTGGGGTGAGCTGCTACAAGCGTATAGCCAGAACCAACAACAGCATTATTTAGGTTAAACCTGTTAATTAACCTGTTAAAAGTAGCATGATCGGACAAGCTCAATCAAGTAACTGAGTTAATTCACGAAGAAGATCAACACAAAAAGTCAAGGCTTTCTGCCGTACGGCGACGATTTGAAGAAAGGCAGAGAAGCAAGACCTCGGTTCAAAGTAATAAAGTGGCGGTTCAGTGCACGGTTCAGCTGGACATACAGCCCATGGAAAAGAATACCAGCACTGTCGTTATATCCAGTATAGGATTCTTGTTTCTTTTTCAATTTCCCCCCAGCAGCAAAACACACGCTGGGGGAAATTGAAACATATTTCCATGGACTGTATATCTAGCTGAACCGTGCACCGTGCACATGCACGCCACTATATTTCTTTGAACTCAACTGAGTGCTTGCGCTTCTCCTCCTTTCTTCAAGTACAGCAACAATTTCCCATTGATTAATTGATTGATTGATTGATGGAAGAAGTGTTTGGAGAATTTCAGTAGGCTACATAATCAAGCACAACAAAACACAAAACTGTGAACGACACCATAAAGCATTAGCAAGTCGTTTAGGGACGGGTCCACCATTTTACAATTTACAATTTAGGCATTTAGCAGACGCTCTTAATCCAGAGCGATTTACATTTAAGCAAGAACAAAAGCATGGGAATACATCACATAAAAGCATTTATCATGAAACATGCGTAAGCTAAGAAGGTAACAGTGGAATATCTATATAATGAAACTATACATACACTATACATATAAACTATACATATTTACTACTATGCTATACATATGTACTATGGCGTGCTATGACTATATACAATACAATTATAGTGCTGTCTACATAACATGCTATAAGTCTGTGTCAAATGCTATCTAAGCCAACAGAAATGCTATCTAAGGGGTTAGGGTAAGTGCTATGGGCCACTAAGGGGTTTTCAATTCATCAGAACATTTAGAGACGTACGTACAACCCGTCTGCACAGCTGTGGCTGCATTTGGACTTTTTTGACTTACAACACACAACTAACAACTAAAAACAACAACTAAAAACTAAAAGGGAGCAGCATCGAACTGTCTAGATAGATCTAACTCTCTGGATAGATCTAACTGTCTAGATAGATCTAACTCTCTGGATAGATCTAACTGTCTAGATAGATCTAACTCTCTGGTGTCTAGATAGAACTGTCTAGATAGATCTAACTCTCTGGTGCCGTGAGCTTGAAAAGCCACTGCAGTGCAGTGTTGTTTTCGTCGACTAAAACTAAGACTACCTTTTCCACTGAAGAAAACTAAATGGAAACTAAATTAAAACTATGCTATGGTGACTAAAATATACTGACAATTTCGTCAACAAATAAAAACTAGACTAAAATGTTAGGAAGGGACTAGTGGACAAGAGATCCAGTATAAGTCATTTTACACTTGGTTGCATGCTGAAAATAGCAGATCTACAAGCTCACAACGCGGCGCATTCAGCAAGTGTAAAATAAGTCATTATGACGGCAACAAGGCCCGCAAAAATACATTTTAGTCAACTAAATAACCTGTAGATTTAGTCGACTAAAAACTAGACTAACACTAAGACATTCCAGGTGACTAAAATGTGACTAAAACTAAGTGAAAACTATTCAAGAGACTACGACTAAAACTAAAATAGAAAATTGCTGCCAAAAACAACACTGCTGCAGTGACAGGGTTTGAATGAAAGAATGCTGCTCTTTCAACCTCCCCCCCCCAACCTCCACCCACCTCTAGCCTAGAGGGGGTTGGTTGGAGGAGGGGGTGGGGGAGCAGGGGGAGCTCCCAGACACTGTGGTATTCCTGAAATGTGTGCTATAGACTAGAGCTCACACCACGGTGCTGCTGCTGCCGCGGCGCCGCCCGCGGAGTTACCTCAACCCCAAACCCCTCCTCCTCCACCCCCCCTGTTACCGCTCACGCCCGCCCGCCCACCCGCTCCCCCCCCCCCCCCCCCCCGCCACCCACCAGTGGAGGAGGGGTAATTTACCCCTCACAATACGTCGCATCAGGGGAAAAAAATTAAAAAATAAAAGAGCAGCATTTGCTGGTCCAAACAGTCGTCCGATAAGTCTTCTTCCAGTACTGAGTAAAATTCTAGAAAAGATTGTATATGATCAGATTCAAGACTATCTAGCAAGTAATGAGCTGATAACAAACTGCCAACATGCATACAGAGAAGGTCACTCCACAAGCACTGCTCTGGCACAAATGACTGATGATTGGCTAAAGAATATGGATGATAAGAGACTTGTGGGGACGGTACTGTTAGATTTCAGTGCTGCTTTTGATGTTATCGATCATGATTTGTTATTAGGAAAGCTTGAATGCTATGGTTTTGGCCCTGTTGCTTTGTCTTGGATGGGGAGCTACCTGTCAAAGAGAAAGCAGAGGGTATATTTCAACGGAAGCTTTTCTGACAGTAAGGAGCTGCAGTGCGGGGTTCCTCAGGGAAGCTCATTAGGGCCTCTCCTATTTTCGATATTTACTAATGACTTACCTTTGGTATTGAATAAATCTAATGTAGTAATGTACGCGGATGACTCGACAATGTACAGTACAGCATCTACAGTAGGTGAATTAAATGATATACTAAAGTATGAAATAAAAGAAGTAGCGGATTGGGTTGATGAGAATAAATTAGTATTGAACATTGCTAAAACCAAGTGCATGGTGTTTGGATCTAGACATAAGCTAGAGGGTGATCCTCAACTGAGCCTGTCACTTGCCGGGAAGCCAGTAGAACAGGTAACAGAGGCTAAATTACTTGGAGTGGTACTAGATCCTAAACTTAATTGGACTAAACAAATTGACAATATAGTAACTAAAATGGGAAGAAGTATTGCCGTAACCAGGAAATGTTCTAGCTACATAACACTAAACACTAGGAAAGCAGTAATTCAAGCTCTAGTGTTATCACAACTTGAGTATTGCCCAGTCATCTGGTCATCGGCTACAAAAACAGACATACATAAATTACAAATAGCTCAAAACAAAGCTGCCAGATTAGCTCTCCAGTGTTCCAACAGGACACACACTGCAGAAATGCACAGAAATCTATCATGGCTTACTGTTGAGAATAGATTACATTCACGTATTCTTACGTTTTTCAGAAATGTATTAATGGACAAAAAACCACAGTATTTCTCTGAACAGGTAGCACATGTAAGAGACGAACATAATCATATGACTAGACAAGCCAGTTCGGGTGTTTTGGTGGCACCTAAACCAAGAACAAATATTCTTAAATCTTCTATTATCTATAGAGCAGTAATAGGTTGGAATGCACTACCAAAGTGTATAACCAATACAAATACAAAATTCATCTTTAAAATCAAGTTAAAAGAACACCTTATGTAAATCATACTGCAGTAACCCTGGGAAAAGAACAATTCAAATGTATAATGTGTTGAAAGTGATTTTAATTTTAATTTTAATTTTTTTTATTGCTATGTTTCTTTGTTTTTTATTTCTCCTATGTTCTTTTTTTTGTTTTTGTTTTTTTCTTTGTTTTTCTTATTTTATATTTTATTTTACTGTTTTATG
>NC_139710.1:33154721-33354721 GCF_964188405.1 Protomyctophum parallelum
CCTCCTCTCCTCCAAGAGGCCAGGAGACACCCTGGACGACGAACGTGGCACCCTCCATTCCTCCTCTCCTCCAAGAGGCCAGGAGACACCCTGGACGACGAACGTGGCACCCTCCATTCCTCCTCTCCTCCAAGAGGCAAATTCAAATTGTACCTAAAGTTAAAAGTACAAAAGGGAATGGTATCAAAATGTACTAATTAATTACCTAAAGTAAAAGTAACAATTGTTGCAGAATGTCCCATTTTAAGTTTTAAAATGTATAAAAAATCTTTTGAAAATAGCAGAACAGATCTACAAGCTCACAATGTGTCATGCATCGCGACGCATAAAGTATAGTTTAGGGATATTAAAGGGGTTTAGCATGGACGGAAATCAGATCAGATCAAATCAGATCAGAGATTCTGCCAGACAGCAACGATATTCAGTCGGAAAAAAGTAGGTATAAAACATAACATCCGACAATAAAAGAAAGAAGCCAAACTAAAATACCCCCCCCCCCCCCCCCTCTCCAACAAATTGACCTCTGACCACACATATCCCCCTCCAACTCCGCTCCACATTCCATTCCAGATAATATCCTTTGCAGGCCACATACCAGCCTATGTGGTCGATGCTATTGTTGTTGTTGTTGTTGCTGCTGTTCATGCCGGGGCGTAGTGGTGTGAGCCCTCAAACTGAAATAGCCTGGCCTGCCTTAGTGTGTCGTTATTTTGTATTGCGCTTATTCTATAGATTACTTTTAAGATAAATTGTGAATATAGCCGATCTACAAGTTTACAACGCGTTGCGTGAGCTTGTGGATTGACTGTCACGAGTTGTGGGCTCGTAGATTTTCACCTATGACATGCCCAAAATACTGATCTATTTATTATGAATTGAATACTTTTTTTTAGCATATCAAATGCTCTTGTATAATCGATTAACCGATGAGTTGGGTTAACTGTTGCTACGTGACATGGCATGACTCGCACAGGGCCAGCGCTGTGCAAGTCATGCCGTGTCATCTATGGTTGCAACAACAACAGTTAGCCCAATAATACAACCCAACAAGTGAATATTTATGACTGGTAGCTTGTTGGCAGCAGTGTTGTTTTCGTCGACTAAAACTAAGACGAAAAATGTTCGTCGACTACCTTTTTCACTGAAGAAAACTAAATGGAAACTAAATGAAAACTAAGCTATGATGACTAAAACTAAGGCTAAATATACTGACAATTTCGTCAACAAATAAAAACTAGACTAAAATGTTATGAAGGGACTAGTGGACAAGAGATCCAGTATAAGTCATTTTACACTTGGTTGCATGCTGAAAATAGCCAATCTACAAGCGCACAACGCGTCGCAGCGCGACGCGTTGTGAGCTTGTAGATCGGCTATTTTCAGCAATTGTAAAAACAGTACTTAAAAACTGTAGATTTAGTCGACTAAAATCTCATGACATTTAGTCGACTAAAACTAGACTAACACTAACACATTCCAGGTGACTAAAATGTGACTAAAACTAAATGAAAACTATTCAAAAGACTATGACTAAAACTAAAATCTAAATTTGCTGCCAAAAACAACACTGGTTGGCAGTTGGAGTTGTGTGGTCAGAGTTGGCAGCATTGTGTATAATAATAGGCTACTATGACGTAGACCTCTTTGAGAACATTACTACTCCAGCACAGATGATATCAACACGATGTTCCATTAGGGTGTTTTACTGTCATGGAGGAGCGATGGGTGTCAAGTTTGTGTGAGTGAAACTCCTCGTCTTTCTTTCCCTGCAGGCTAGTGTTTCCCCTCACTGTAGGTTTCTTTTCCATTTTTGCTTCCTTTATGATGAATTCCTGTTCTGTTCTTTAACTACATAGAAGTGTCTATTTGTACGTCTCTAAATGTTTTGATGAATTGAACAAGGTGGACCCTGTTGTAAACAAGTGTAATGCTTAATTGGGTCGTCCACTCACAGCTAGTTAACAGTCTTTGTGCTTGAAATGTACTGTAATTCTGCAAACTGTTAATAAATATTTCAATCAATCAATCAATCAATCAATCAGACAGACACATTTTGGTTCACAGACCAATGCATTACTATGCTTCCAAAAAAAAACAGACCAACATAAAGTATAAGTGTATATACTTATACTTTACTTTATACTCAGCACATTTCAAAAGTTAAAAAGCAAGGTCTTTTTTTAGACATGTAATACCAAATTCGTCAAATTGTAAAATATTATGTAAGAAAGAGGCAAAAATAGCCGATCTACAAGCTCGTCGTGAGCGTCTACTTTATCATGTGGAACCCGAAATAACCTAAATGCGAGGGGGGTCATGTCTTGAAAAGTTCTGTAGCCGCTTGGTTTAACTCACACTCCAGCATGGCAAACTATGGTGAAATTGGTGACCTGCCGAAATATGTGACCATCTCTAGACTTCACACAACTTACATAGAAGTCTTTAAATACGTGGCCTAAATACCGCCAGGTTGAACTCTGCTAATAAACAAACTGCAACAATTTATATTAGGACACTAACATTATGTGATTGTCTACACGACTGTCACATATTTCAGCAGGTCACCAATTTCACCGTAACACCACCATGGAGTGAGCAAGTGTGAGTGGCCGAGATTTTGGGTATTGGAATTTGGCTTTAGGGTGTGCTGGGCTACGGGAGAGTGGGAATTCAGACCTGGCACTTTGCTCCAGGATGTGGGCGTAACTCTGGGCCATCTCCTCTTCTCTCTCCTCTCCTCCAGCAGATCTGTGAATAGCTTGAGTCCCAAACTAGCTGAGATCAGACATCTGTTCCAAAACGGTAAGGCAAACATACTGTGTTTCTCTGAAACTAAACTTGATGAGTCTACTAAAGACCCAGAGATTGAAATAGAAAATTACTCAGTCATTAGAAATGACAGAAACAGACATGGTGGTGGCGTGTGCATGTATATTCACCAAGATACTGAATACATTACTCATACTGACTTGCAGCATGATGAAATTGAAACTGTGTGGGTTGAATTAATTTTCAAAAATGCTAAATCAGTATTAGTGGGCACCGTCTATAGACCCCCTGATCAGAATGAGTTCTATGATATACTTGAGGGGTGCTTAGCTGGGGAGGAATGTGTAGAGAAGATCCTGATTGGCGACTATAATACGGATATGCGTCGTAAGGAAGCTCCTGTGTTCAAGTCATTTAGTCGGTTTTGTGATCTGCATGGTGTCAGTCAGCTAATTACCCAACCCACAAGAGTGTGTGATTCTACTCAAACTGTCATTGATCTCATTCTGACCTCGGACAAATCCAGAATCTCAAAGAAAGGGGTTATTGTATGTGGGCTCAGTGATCATTTTATGATTTTCTGTACCCGCAAAATACAAAAACTAAAGTTTGACTGTCACAAAACAGTCATATCTAGGGACCTCAAAACCTACTCTAGTGAGGCCTTTAACCTGGAACTGGAGAATCTGGATTGGTCCGATGTGCTCAGGAGCTCACTAGTCGAAGAAGCATGTGTTAGGATATTGTGCTCTGGGGCAGCAGAGGGTCTCACATATACAATACATACATCAGTCATATCATTCCACCTCATGCACACATGGTTTGTTTATTTGTTTTATTGTGTTGGCACCGCCTCTACGTCACAACATTGGAGGCCGGCCACTGCAAGCACGACGTCATAAAATAGACGTCATCACAACGTGACGGGAGACGGAGGAAATGTTTGGACAGCATGGTGGTTAGGGAGTGAGGCAATGGTGAGGAGGACGCGACTCAGTACCGACCCGCACATCCGAAGGCCACCGACCAGCCGCACTGGACTAGAGTAAGATAAGCACAACGGATGGATAGCGCTGTCCTACGTAGGCTTATAGTTTAAAGTGGGTTGAGAGGGTAGTGGAGCTTCGCGTGGTGGGAAAGTTTACTGACGGTCACCTGTGGCCACCCTGTGTCGGCGCTGTGCAACGACTAATCTATAAAAAGAGAAAATACCCTACGGGGAACCAAAAAAAGAAGAAAACAAACTAAAGCTATAAAAATAATACCTACGCGGGTTGTTATCCCCGCACCTGAACGACTACCGATCCAGCACCGCTCTTCGGCTGTGGGCCAACGACAGAGCTGGCCGTAGCCAGCAGGTGAGTGGACCGGGGGTGTTGTGGATACGGGGGCCGGTGCCGTTTTTGATTTAGTTTAACATATGCACGCACACACGCACACGTCCATCCACGTCTTTTAGGTCAGGGTAGCTCCTATATTGTTGTTAAGTAGCGAGCCATAGGAGCAACCCGTGACAGAATGGGGGCTCGTCTATACTGAACCTTTATATCTAGTTTGTTGGAAAATAGTTTAAGTGTTAAGTGGTAACAGGTTAAAGGAAAACATGGCAGAATTTACACCAGAGACGTTTTTGGGAAAAATGCGCAAACTCAGTGAGTGGTATAACCTGAAGAAAGAGGAGTTGCGGTTAGTGGCTAGTTATTTAGCATTGACGTTAGCACCAGAGATGAAGAAGGGGGAAATGGTGGAGATATTGGTGCAACGAGTGGGGGGAGAGCCGCTTGATTATGCCACTCGACAGCAATTGTCAGCAGTAGAGTTGCAAAGAGTGACGCTGGAACAAGTAAAGATCAAAGAAAGAGAAGAGACGGAGCGTGAGCTTGCTCGTATTGCTTTAGAGAGAGAGAAACTGAGGGTCGAATTGGAAATCAAGAAATTGGAGCACGGGGTTGGACGAAATGAGAGAGTATTTGAGGTGGGGCGTAATATATGTCTCGTGCCCAAGTTTAATGAACAAGAAGTGGATGTATTCTTTTTGTCATTTGAGAAAGTGGCAAATAGCTTAAAGTGGCCCCCAGAATGTTGGGCGCTGTTGGCACAAAGTGCGTTGACAGGAAGAGCTCAAGAGGTGTATGCAGCTCTAGATGAGGAAAAATCAGCTGACTATCAGACAGTAAAAAGGATTGTTTTGGGTGCTTATGAATTAGTCCCTGAATCATATCGCCAGAAATTTCGGGGTTTGCAGAGGAAAGGGGGGGAGTCACATTTAGAATTTGCCAGACAAAAGGAGATGGCATTTGATAGGTGGTGTCGGGCCCAAAATGTGAATCAAGAGTATAGTAAACTGAGGCAGCTCATCCTGACCGAGGAATTTAAAAATAGTATGCCCTCAGAGATTAAAACGCATTTGGAGGATCACAAAGTAGACAATTTGCATAAAGCTGCAATATTGGCAGATGAATATGAATTGTCACATAGGACAAATTTTGCCGGAGCAAAGACATTCTATCAAGAAGTACAGGAGGAAGGGGGATTTGCAGGTTCCAGGGTAGGGAGGGGGAGGGGAGATAGGCAAGGAGCACCTTTGGGTATGCCGGCTGGACCAACATGTCATTATTGTAGGAAAAGAGGACATATAAAGGCTGAATGTTACAAGTTGCAAAATGATGTGGCAAGAGAAGTTGGAGCGAGACCAGTGGGTGTGGTTTTGAGGAATCCTGAGTTGGAGAGGACTATGGAAATGTACAAGGAGTTCATTTCAGAAGGGTCAGTCATAGTTGATGGAAAGGAGAGCTCCATAGTAGTGTTGCGAGACACAGGAGCCAGTCAGTCGTTGTTAATAGGAAATGTTGGAGAGAATGACGGAACGTTTCTCAAGACATACGTGCTGATAAAAGGGGTGGGAGGGGAATATACATCTGTACCTCTCCACCAAGTGATGTTAAAATCAAAAGTGGTGAGTGGGCTTGTGTCTGTGGGAATGGTGGCCAGTTTGCCAGTGCCGGGGGTAGATTTTATATTGGGTAACGACCTGGCTGGGGACAAGGTTTTTGCGAGACGAGGGAGCGGTGTCGAGGGAGACTGAGGAGTTACAGGATAGATTCCCAGGAATATTTCCCGCTTGTGTTGTGACACGAGCACAGGCGAGACAGACGACAGAAAGTGGGGGAGAAGATGAAGCAGGAGAGGCTCAGCGTAGTGTGGCAAAGGTGTTTTTTGCAAATGTGGAAGGCTCCATTAAGACATTTACACACAGGGATTTAGTGAAGGCCCAGCAGGAGGACCCAGACACTAAGAAACTGTCTGAGGGTGCGATGTCGCAGGAGGAAATGGAGAATGAAGCGGGGGGATTTTATGTGAACAATGAGGTACTCATGAGAAAATGGAGGGCGAGGGAGTGTCCAGCTGACCAGGACTGGAAGGTAGTGTATCAGGTGGTGCTCCCACCGTGTTATCGAGAAGACATCCTTAAATTGGCTCACGAGGTTCCGACAGCGGGACATTTAGGAATTAGGAAAACCCAAGCCAAGGTGCAACAACATTTCTATTGGTCAAAGATGCATAAGGACATAGTCTGTTTCTGTAAAACGTGTCACGCGTGTCAGATGGGAGGGAAACCAAATCAGGTTATTCCCAAGGCACCACTTATTCCGATTCCTGCCTTTGAGGAGCCTTTTACTAGAGTGTTGATAGACTGTGTAGGGCCCCTGCCAAAAACGAAAAGGGGGCATCAGTATCTGCTCACAATAATGGATGTGGCAACGAGATATCCTGAGGGAATTCCCCTGAGAGATATTAAGGCAAGAACAGTGTTGGATGCACTATTAAAATTCTTTACCCAGTATGGCATTGCACGGGAGGTCCAATCGGATCAGGGTTCGAACTTCATGTCAGGAGTGTTTCAGGAGGTAATGTACCAGTTGGGTATAAAACAAATGAAGTCATCGATCTACCACCCGGAGTCTCAGGGAGCCCTGGAGAGGCACCATCAGACATTGAAAACTATGATTAGGACTTATTGTGTGGAAGACCCAGGTGACTGGGACAGAGGTATCCCTTTTTTGCTATTTGCAGCAAGGGATGCGGTAAACGAGTCAACAGGCTTTAGTCCGTTTGAATTGGTGTTTGGACATGAGGTAAGGGGACCGTTGAAGTTGGTAAAAGAGAAATTTCTTGGGCAGGAGGCCGAGGTGAACATCTTGGATTATGTTTCAGAGTTTAAGTCCAGACTGAGGGCAGCCTGTGGGATTGCGGGAGAGCATTTGAGGGGTGCCCAAGAAAAAATGAAGGCTACATATGACCAGACAGCTCAGAGGCGCAGTTTTAAGGTGGGGGACAGGGTGTTGGTACTGTTGCCTATTAGGGGAGATCCCCTGCAGGCGCGGTTTAGTGGACCCTATGTCATTGGAGAGAAGATCAGTGAGGTGAATTATGTCATTAACACTCCGGATAGACGTAAGAAGAAAAGGTTGTGTCATATAAATATGGTGAAGTTGTATCATGGTCGGGAGGGGAAGCCAGTGGCGGCTATTAACATAGGAAAGAGTGACCCAGAGGAGGAAGGTGGTGCAGAGAGGTTGGAGCCAGTGGGAGTCCGGTTGCTAAACAGTGAGGTGATGGATAATTGGGGTCAGTTGGTGGAGCATCTACAACCAAGTCAGCGGGAGGAGGTGTATGCTCTGATCCAGCAGTTTCCTGAGGTGTTTAGCGACACTCCTGGTTTGACCTCTGGGGTTAAACATGATATAGAAATAGGGGATGCATTGCCTGTCAAGCAGCATCCCTATAGGTTAAATCCTACGAAGATGGCTGCAGTTAGGGAGGAAATAAAGTACATGCTAGAGCATGATATTATTGAACCTAGCAGTAGTGATTGGAGCTCTCCTGTGGTACTCGTGCCAAAACCGGATGGGAGTATTAGGATGTGTGTGGATTTTCGCAAGGTAAATGCAGTGTCTAAGGCAGACTCATTTCCTCTTCCCCGAATTGAGGACTGCATTGATAGGATTGGCTCAGCTACATACGTATCTAAGTTTGACTTGTTGAAAGGATATTGGCAGGTGCCTTTGACAGAACGGGCCAGAGAGATCTCAGCATTTGTGACGCCCGATGGACTATATCAATTTCGGGTCCTGCCGTTTGGTCTAAGAAATGCTCCGGCCTGCTTTCAGCGTCTGATGAGCCAGGTCACCAGAGGGCTGCTGAACTGTGTAACCTATATCGATGATGTGGTTTTGTACCATGATACGTGGGACGAACATGTAGCGCAGATAAGAGAGTTCTTTGCCCGGTTGACAGAAGCCAACCTAGTCATTAACTTGGCAAAAAGTGAGATTGGCAAGGCTCAAGTGACGTATTTGGGGCACGTGGTAGGTCGTGGTCAGGTCAGCCCACGTACCGCTAAGGTGCATGCCATTATGGATCTGCCTGTACCTCAGACAAAGAAGCAGCTCATGAGAGTATTGGGAATGTGCGGATTCTATAGAAAGTTTGTTCGTAATTTTGCGGCAATTACAGAACCCCTCACGAATCTCTTGAAGAAAACGGTGAAATTTAGTTGGAATGAGAAGTGTCAGATAGCATTCGAGCAGGTAAAGGCCATCTTAACTTGTCAGCCTGTGTTAGCAGCACCTGATTTTGGGAAACCATTTAAACTGGCGGTAGATGCATGTGATGTGGGAATCGGAGGGGTGCTCATGCAGGACTGTGATGGTATGGATAGACCGGTGGCTTACTATTCGAAAAAACTGAATCGACACCAAAAGTTCTATTCAACTATAGAAAAGGAAGGGTTGGCCTTGGTGTTGGGATTGCAGCATTTTGAGATCTATGTGACCAATGGGTGTGGGGAGGTTGTGGTGTATACTGACCACAACCCTCTGGTTTTCATTGAGAAATTTAAGACCAAGAACCAGAGGCTCTTCAGATGGGGTCTGGTTCTGCAGCAATACAATCTGCGCATACAGCATGTAGCAGGGAAGGATAATGTCATTGCTGACACCCTTTCTAGGGGAGCGGGCTGAAACGGTGATAGGGGAGTTGAAGAGAATAGGAAGATGAAGAGTAGACGTGCAGGATAAAGAAAAGTAGAATTTTCTTTTTTTTTATGGGGGGAGATGTTAGGATATTGTGCTCTGGGGCAGCAGAGGGTCTCACATATACAATACATACATCAGTCATATCATTCCACCTCATGCACACATGGTTTGTTTATTTGTTTTATTGTGTTGGCACCGCCTCTACGTCACAACATTGGAGGCCGGCCACTGCAAGCACGACGTCATAAAATAGACGTCATCACAACGTGACGGGAGACGGAGGAAATGTTTGGACAGCATGGTGGTTAGGGAGTGAGGCAATGGTGAGGAGGACGCGACTCAGTACCGACCCGCACATCCGAAGGCCACCGACCAGCCGCACTGGACTAGAGTAAGATAAGCACAACGGATGGATAGCGCTGTCCTACGTAGGCTTATAGTTTAAAGTGGGTTGAGAGGGTAGTGGAGCTTCGCGTGGTGGGAAAGTTTACTGACGGTCACCTGTGGCCACCCTGTGTCGGCGCTGTGCAACGACTAATCTATAAAAAGAGAAAATACCCTACGGGGAACCAAAAAAAGAAGAAAACAAACTAAAGCTATAAAAATAATACCTACGCGGGTTGTTATCCCCGCACCTGAACGACTACCGATCCAGCACCGCTCTTCGGCTGTGGGCCAACGACAGAGCTGGCCGTAGCCAGCAGGTGAGTGGACCGGGGGTGTTGTGGATACGGGGGCCGGTGCCGTTTTTGATTTAGTTTAACATATGCACGCACACACGCACACGTCCATCCACGTCTTTTAGGTCAGGGTAGCTCCTATATTGTTGTTAAGTAGCGAGCCATAGGAGCAACCCGTGACACATGGCTTGGCTTTAAAACCAAATTTACATCAGTACTAAACATCATGGCTCCTTTGAGAACCGTCAGGGTCAAAACCCGCTCGGAGCCATGGATGAATTCGGACATACTGACTGCAATGAAAGCCAGAGACAACAAATGCTCTGAACTTCTTAAATGCAAGTCCAAACTAGCCAAGTGCAAGCGCTTCGACAGTGATCTCCAAACCAAACTGCACAACCTAAAAGCCCAGTGTAACAAGCTAAGAAACGGTGTAATTGCCATGACCAAATCAGCCAAATGTAACTTTATCAATGATAAAGCCGAGGAAATCAAAAACAATCCTCGGGAGCTATGGAAGTTACTAAACAACCAACTAGGCTGTGGTCGGAAACTAAAAACCAGGTTTACTAACATAAACATCAAATCGAATAACACCCTCATCACTGACAAACTCGATGTAGCCAACCACTTGAACATCTTCTTTACAAACATTGCAACAAAGCTGGTTAGCAAACTGCCCTCCCACTCTGGGCGTTTTGGTGTAGAGCACATCAAAGCCTTCAACAAAAACCTTGGTGTTTGTAAAGATTTTAAAATGGCAATGGTAACAACCGAGGAGGTACTTAAAAAACTGAGTGCCCTCCAACCCCACAAGGCCACTGGCCATGACAATATTCCCTCCAAATTTCTCAGAGACTCAGCCTTTTCCATAGCTCCAGTCATCACCCACATAGTTAACCTCTCCATCAAACAGGGACAGGTCCCCCAAGATTTTAAACTGGCCAAAGTAACCCCCTTGTACAAAAAAGGGAGTAAATTAGAACCCGGCAACTACCGCCCTATTTCTATTCTAAGCTCCATCTCGAAAGTGATGGAAAAAATAGTCTATGAACAGGTTGAAAAGTATCTTGCCACTAATAAATTGCTGTACGAGTTCCAATCTGGCTTCAGAACATCCCACTCCACTGACACATGCCTCCTCTATTTGAGCGATCACATCAAACACGAGGTGGATGCTGGAAAATACTGCGGCATGGTCATGCTGGACCTCCAAACGGCTTTTGACACCGTGAACCACTCCATACTGGTTAACAAGCTTAAAGCTATTGGTTTTGATAGCACATCAGTGAGCTGGATGCAATCCTACCTGGAGGGGAGAGAACAGATGGTGGAGGTGAACGGAACACTGTCCCCTCCCCTCCCAGTGAGCTGTGGTGTCCCACAAGGAAGCATACTAGGGCCTTTACTGTTCCTAATTTATGTTAACGACATGACTTCAGCTTGTGACTGCAACTTGTTCCTGTTCGCAGATGACTCAGCACTGCTGGTTTCGGACAGGAACAAACTGCAGGTTGAAAAGACCCTCAGCTCTGAACTCGGTAGAATCTGCACCTGGCTCGCTGATAACAAACTATCCTTACACCTGGGAAAAACTGAATCCATCCTCTTCGGATCAAATAGTAAACTCAGCAAGGTAGATGGCTTCTTGGTTAGAGTGGGTGACAATATTATCACACGAAAAGATCAAATTACCTACCTAGGTTCCATCCTGGAGGCTAATCTTTCCGGTGATAAAATGGCCACCAACGTAATCAAAAAAGTCAATCAAAGAACAAGATTCCTTTACAGGATCTCCTCACTGGTCAGCAAAAACACCTTGAAGACCTTAACAGGAGCCCTCGTACAAGGTTTCTTTGACTATGCATCCACCTCTTGGTACCACAGCACCTCAAAGGCCCTTAAAACAAGGCTCCAGACCTCCCAAAACAAACTGGTCAGGCTCCTACTTGGCCTCACCCCCCGAACCCACCTCACCCCTGCCCACTTTGACAGGCTGGGATGGCTTAGGGTCGTCGACAGAGTACAGCATCTTGCAATGGGTCTGGTCCACAAGATTCGATACACCACCAAGATACCCATGTACCTGTCTAAATACTTCCTTAATGTAAACGAAGTCCACACCCACAACACCAGAGGGAGTGCAACAAACCATGTACAACCCAGATTCGGCACAAACAAGGGACTAAATTCTTTTCGCTCCTATGCCACCAAAATGTGGAACGCCCTACCAACAGTCATTAAGACATGTGAATCCCTTGACTCCTTCAAAACCGCTCTCAAAGGGCACCTACGGATGGCTGCAATTCGAAACTGGCCTCTGTAAAATCTGAATCCCCCCCACCCCCCCACCCCATTTCCCTCACTGTATATTGTATATTTTCCCAGTGCTTGTATATTTTCCCTTTTTTGCTTCCCATATGATGAATTCCTGTTCTGTTCTTTAGCTACATAGAAATGTCTATTTGTATGTCTCTAAATGGTTGTATGTCTTTAAATGTTTTGATGAATTGAACAATGTGGACCCTGTTGTAAACAAGTGTAATGCTTAATTGGGTCGTCCACTCACAGTTGACAGTCTTTGTATTGAGTTTGTGCTTAAAATGTACTGTAAATTCTACAAACTGTTAATAAATATTTCAATCAATCAATTTCAATCTCAGCTCCATCAGCGTCGCGGACGCCTCGTTGCTGCCGATCAGTCCGCTGCCGCAGGCAGGCAGCCGGGGCGCGGCGACGAGGGTGCTGCGGACGAGGAAGAACAACCCCAGACACAATGGCTGGCATTTAGATGCCGTTGTACCGGTGCGGGGGCATCAGTCACTCTCAACAGAATCAATGTTGATACTGTCAACGTTACACTGTATGGCACAAGAAGCTGTGCTTGTTCTGGCGTCAAATGTCTCTGTAACAAGCTTTGAGCTAGCCTATATCACACACGGCAAAGTCCAGCTATTCACCCTGTAACATAGCTGTTGAATATCGTCACTATATCGTTACTGTCTTTTTCTTTTGATTCCTAAGCGTATATGATATGAAGCTTTTTCTTTTACATAGTACTGTAACATTTTCTGATGAATTGAAAATGGAGTACCCCACATGTAAACAAGCCATTGTGCTTTCTGGGTATTGCAATGCTCTTAGCAGACCATGAATAAACCTGTGCTTTCCTCAAACTGTTAATACAAATCAATCAAATCTCTGTATTCTAACCTTTTTCCTTCTTCTTAAGTTAACGCCCTACTTCATCATAGTACAGAGTCACACGAAAGCATGAAAAGTAGCGGGGCACCCGCTGGCCTAGCGGTCCAGGCACATGTGACATATAGGCTCTGGCCTGACAGCGCGTTGTGTGTTCGAGTCCTGTTCCTTCTCTCTCTCCCTCTTTCCTGTCAATCTCCACTTCTAGCTATCAATAAAAGGCATGAATCCAGCAGATCCACAAGTGTGAAGCTTGACGTGAACTTGTGAGACGACACGTTTTGAGCTTATCGATCTGCTACTATTATTACTT
The DNA here is from genome assembly GCF_964188405.1 of Protomyctophum parallelum. Lineage (NCBI taxonomy): Eukaryota > Metazoa > Chordata > Actinopteri > Myctophiformes > Myctophidae > Protomyctophum > Protomyctophum parallelum. The sequence continues at coordinate 33,167,723 of NC_139710.1, forward strand.
TAATTTGAATTCTGAAAAGTAACCGTTTTGATGTTTACACCCGACAGTATGGAAGTATCTCTCTCTCTCTCTCTCTCTCTCTCTCTCTTTCTCAGCTATAAATGCAACGTTATGAATGGACCTCTTGGGTGGAGGTCTCTCTTCTCTGCCAGCGTGAAGTGAGACGTTTTGTCCAAGCCCGGGGGAGGGGGGCGTTGGCGGGGGGAGGGGGGCGTTGGCGGGGGGGAGGGGGCGTTGGCGGGGCGCCTGGGGTTGTGGTTGTGGTGCTGCAAGGCTGGAACAAAAGAGCAATTTACTAGAACTGAGGTCATGTTTTCACTGCATGGGCGCCAATCTGACCCGTTAGTACTGTTAGTATACTACTAGGAACATTTGTGACCAAACTTGACTGAGGGACTGCCATTGGATTTCTTTTTTAGAATTTTCGTTTTTTTTCATGGCATATGAAAGCAGGGAATCATAGCTTCAAATTGACATATTGGTTGTTCAGTTTGGCCCACCAGTTTTGTAGATATGGCTTATAGAGAAATGTCTTGCAGAGAAACAGCGAGTTGGGAAAACAGGCTTGAAAGGTTCACTTCTGTGAACATTACACCTATGTTTAAGCATTTATTTCATATTTACTTCTGCAATTATATTTCTGCAATTATATTATACCCCATGTCAAAGGTAATAAAAAGCTAGCAGTGCAACCTCATGATTAGAGTTCTGGAAGCTTAGAGAAAATTACTAGCTGGACAGTGTAATCAGTTCATCCCATAGCAGTCAGCCAGTTCAGATAAGTACTGGGTAGTGACGACTGTTACAGTAAAAGTAGGACCCTACACAAAATAACCACTCACTTACAACTGCAGGCCTATTCGTCCCTCATCCTCCACAGCAGTGGTTCCCAAACTTTCTCATGTCAAGGACCCCCAAATTGACCCTAATTATAGCCTGCGGACCTCAATTTGAAAAGACATGCCAGGGACCCCCATATAAGATTTTTATTACGGTTCTAGCTGTGATTCTCAACCATTCTAATTTCAAGGACCCCCAGTTTGACATGCATTATAGTCTACGGACCCCCATTTAATGGCATTTCTTTTTTTTTAATCTCTGGGACCACAATTCATATTGTAAAATCAATGTTAATTTCGGGTCTGTTTGGTTCCATTTTGTACACTCTCAGAGTTACAGACCCGTAAGGGTCCATTTGGTTCTAAACTATCATGTAGCCGGGGACCCCCTGGGACTCCCTCAAGGACCCCTGGGGGGTCCCCGGACCCCACTTTGGGTACCACTGATCTGGTGACATGTCATGTTAAAATCCCTGGCATTGCATTTCTTATTATTAGGCTTACAAATCCCACTAAAGCCAAAGAGGGGTGGGAGATGAATGGAGAGGGAGTTTGGTGCTAATTATAGAACTCCTAAGATTAAAGGATTATAAGTGCACGGTGACGGTAGTGCCCTGCCAATAGGGCTCAGCCCTATATTGGCACGGTGACGGTAGGATGCGCGTTGGCGAGTGAGTGGGAGTCTGGCGAGTGAGTGGGAGCCCTGGGTTCAATCCCCGCTTCCGCGCAATGCTACATAATAAGCATAGGTTGAGGAGCTAAGCAGTGTTTTAACCCATTTTGACCTGAGATCAGATTCTAAAAATGTTTTCTACATCCTGACAGTTTTCTGAAAAAGCCATGTTTCTATGTCAGTGGTTCTTCGATAAAAATAATTAGCAGACCTACAAGCTCGTAGCTATGAGCTTGTAGGTCTGCTATTTTTCAATAGCTAAAGTATAACATAATGCTAACACCAAAAATGTAATGTAAAAAAGTTAATCATGTAACTAAGTAGATTTACTTACGTACTGTACTCACTGTATGTAACATTTTGAGGTATTTGTACTTTACTTGAGAATGTCCAATGTTTATACTTCTACTCCATTTTGTAGATTTAGATTATTATTACAAAACATACATTAACCACACACACACACACACACACACACACACACACACACACACACACACACACACACACACACACACACACACACACACACACACACACACACACACACACACACACACACACACACACACACACACACACACACACACACACACACACACACACACAATACAATACTGTTCAAACAACCATTACTGTAATGCCAAAGTCTTGGACAAATTGTGTGTACAATAGTTAGGCTATAAAGTAATGTAAAAGCACAAACTCAATACAAAGACTGTCAACTGTGAGTGGACGACCCAATTAAGCATTACACTTGTTTACAACAGGGTCCACATTGTTCAATTCATCAAAACATTTAAAGACATACAACCATTTAGAGACATACAAATAGACATTTCTATGTAGCTAAAGAACAGAACAGGAATTCATCATATGGGAAGCAAAAAAGGGAAAATATACAAGCACTGGGAAAATATACAATATACAGTGAGGGAACTGGGGTGGGGGGGTGGGGGGGATTCAGATTTTACAGAGGCCAGTTTCGAATTGCAGCCATCCGTAGGTGCCCTTTGAGAGCGGTTTTGAAGGAGTCAAGGGATTCACATGTCTTAATGACTGTTGGTAGGGCGTTCCACATTTTGGTGGCATAGGAGCGAAAAGAATTTAGTCCCTTGTTTGTGCCGAATCTGGGTTGTACATGGTTTGTTGCACTCCCTCTGGTGTTGTGGGTGTGGACTTCGTTTACATTAAGGAAGTATTTAGACAGGTACATGGGTATCTTGGTGGTGTATCGAATCTTGTGGACCAGACCCATTGCAAGATGCTGTACTCTGTCGACGACCCTAAGCCATCCCAGCCTGTCAAAGTGGGCAGGGGTGAGGTGGGTTCGGGGGGTGAGGCCAAGTAGGAGCCTGACCAGTTTGTTTTGGGAGGGCTGGAGCCTTGTTTTAAGGGCCTTTGAGGTGCTGTGGTACCAAGAGGTGGATGCATAGTCAAAGAAACCTTGTACGAGGGCTCCTGTTAAGGCCTTCAAGGTGTTTTTGCTGACCAGTGAGGAGATCCTGTAAAGGAATCTTGTTCTTTGATTGACTTTTTTGATTACGTTGGTGGCCATTTTATCACCGGAAAGATTAGCCTCCAGGATGGAACCTAGGTAGGTAATTTGATCTTTTCGTGTGATAATATTGTCACCCACTCTAACCAAGAAGCCATCTGCCTTGCTGAGTTTACTATTTGATCCGAAGAGGATGGATTCAGTTTTTCCCAGGTGTAAGGATAGTTTGTTATCAGCGAGCCAGGTGCAGATTCTACCGAGTTCAGAGCTGAGGGTCTTTTCAACCTGCAGTTTGTTCCTGTCCGAGACCAGCAGTGCTGAGTCATCTGCGAACAGGAACAAGTTGCAGTCACAAGCTGAAGTCATGTCGTTAACATAAATTAGGAACAGTAAAGGCCCTAGTATGCTTCCTTGTGGGACACCACAGCTCACTGGGAGGGGAGGGGACAGTGTTCCGTTCACCTCCACCATCTGTTCTCTCCCCTCCAGGTAGGATTGCATCCAGCTCACTGATGTGCTATCAAAACCTTATAGAGAGCCTTATAGATATTCAACTCTTGAGTGTAAAATTAAACCAAATGGATCCGTACGGGTCCATTTGGTTTCATTTTACGCTCTCAAGAGATACATTATTGTTAAACATCTGCATTACTTACAAGAAGTCTACACAATTCAACGTTTGCCTGTTATCTCTCCTAATGGTATCAACATCAATACAGCATGGACAAAATATTCGGTCTCAGAGGCTAAGTGTCATCAAATAGTGGTTCCGTGGCTCCAATACCCACTAAATAAAGAATGGGCCTTGATGTGAAAAGGGTTGAAAACGATAACACTTCAGTATGTAGTGTGATGTCAGCCAGTTCATCATGTTGTTAGAACTATGTTGCTCTGCCTTGAAATAAATGATCCCATAGCTCCTCCTGCTGTTCACATACCGCTACTACACCAGAGAGATGCTTGAGAGAGCACACAGAGAGAGGGGGGAGGGAGGGAGAGAGAGAGAGAGAGAGAGAGAGAGAGAGAGAGAGAGAGAGAGAGAGAGAGAGAGAGAGAGAGAGAGAGAGAGAGAGAGAGAGAGAGAGAGAGAGAGAGAGAGAGAAAATAGTAAGCATGAGACAGAATTATGTACAGCTAGAGATACGGAATAAGGCCTTTTACAGCTCCATGTGGTTCCATTTGTACACTGTCAGAGTTAAATCTATGGCTCCATTTGTACACTGTCAGAGTTAAATCTATGGCTCCATTTGTACACTGTCAGAGTTAATTATATTAAACGGGTTGAGAATCACTGCTAGAGCCGTAAAGATCTTCTCTTATGGGGGTCCCAGCTGGCATATCTCTTGAAATGGGGCTATAATGAGTGTCAATTTGGGGGTCCTTGACATGAAAAAGCTTGGGAACCACTGATTTAGATGGTGTCAAAGGTCATGTCTCATCTATAGACACAGCTAGGATCCGACACACACGTTTTGACCTGATGGTCAAGATTCAAATTAAAATCTGGGGTAGAAGACGAGGGTAGCTTTAACTTATCTGAGCGCGTACGAATGGAACCAAATGGACCCGTATAAGGATCCATTTGGACCCCTAGTGTTGGTGCTGTGGTCCAAGCTTCTTCACCGTGCCGACGTGCCCATGCAGAGCGGACTATTGGATCAAGTATAATAGGTCGTATAGGTGACAGACAGGCAACAATGATAACACTATAAATCTTCATAAAACGTCCCGAGAGCGCAAAGCACTCATTAACCCATTTTGGACTGAGGTCGATTAAAAAAAAAAGCTTCTAAATCCTTTTTTTTTTTTGTCCGTGGTGCATGCTCAACCTTTTTCATGTCAAGGACCCCCAGAATTATCTCTATTTGGCCACGGACCCCCATCCCCAGAAGCAAATATTTTAGTTAAAAATGTTCGCTCTGAAAGGGCCAATTCATACTCCTATTTTACCGCTGTTTCGGCGCTGTAGTGCCGAAATTATTTCGGCTCGTCAGAAATTTTCAGTAGCACTGAAGAGACGACTTTAGGACGCCCCCCTAGGGGAAGGGTATTCATAAGATTATATAAGATTTGCGTCACATTTGAACGATTTTTCAAAAATAGCAGATCTACAAGCTTGTAGCTTGTAGATCTGCTATTTTTCAATAGCTAAAGTATATAACATATAATGCTTAAAAACACCAAAAGGGGTTCCCGCCCAGAATGAGTTAAAATGTTAAATACTCGCCTCAATTATACATGACTTCATGAGCCGTGACAAAATTAATCACGGTGCAGCAAATCAGGCGAAGAGGCGGCGTTTAGTTTGCCGCTGCGGGCAGAAACCTTAGATCTACAATTGTGTTTTTATCCAAAATGAGTTAATAGCACAGACAGACTCTTCACATACTAGAGCATGTCTGAAATAAATGTCAAGAGCTGAAATCGACATGTAAATATGAAATAAATTCTTAAACATGTAACTAGCTGTAAGAGTCCAGAGAAGTGAGCCTGTTTTCTCAACTCGCTGTTTCTCTGCAAGACATTACTCTATAAGCCACATCTTCAAAACTAGTGGTGGGTCAAATTGGACAACCAATATGTCAATTTGCAGCTATGATTCCCTGCTTTCATATTTCAAAATAAAAAAAATAAAAAAATAGAATCTATGACTTATAGCCTCGGTCAGAAACGGTCACAAATGTTTGTTTGTTTTTTGTAGTAAATGAATGCACTATACTTCAACATACAGTGCATACAGTAGTGTTTTTGGCAGCAAATTTTGATTTTAGTTATAGTCATAGGCCCTCATTTATCAATCGAGTGTAAAATCTGCCACAAATTCGAGTGCAGGTTTCGTAGTACACCCACGTCTCCACGGCATTTATAAAGTGATCGCAAACAGCTGATCCTTCCTTAATTTCGTTCTCACGTTAATAAATGTCACGGCTGAATTTGATCTGGCACGCCCTAAGAAATCAAGCCTCGCCCTCGTTTTTGCGACCTGAACCACTGCTATACGATCTGGAAACCATGGTTACCGTGCCTTTCTGCCCGCCTCACCCCCCTCTCTCATATACACACACACACACACACACACACACACACACACACACACACACACACACACACACACACACACACACACACACACACACACACACACACACACACAGACGCACACAAGCTGCACGCACACGCAACTTGCAATGAGCTTGCAAGTGTTGTTAAATAAATAAACAACGAACACCTGCATGAATTAAATAAAGTTGTAGGCCTACCCTGTCTGTTCCCTCTCACCTCGCTTGCCTTGCTGTCATGTCCACGCACGCACCTACATGACACATTAAATAAAGCTGTCTGTTTCTCCTCTCGCTTCGTTTCCCTTGCTGCCCGCCTCACCCCCCCGCACACATATCGCAATGTTTCACTGTGTGTTGTTAGTTGTATATTAAATCATTAAAGTATTTTTAATTTAATATACAACAAGATATATTAGTGAACGAAAACCTGAACCTGTGAACAATAATTAAATAACAAATAGGCACACACACGCTGCTGTTTTGCAGGTGCTCCTCCTGTCCAGTGTGTCTGTCTGTCTGTCTCTCTCTATCACAGTGGTCCGTCCGTGACCAACTGACCATGCACGTTCCGACGTTCGACAGTCTATTTAGATTGCCTCGCAGACGTTAGTCACTGCAGTGGCCGCCGGCCGGGCTGTCAACTGTCATTATATGAATGTGCAGCAAAAACCGTATATAGCCTCATGTGGCTGGTGGTTGCTTGGCTGGGTAATATACCTATATATCTCCGATGCAGTTCCCACTTGCGCTGGGAGCCTGGCACGGTACATTTGGCATTGAGCGACGCGTCGGGTTTATTATATTGCACATACCGTAAGAAAGACATCGGCCTTCATGCTGTAGATTAGGCTACAGTAGGCTATACCTGCACGTTGGGACTCTCCGCAGCTGAGCTGCAGCAGCTGCTGCACTATACTCTCCAACGTCCCGTCATGGAAATATTTCAGCACAGACAGCCCAAATCCTCGCATGTATGCGCTCATGCAAAACGCTGTTTAAATGGCTTAAGCATCTCTTGCAACATTGTTTTTAATTGCGCGATTTTATCTCCTACTAATTTCATATGACACATATGTATTCCTTAACATTTTTATTTATTTATTTTTTACATGTAGCCCATATACATTATACATACCTTTTATATAAACATTTTAGGAGTGAATACATATATGTTTAGATGCCTGTGACAGCCTCTCAGCAGTTCAGACAAGGCTGCTCCGCTTGTGTAAAACAGAAAAACAGCGTACGCCAGCTGAAGAGTAGACGTGACTATTTGTCCTACTCAAGTTCAATTTCAAGCTTTGCCGGAAATGTTAAATGCCGAAAATGTCGGTAATTTCGGCGTGCGCCCATATTTTGGCGTACGCACGGTTGATAAATGAGGGCCATAGTCTCTTGAATAGTTTATTTAGTTTTAGTCACATTTTAGTCATCTGGAATGTTTTAGTGTTAGTCTAGTTTTAGTCGACTAAATGTCATAAGATTTTAGTCGACTAAATCTACAGTTGATTTAGTCGAACAACATGTATTTCGGCAGGCCTTGATGCTGTCATAATGACTGTTTTTTTTCCACTTCGCTCACAACGCGTCACGACGTGTTGTGAGCTTGTAGATCTGCTATTTTCACCATGCAACCAAGTGTAACATTTTAGTCTAGTTTTTATTTGTTAACGAAATTGTCAATATATTTTGTGTTAGTTTTAGTCGTCATAGCTTAGTTTTCATTTAGTTTCCATTTAGCTTTTGTCAGTGAAAAAAGGTAGTCGACGAACATCTTTCGTCTTAGTTTTAGTCGACGAAAACAACACTGCACACAGGTATTGATATCAGTTCTAGAACTTCTAGATCGGCTACTTTCACTATTTTAATTAATACGAAATAATGATTACAAAAAAGGAACCGTTTTGGACATACAAGGTTTCCACCCCAACAGCGACCATTTATCAAAACGTATAAGTGAGATTTCTGGCTGGGGGAGGGGGGAGGGGGGGGGGGGGGGGGGGAGATATTGGCTCATAAAAACCTTCAGCCAAAAGAAACGTATATAATAGCCAATAACTTCTTGCAAATTGGCTACATGTCTTTAGATGGAATTAATAGGTTTTTTTTTTTTTTTATTGTCCCAAATGAATGTTCTGGATCATTCTACTTTGAGAATGACTGAAGGGGGAATTCAATAGCAAAGATAATTTGTATTATTGAAGCTTTTTACAGTTATTTTTCTCTCTCTCTCTCTCTCTCTCTCTCTTTGTTGTTGAGGAAAATCCTTTCCCGACCTGACCTCGTTTGCCCGGTGAAACCATGTTGGCCTTGTCCAGCAGGGGGAGTGGTTTCACCAGGCTACTATAGTACTGCATTTAAGGACAACATTGATACAACTTTATAAATCTCAAGAGGCAGATAATTTTCTTTTTGACAACTTTAGTTCTTATAGTTACTTTGGAGATACTTTACAATATTAACAGTAGGCCTGCATATAGATACCAATACTGTTGTACTTTTACTCACATAAATCTTTTAATATAGTGGCATTTCTACACTTTACCTTAAGTATATTTGAATACAGGCCTTTTAAATTAGTGGCATTCCTACTTTACCTTAATCAGACCAGTGTGTGTCCAGTGGAAACCTCGTATGAATCTGATTTCAGGTCAGAATAAAGTACTTGCATATCTCCAGTGGCCAATTAGTGAATGTGAAACATAGCTCTTGGGATTAGCAGGAACTGCAGTTAATGGCTGTAAAAAACCAATGAGGCAAAAAGAATGAACACTTTGATTTCTGGACTTCTTTTACGATCACAAAGAACAGAGGAGGGAGGGAGGGGGGGGATAAGAGGCGAAAGAAAATAAGTAAAGCCTGACAATTATTCAGCAAGAGACAATCAGTCTCGTCTTTGGTTTGCCATACTTTAAACACATTTAGACCTGAGGAAGATTCTACAAATGTCTTCTAAATCTTAAAAGTTTTCGGAAAAAAACATGTTTCTATGTATCAGTGGTGCTCAATATTCATGTCAAGGACCCTAAAAAATATATGTATTTGGCCGTGGACCCCCATCTGAAAATATGTTGTTCCAGGGACCCTCCCCAGAAGCAAAGATTTGAGTTAAAAACGTTCGCTCTGAAAGAATATATATTCAAAGATGTGCGCAACATTTTCTTGATAAAAAAAAAGCAGACCTACAAGTTCATATAGCGTGGCGCCACGCTATGAGCTTGTAGATCTGCTATTTTTCAATAGCTAAAGTATGACATAATCCTTAAAACACCAAAAGGGGTTCCCGACCAGAATGGGTTAAACTCCAGCATTGTATGCAGATCTACAAACTCGGCAGATGTGAGCTCGTATATTGGCTATTTTCAGAGAAGATATTTAAAAGGGACACTTCACCCCTTTTGCAACCAGATCTTATTTTAATGATGTTTGGGAGACAAGAAACACTTTCCTGGGGGTTTTTATGTGGGCGATATGCGTTTTTAAGAGATTTTAGTATTTCAAAGTGTCCATGATGTCATGGACACTGCAGGGCTCACAGACAGCCTGAGTGTCTGCAACATCATTCGTGTGACTGTAGTCGTTTTGGAGAAACACAAAGAGAGGTCATGTGAGCATAAATAACGAGGGAGCAGATCGACCCAGAGACCGTTGCAGATGAAAGTGATTCATTTGCATATGTATGAATATGAGTTTACAGGGCAGGAAACTACACTCAGGCACACACGGTACGATGATGAGTGAGGCCATTACAGACATTTAGTTAGTTAGTAGTTAACTAACTAATTAGCTAACTAACCATTACAGACAGGAATGAACTTCACTGCTATGCACGCATCATACGGTCAGTGGTGGACAAAGACTTTCTATATTTAAAGGACCATTTCAGCCATTTTTACAGAGTAAAAGTGGCCATATCTTTCCGGCACCGCGAGCTTCTATTTGGAAGGAATCCCGGGGCTGATTGTGTTAATGGAACCAATCGATTTAACCACTTGAACGCGCCATTCTAAGAGAACTGGAGTTGAGCTCACAACTCGTTACAACAAGTTCACAACATGTGAGCTTGTAGATCTACTATTTTTGGTGCCCGTTTCCCCCAGAATAGGGATGCTGGCATTCAAACATGCAGGAGGTACAACGAGAGAGAGAGAGAGAGAGAGAGAGAGAGAGATATTTCCTTACAAGACTGATAGGTGTAAATAGGATAGGCAAAATAAGCCACTGGCTTGAGCCTGTACCTTTTTGGTCTAAATGCAAAGTTATGATGATCAAATGAAATTAATGCATTCAATGTTCATTCTATGACCAAAATGAACTGAACTGAGTGAGTGAGTGAGTGAGTGAGTGAGTGAGTGAGTGAGTGAGTGAGTGAGTGAGTGAGTGTTTCTTTTCTTTTTGAGTACTATTACGTGCATTTGGATTTAGACCTGAATGAATATCAGACTTTGAGAACTTTATTTAGATTTATACCTGACTGAATAATTGCTATATTACGTTTATTTGGATTCATGCATGACTGAATATCAGTAATACTTTGAGAAGTTTGTTGTATTTGTAGAAGAGGTTTGTTTGGATCTACGGCTGAGTGAATAACAGTGTCATTCTGAGAGAACTGTTCCAACTCAAACTACTGCAGAATAGCACAGAGCTTTTGCCGCCTGGGGGATGAAAGGTCCCATACCTGGTGTCACATCACTGCACACTAACTTTATGTTTTTCAGCAGTTTGTGAGTTTTGTTAAGTCCTCCTGTGAACCAGGAGATTTACCTTCCCACACCTGAGGTATTGCTTTACTAAAGAAACCTCAATGTTGGAAGACTTGTCTTTGTCTATAATATGTTTATAGACAAAGCTTTATATTTAATGTACACAATGATGAGAAGTTAAGGTCGACTTGGGTTCACAATGACAATATTTGTACAACATATATAGGATAACACCTATATATATATTAATAGAGACGGCACCCGAGTTCTCCTCCCATCCACTTGCATTAAGTTGCTCAAAAGCACCTGAGGCGATTTCACTCCTCCTTCCGGGTAGGAACAGAGTGCATTCTGGGATTGATTAGGAGTATTTTTCGGAGAAAACAAGCAGCAAAGAAACGACGATGAGTGGATCCTTATGGGAGGCGCACGCATTGATCCTCACGATGGGAAGGGGGGAAGCCTGGGGGCGCTGTCTAGCAGCCTCGGGGCGCTGTCTAGCAGCCTCGGGGCGCTGTCTAGCAGCCTGGGCAGCACGAAAAGGTTAGTGTTGAGCTTCGGCTGCTTGGAGTTGATATAAACCTTACAACCCGCCATCTGTGGTTACATAGGCGGCGTTTCAGAGTAATGGGTTCAGACTCCCCATTGGCTTATAGGGGCAGCCAATCATGACTATAGGTCGCTAAAAGAAAATGAGCTGTAGTTTACCGGAAGGAAGAGAAACAGTTACAGAGGTACAGTTAGAAACACTACACATTATGAGCAAAAGGCACCACGCACAGCCCTCCTAATGCCCTCTACTGCCACACGCTGCCACAATCTCCCAAGACGCGCACGGCCGCGTGCGTGCGTGCATGTATGCGTTAAGTGAGGGATGTGGGCGTAACGTCTGCCTTTGAGGCTTCAAGAGAGAGAGAGAGTGTGTGTGTGTGTGTGTGTGTGTGTGTGTGTGTGTGTGCGCTCCTGTCTGCTCAGCGAGGCAGGTAAAGGACATTAGGAGATAAGTTGTGGACAAACAGTGACCTCAGCAGCTGGCTTGGCTTGGCTTACAGGCAGAGAGAGAGAGAGAGAGAGAGAGAGAGAGAGAAAGAGAGAGAGAGAGAGAGAGAGAGAGAGAGAGATAAACCCTAAAGAGGAAGTGATACCTGGGGCGCACAAACAAAGCGATCCCATCTGCTCTGGATGGCTCCGTCTCTGCTGAGCGTCTTTAGCGTCCTGCCTCGTCCAGGGTCCCTGTAGGACAGGGGGGAAGACAGACGAGCAACAAGCTCTCAACAAAAAATAAATTTTTGATAAACATTTTATCAGCGATACGATACGTATCACGATATATGGTTGACAATACGATACATACAATACGAGTATGGATCTGGCAAATACATAGACATTATATTTGAACACATTATGGACAAACCCAAACTCTGACATGAACACAGAGAATACACACATTTATCAATAGACCAAGTTTAGCGATATTGAATGGAAAAGTAATTAAATCTCCTTAAAATTAGCCCTTCACCAAGTCCCTCCCCCAACCCATCCTTGTCCAATAGGCACGTTAGCAGCGAAGACAGCTTGACCTGCATAGCAAACGATTGGCAATCGTTTTTTGCGGTGGGATTTAGTGAAGGGCTATAGATAGTATTGATACAATCAATTATTTGCATTGCAAAACTATATGGTATGATATGAGGTCCATGTCACTGTTTACATTTTGATATACTTCGAATCTTGAAATTAAAATAGATTTTTCTATATTGTTACACCCCTGGATAAATGGGTACCCTCTCCTGAAATTGGCATCCCACCTGAAAATGGATTTTCTGATTGCGAGACCTGCAGTGTTTACTGAAAACACTCTATAGCAATGATTACTATCTGAATAGACCAGCAGAACTTTAACTATTTACAATGATTACTATCTGAATAGACCAGCAGAACTTTAACTGTTTACAATGATTACTATCTGAATAGACCAGTAGAACTTTAACTGTTTACAATGATTACTATCTGAATAGACCAGCAGAACTTTAACTGTTTACAATGATTACTATCTGAATAGACCAGCAGAACTTTAACTGTTTACAATGATTACTATCTGAATAGACCAGCAGAACTTTAACTGTTTACAATGATTACTATCTGAATAGACCAGCAGAACTTTAACTGTTTACAATGATTACTATCTGAATAGACCAGCAGAACTTTAACTGTTTACAATGATTACTATCTGAATAGACCAGCAGAACTTTAACTGTTTACAATGATTACTATCTGAATAGACCAGCAGAACTTTAACTGTTTACAATGATTACTATCTGAATAGACCAGCAGAACTTTAACTGTTTACAATGATTACTATCTGAATAGACCAGCAGAACTTTAACTGTTTACATACTGAACACACTCTATAGCAATGATTACTATCTGAATAGACCAGCAGAACTTTAACTGTTTACAATGATTACTATCTGAATAGACCAGCAGAACTTTAACTGTTTACAATGATTACTATCTGAATAGACCAGTAGAACTTTAACTGTTTACAATGATTACTATCTGAATAGACTAGTAGAACTTTAACTGTTTCATTCCATTTAACTGTTTGATTACTGACTGAATAGACCAGTACAGCTTTAACGGTTTACATGAAAATAGTTTGCAGCAAATGGGTTCAAAAGGGGCCCCGGCTAAAGTAGTTAAGTTTGGAACCAAATGGACCCTTATGGGTCTATAACTCTGAGAGTGTACACAGTGTATACAGATAGAAATGCCTTTACATGGGGGTCCGTAGTGTGTGTCTCTCTCTCTCTCTCTCTCTCTCTCTCTCTCTCTCAAAGCCTAGATAAGGATAAATGACCCGTTACTGTAATGACTTTAATGCACAACAACTCTGTCAAGTGGCCCCGACAGAGACAGAGACATCCGCGGGGGAAAGGGGGGGAGCGCGGTGGTTTTAAATAAAGGCAGCCTGCAGTCGCACTCCGCTTATACAATCATGGCAAGATCCCACAATAACTCCACACCACCATGACGTGTACATGTGCTGAATTAGCCCATTCTGGACGGTCGGGAACCCCTTTTGGTGTTTTAAAAGCATTATGTTGTACTTTTAGCTATTGAAAAATAGCAGACCTACAAGTTGTACAAGCTCATAGCGCGGCACAGAGTGTCACGCTACGAGCTTGTAGATCTTCAATCTTTTCGTGAAAATGTGGCATATTTTAATGTATGTCCCTGGAACAACATATTTTCAGATGGGGGTCGGCGGCCAAATAATTTTTTTTTTTGGGGGGTCCTTCATTGACATGAAAATGTTTGAGAACGACTTCAAGAAAACCGTCAGGATTTTAGAAGACATTTTGTAGAACCGGTCCTTTTAGAAGACATTTTGTAGAACCGGTCCTCTGATTTTAGAAGACATTTTGTAGAACCGGTCCTCGGGCCGAAATGGATTTTAGAAGACATTTTGTAGAAGCGGTCCTCGGGCCCAAATGGATTAGTGATGGAAGATAAATGGGAGAGATAGATGGGGCAGGACAGGGGGGGGGGGGGGGGGAGGGGTGAGGGTGAGAGGGGGGGGGGGAGGCAGAAGGGGAATAAATGTCATTGTATTACAACCTGCAGCGGCTCCTCTCCTCGCTTATATGTAATTTACTGCCGACCCCCCCCCCCCCATCTGAAAATATGTAGTTCCAGCTATAGGGACTCCCCAGAAGCAAAGATTTGAGTTAAAAACATTCGCTCTGAAAGATTATATTATATTCAAAGATTTGCGCCACATTTACACGATTCTTCAAAAAAAAATAGCAGACCTACAAGCTCGTGGCTCGAGCTTGTAGATCTGCTATTTTTCAATAGCTAAAGTATAACACAATAATGCTGCGCTGAATGGCTTATACACAGCACACGGAAAAAGACAACAGGAAGGAAGTCATGAAGCATCACGACGAGGTTAGAACAGGCCGCCGGGCCGTCGCAGATCGCAGACATCAATCCGTGGTTTTTTACGACGGCATAAGTTATGATTTTCATAATGGCTGGAGCCGCCCGCCTCTCGCCTGGAGGCCGAACGAACGGACCGCTATAGCCCTGCTGTCACCGCTCAGCCAAGGCTGAGGCTGAGCGATGATGAACAACAGGCCGCCATGAGGAGGGCCTCGGTCTGGTCCGACTACATTTGCTCGTGTACTGTACATTTAAATTACTTATATATGATTTGTTTTTGGCTTTTTTTATGCCTTTATTGATATAGCTACAGTGGAGACAGACTGGAAAGCCTGTTCAAGCCGCTGCCGCACCCACGGCAATCAGATTGCTGAACAAGAGCTAAGTTTTGTCGCACAGTCTGAACTGATTCGTGCTCAAAGAGGGACTTTTTGCTATAGCCTAGTCATATACATACATGCACCCATGATGAACTTTATGTATTTTGCACTCACTTTGTTATGTTATGCACTTTATGTTCTCCTCTCTCTACCTTTAACTGCAATATGAGCCTGCACAACCAAGTTTTTCACCCACCTTACTTGTAATGTCATGTGACAATAAAGATTGATTCTGATTCTGAAAGACGGAGGGAGCGATCCATGGGGAGAGACATGCAGCAAAGGTGGTCATGAACGGGACTCGAACATGCGACGCGCTGTCAGGCCAGAGCCTGTATGTAGCGTGCCGTGTGCCTGGACCGCTAGGCCAGAGGGAGCCACAGTATTTCCATTTTTGAGAGGTACTAGCCCCTCCTTGTCATGGTCTGTCACTCTACAGACCATGTCTCCACATCAGCCACTCGCATTCTCCATTCCCTCTCTCAGCCCTTGTCACACACCTGTTTCCACCCCCTCTTCAGCCCAACAGTGCCATGCCCATTTACACACCTGTGAACCCTTTGTCATTATCCTGCTGCCTATAAATACTGGACTCATTGCACACACAAACTGTCAGTACATAAAATCATTGTCCGGTGCTCCTCTTGGTGTTCCTCTGTCCCTGGAAATCCTTGTTCTCCTTCAGTAAGGTTTTTGCTTTTCTGGACTTCCTATGTTTTTGCCTTGTGCTTTGTTTAGTTTTGGATTTTGTCTTGTTTAGTTTTGCCTTTTGGATTTTTGTTTGTACTTTGGAAATGTTTGGGACTTTGACCTTCCCTGAGTAGATACTTATTTTTGATTGTAAGCTAATCTGCCTTTTCTGCTTTAATAAAACAGTTCTTGAAACTACTCTGCTTGTGGCTCTGCATTTTGGGTTCAGACATTCTGCTACCGTGACAGTATGTACTGACCATAATGAACCCAGCAGAGCTAAAGCTTTTTCATAGAAAGGTGGCAGAATTAGAAAATGTGGTTTCTCGTCTCTTGGCCTCTCCACCTAAACTGCGTACTGAACTCCAAGTGGAGATATCAATACAGCAGCATTGGTTCAAGGAGAGACCATGGGTAAGCCATTTTGTCCCCCACCTGGATGTGGTGCGTGGGAGGCTTAAGGACTTTGAAGACGCCTCAATACCACATGTTTCTCAGCCAGCTCCCAACTCCATTAGGCTTGGAGTAGTGAGTCTGCAATCAGCCTGCCCTGTTCCAGACCAACAAAGGAACCAACCCTTGGACTTATTTTCATATTTTTGTAAACATGCAGTGAAAATACCTGTGTACTCTGAGCCGGTTCAAGTCCAGGACCCATTTGAGGGGTCGCGCCTAGCCTTTTGTGTGGGGAACCGTGGGCCTGCTAGGGGAAGGCGTGGTCGCCATGGCCCTCTACATCCCCAGCGGTCGTCACTGCCCAGCACTTCGCTGCCTGGTGTCCAGACCACCCTTCTGCCCAGCACACCGCCGCCCAGCCTGCCTGGCTCTCCGCTGCCCGGCTCTCCGCCGCCCAGCCTGCCTGGCTCTCCGCTGCCTGGCTCTCCGCTGCCCAGCCTGCCCAGCTCTCCACCACCTCCTGTACCTGCAGTCCAGGCTCCAGAATCTGCAGCATCCTCCTCTCCTGGGTGTGCAGTGCCCTCTGGGGTCCCGTCTGCAGCATCCTCCGTCTCTCCTGGGTGTGCAGCATCCTCCGTCTCTCCTGGGTGTGCAGCATCCTCCGTCTCTCCTGGGTGTGCAGCATCCTCCGTCTCTCCTGGGTGTGCAGCATCCTCCGTCTCTCCTGGGTGTGCAGCATGCTCCGTCTCTCCTGGGTGTGCAGCATCCTCCGTCTCTCCTGGGTGTGCAGCATCCTCCGTATCTCCTGGGTGTGCAGCATCCTCCATATCTCCTGGGTGTGCAGCATCCTCTATGTCTCCTCGGTGTGCAGCTCCGCCTGCAGCCCCGCCTCCTGGGCCTGCAGCTCGGCCTGCAGCCCCACCTCCTGAGCCTGCAGCTCCGCCTGCAGCCCCGCCTCCTGGGCCTGCAGCTCCGCCTGCAGCCCCACCTCCTGAGCCTGCAGCTCCGCCTGCAGCCCCACCTCCTGAGCCTGCAGCTCCGCCTGCAGCCCCACCTCCTGAGCCTGCAGCTCCGCCTGCAGCCCCACCTCCTGAGCCTGCAGCTCCGCCTGCAGCCCCACCTCCTGAGCCTGCAGCTCCGCCTGCAGCCCCACCCCCTGAGCCTGCAGCTCTGCCTGCAGCCCCACCTCCTGAGCCTGCAGCTCCACCTTCCGAGCCTGCAGCACCTCCGGCTTCGCCTCTGCCTGCAGCACCTCCGGCTTCGCCTCTGTCTGCAGCACCTCCGGCTTCGCCTCTGTCTGCAGCATCTCTGGCCCTGCCTCCGCCTGCGGCTTCCCTGGCGTCGCCTTCGGTGTCTTCGGCCTCGTCTCAGCCCCCGGGGCGACCGCCCAACAACGTCGTATCTGCCTCGTCACGGCCTCCGGGGCGACCGCCCAACAACGTCGTATCTGCCTCGTCACGGCCTCCGGGGCGACCGCCTGATGTCTCCGCCTTCGCCTCGTCTCGGCCTCCCGGTCGTCCGCCCGACGACAACTTGACCTCCTCGTCTCGGCCTCCCGGTCGTCCGCCCGACGACGGCTTCACCGCCTCGTCTCGGCCTCCCGGTCGTCCGCCCGACGACAACTTGACCTCCTCGTCTCGGCCTCCCGGTCGTCCGCCCGGCGACAGCTTCACCGCCTTGTCTCGGCCTCCCGGTCGTCCGCCTGATGACGCCTCGTCTGTCTCGTCCCAGCCCCCAGGCCCTCCGCCTGACCCCTCGTCCCAGCATCCTGGCCGCCCACCTGACGTCATCTGCTCAGCATCAGTTCCCCTCCCCCAGACCCCCTCCACCCACCCTGCTCTGTGTTCTGGGCCAGCATGGTGGGACGTCTGGAAGCCGTCCCTTAAGAGGGAGGTACTGTCATGGTCTGTCACTCTACAGACCATGTCTCCACATCAGCCACTCGCATTCTCCATTCCCTCTCTCAGCCCTTGTCACACACCTGTTTCCACCCCCTCTTCAGCCCAACAGTGCCATGCCCATTTACACACCTGTGAACCCTTTGTCATTATCCTGCTGCCTATAAATACTGGACTCATTGCACACACAAACTGTCAGTACATAAAATCATTGTCCGGTGCTCCTCTTGGTGTTCCTCTGTCCCTGGAAATCCTTGTTCTCCTTCAGTAAGGTTTTTGCTTTTCTGGACTTCCTATGTTTTTGCCTTGTGCTTTGTTTAGTTTTGGATTTTGTCTTGTTTAGTTTTGCCTTTTGGATTTTTGTTTGTACTTTGGAAATGTTTGGGACTTTGACCTTCCCTGAGTAGATACTTATTTTTGATTGTAAGCTAATCTGCCTTTTCTGCTTTAATAAAACAGTTCTTGAAACTACTCTGCTTGTGGCTCTGCATTTTGGGTTCAGACATTCTGCTACCGTGACACTCCTATGCACAGCTTTGTGTGTGTGTGTGTGTGTGTGTGTGTAGGCTACAACGGAATGTTTATTTGAGCACAGAATGTGATGATGTAAAAAAAATGTGATGAAAATTAGCTTTTTCCTTCTGAGCACATGTCCTTGTCCCATGTCATATACTTACTGTACAGCCATTCAGCCATAATACAGATGTAATGACAACAGACATTCCTGTTACCTTCAGTGAGACAATCAAAAGTCCCAAGATTTGTGTGCTGTACAGATAAATGATTACAAAACCAAGGACGGTTGCAGACTCGGAACAACCACAATTAATGGGGAACAATACACACTTTTTTAATTTAAAAAGAAAAGTCTGGAGACACATGCTACATATTTTAGTTATTGTCAGATATTATACACCTATGCTGACAACGGAGAACGGCTCGTCAGGGAAAACTTTCTTCAAGAACGTAACCTTTCCAGAAAGGTTAAGTTCTGTTCACGCTAGCTTCTCAGGGACACTATAGTGAAAGAAAGCCCAAAAATCAAAGCTGTTGTCAGACGCATCACATTAAGAATTCCGCAATCCGCCAATTAGTTCTCGCTCGACGACCGCCCGGAGATAACAAGGCATCCATCTCTGTCTGACGTAGAACACATGGGTGAACAAAGACAGACATGGGGAGGGTGACGGAGAGGTGCACAGACTCCTCCAGACATGGGGAGGGTAGCCTCGGAAACCCAGACGTTTTTATGGGGAGGGTGACTCCTCCATTTCAAAAGCCTTTTTGTTATCGAGGAGAGGAGGCACACGGACTCCAACATATCAAAGCATTTTATATGTCGTTTTCGTCGTCTCTAAATCACGTCAAAAGGGTTTTCAAAAGCAAACCCCATCCTCATTCTGAACGAGGCAGTGGAGGAAAATGTACTTACTTAAGTAAAAGTAGCAATACCACAGTTAAAAACGTTCGCTCTGAAAGATTATATATTCAAAGATCTGAGCCACATTCTTGCGATTTTTCAAAAATAGCAGATCTACAAGGTCTACAAGCTACGAGCTTGTAGATCTGCTATTTTCCAATAGCTAAAGTATAACACAATGCTTAAAACACCAAAAGGGGTTCCCGCCCCAAAATGGGTTAAGAAGGTGTGGTGTGCTCTTAGTGAAATGTAGGGTTTGCTGCACAGCATGTCACATCACAAGCAGCACACACATCAGGCTTTATTAACAGGGTGGAAACTCACGTTGGTGCCTCGTTCACCAGAGGGGAGGTCAGAGAGCGATGGACGGGGGTGAAAGGTCTCACCGACTGGGCCTTGTTCCTGCGAGGCTGGGCCCACTGGTTAGTTCCAGCTGCGAGGACACACCTAGCGCAGAGACACAGAGAGTGGATGTTACAGGACAGCACGGACGGTGCTGAACATTATACGCCTTTCCTATATGTGACCGCTTGGTTGTTCAGTTTGATTCACCAGTTTGAGATATGACTTCGAGAGTAATGTCTTGCAGAAAAGAGCGAGCTGAGAAAACAGCCTCGTCTTGCGGCCAAAACGTAGACTAAAACTACGACGATTGTTTTTGTCTAACTATCTATCTATCAAAAGCCTTGGCCGCTGGTATAGCGCAGAACTCAAAGACTCGAAGCAGGTGGAACAACTCAAGCAGGATACCATCAGTGGCCTCAAGCAGATCAACAACACTGCTCTCCCTGGGAAGCTGAAGCTGTGGTGCTTTCAGTTTGGTCTGCTGCCCCGTCTCATGTGGCCAATATCCATCTATGAGGTCACTCTATCCCATGCCAATCGGCTGGAGAGACTGGCGAATGTACAAGTGAGGAAGTGGCTTGGACTGCCGAGAGGCCTTAGCAGCATAGGCCTGTATGGGAATGGAGCCCTCTCCCTACCAATCTCAAGCCTGGTGGAGGAGTACAAATGTGCAAAATCAAGGGTGGAAATGACTCTCACAGAATCCCGGGATCCATTCGTCCGAGGTGCTGCTTCAACCCTAGCAACAGGGAGGAAATGGAAGCCATCTGCAGCAGTTGCAGTGGCAAAGACCGCCCTCAGACACCGGGATATAGTGGGGCATGTCCAACACGGCAGAGGGGGCCTTGGTTTGGAAGCATCCACACCCACATGGCAAAAGGCTACTCCAACCGAACGGCGGCACATGGTGGTTGTCGCGTTTATTCCGGGTGGTGGGCTCATTATAATATTAAGTGCCGACCCAGCTTATATATGTAACTACATGTTGTGTTGTATATGTATAGATGTTAGTGTTACTAAGAAAGTTCACTGCCTATAGATATACTCTGTGTTATATAAGAACAGAAATCCTCTTATCAACCAATTACAGTATCTCAGGGATGTAGATATTAATACAGTAAATTGGGGGGTAAAATGTGTTGTACTAACTACTGCTAGAAGGAATGTTAAGACGCATACTAGTGGGACACAAGTTAATAAGTAATGACAATTGCATGAGGAAGGAAGTGTCAGATGTCGAAGAGGCGTGCTCTCACAGAGACAATGCAGAATACGCGTGACCCGTTTCATTCATTCGTAAGCAATGTGACAAGACAAAGCAGGATCATGGCGTTTGCGTGAGTCTTTATAATGTGTTAATAAGTACGGTAAATACTCTGTCATAGTGATACGCTTGTGCAGTCGTTAGATCTGTGAATTAATAGTATGTGTTTGTGTTTCTTTTGTGTTTCAGTTTATTACCTAATGCTACTAACGCGACTACAGTCGCGACCTCTGAATCTTGTGCTATTGATTGAAGGACATTTAGTTGTGGAAGCTATTTGAACTATATCTAAACACGGGCCAGACAAAGCAAATAGGGCTTTTACTGTACACAAGTTTAGTAGAAGTGTGTTTGTACGTGTGTGAGTGTGTTATGAGTTATTAGTAATAAAATGGCCGGAAAATAAGTGAATGTTTGAGAGCCTTATTACAACTTGGAGGAAGTGTGTGTTTGAGTAATATAACGGTGTGTGTTTAAATCACAATTACTATCCTGTTTGTTACACCCCCATGCGGAGGGTTGAATCAATAGTTGAACAAAGTTATGAAACAGCAAAGTTTAACAATATCCGTACAGTAATAAAGCAAACTTCGGTAATCACCGGAGTAATAAAGCAAACCGGTAATCACCGGTGCAAGTAACGAAGCAACCGAAGTGAATCACCGTTGCAGTAATAAAAGCAACGTGTGTAGGTGACCGTTAAAACATTATAACGGGAACCACCGGAGCGAAACCATAGCAACGCGTGTAAACACCGTAGCTACATCCCTTAGCATTCAGTGCAACCACGATGCTAATGGAAGCCATAGGCCCGTGTTAGCTTAGGCTACTACGTGATCAGTGGATGTCTGGCTGTTAGCAAGACGCTAGCGGAGAAGCAAGACAAAGAGACGGCCATCCCGGACCAGCTCTGGACCCGTCACCGGTCGCCTTCGTTCGAGGACCAACGCGACCGCCCGCAGGCTGCTGAAGTAGCTGATACCTGCGAGGAATCATCCGCTCGCCTTAGTGAAAGGTGACCCGGACTTGGAGTTCGGGGTAGGGTGCTAGCGGCTACATTGCTGCTAAAGAGGAACCACCTGGGTGCTGACAAAGTGCTCGGCTGTTGCAGTCCTAAATAAAAAGTTTCAGTGCCCACAGGAGTGCTTGTGCATTGGGGGAAATATCGCTGGAATTGTGTGTTGCAAAAAGGAAACTGTGCATTGACTTTTGGGAAGAAATCGAGCTAAAGCTAAATCCTGTGATCCAGAAAGAAGCTAGCCACCTTTCCATTGACATTGCATTGAGCCTAGCAACCAAAGAGCATTAGAGGTAGCTTCGGCTAACGAGAGCTAATGCTAAAACTGATAGCATATGAATAGCTGTGACTAACGTGGAGCTAATGCTAATGCTGATAGCATAGGAATAGCTTTGTCTAACGTGGAGCTAATGCTAATGCTAACAGGAGGGCGTTTAAGGGGATACAATACACGTGTTCCACAGCCACATCCTGAGCAGTCGCCATCGAGGAATGTCCCGATCCCGGCCATCTTGAAACAGAAAGGTTGGTGGGGGGGGGGCGAGCGTCCATATCGTAACCATGGCAACCTTAGCAGACTTAACCGACTTTAAAAAGGCACGTTCTAAAAGCCAAGGAACGCTGACCAAGAACGCCGCTAAGTGCTTAATAGTGCCATTCACCGACGCAAAGTCTGAGGAAGAACTCAAACTTATGATAGTTGGTGTGACGAAGGATTACGAGGCATTTCTAAATGATAGCCTAGAGTATAAAAATGCTTTAGAAGAGATTGATGACGAGGATTGTAAAAAGGAAATCCTCGCGGTAGATGAGAAAATAAAAGCAGGCGAAGAGAAATACACTATAGGCACTAAACAAGTGAAGGACCATTTGTGGGACCGGTGTATTAATGCGGCTTTTAAGTGCGCTATAACTCGGGTAGAGTCTGCGTTCCGTTACGCAGATCCTGACAAACATAAAGTGCACGAAATAACGGAACGCCTCTGCAGTAATGTGGCTACCGAATTTGAGGAGTCCTTTGCAGACGTGAAAGCCTTATTTGAACAGTATGAAGGTTGCATTTCTGGCGAGAATTTGACCGGATTAATGGAAACAGTCAACAACTATAAGGTGGAGAAAAATAGACGCCTCCAGGAGTTGGCGCACAAAGGCGATATAACTAAGCCTGTAGCAATTAAAGAGGAGAAGGTTCCTCAAGCCCTCGCCGCCGCTGACGGCGGGGTAAACGGGAAAACAAAGGCGAGTAAACTCGCTACCCAACCGATGAAATTACCACAATTTAGTGGAGACCGCATGTCTTATTTCAGATGGAAAGCACAATGGCATAGAAAATATGCGCTGTGTGAATCCGCTGACTGGGGTGACGACATGCATTACCAACTATTGATGGATTCCATTGACAAAAAGATCAGTGATGAATTAAGACTGGATTATTGCAAAACTACTGAAGAAGTGTACCGTAAACTGGAGTGTTTATACGGTAACGTAGGACAAATTGTCAGTGAGATTATAATGAATCTGGATAGCGTGCCTAAGGTGCGCAGTGGACCTGGTCAACACAAAGAGACGTTGCATCTAGTTCGATTGATAGAACAATCAGTCCTTGATCTATCTGACCTAGATGCAGATGAGGCTATCAAAAATCCAGTCGTAATTTATAATCTGGAGAGAAAATTGCCGCCAGAAATACAAGAAAGGTGGATAGTTCATCATCAGGGTTTGTTTAAAAATCAGGGCAATGTCGGATACAAGAACAGATTTGAGTGTTTCATTGAATTTCTCCGCGAGCATACAGCTGTGCTCGTTGAACAGGAGATATTAAATGCAACAAGCTCAGAGACCAAACGTAATGATTCACCACGGAGCCATAAAAATGAGCGGTACTCAGACAGGCCGGGCAGCGGTGCGCGCGAGAAACGCGCGTCCACAAAGGCTACCAGTACCACTAGTGGTGAGAGCCCGGGGGCGCGCGGGTCTTGCGTAATCTGTGGGGAAAATGATCATACGGGCCAACTGTACCGTTGTAAAGTATTCGGACGAGCTAATGTAGAGAGCAAGAGGGCTCTCGTTAAAAAGCACAAGGCATGCGTGCGGTGTTTAGGCCAGCATGACGGGCAGTGCAGAGTGCGGAACAACAGTTTCCTATGCAAAATTGTGGAGTGCAAAAACGAAGCGCCTCACAATTTTCAGCTGTGCCTAAAGAGACGTAACAAGGACAGTGGTGCTATAAATGACGGCGCGAGGGAAGCTAGTAACGTGGGGAGGGACTTGCGGGGCCCCACACGTGAGGTGGAAGAAGTGTTTGCAAAAGCAGCACTATCACCAGAACAACTAGTAATAATGCGCAAAGCTTTCACTAATAATATAGCCACGACTGTCTGCGCTGATGGCGACAGACAAACAGAATTGCCGGTTCTCATGATGACACTGGAAGTGACCACAAGACGTGGGGACTGGGCGGGCGCTTTGATTGATCTCGCTTCTGACACTAACTATATTACCCACAAAGCAGCGAAGAGACTTGGACTAAAAGGGGTGCCTGTTTCTCTGTTTGTGAAGGGTGTGGGTGGCATGACCAGATCATATCAAACTCAACGTTATTCAGTTTGTTTGAAAATAATGGAGAAGGGCTCTTCTCGAAGCCATGACATGACTTGTTACGGTCTGGATGAAATTACAGACGTCAAGGCTGAAGTGAGTCCTTCACGCATTGCAGAACTTTTTCCGGGTACCGAACCGAAAGAGTTGCGACGTCCAGCTAAAGTGGAAATACTTATTAGCGCTAGAGAGGGGCGTCTAGCCCCGCAAAGGCTGAGAAGGGTCGGGGATCTGGTCCTATGGGAGGGTGCTCTGGGTAAAACGGTTAGCGGAGTGCATCCTACTCTGTTTGACGCTAGTGAAATGATCACAAGAGAGGCGTCAACCCATTTAGCTCTTTCAATGAGAGGGGCTGCCGTTGAGATTAAGACGGCGGCTACTTGCCATACTGATTCCGCCACCGCTCTGTCGTGGTGGCGTTGGGACAGTATCGGCGCCGCGTGCAACCCTCTATGTGGAGGTTGTCGGTGTGGAAAATGCGCTCCTGGTGGAAAGGAGATGTCTCTCGCTGACGAAAGAGAAATGGAGATTGTCAAAAGGGGTTTAACTTTTAAGACAAGTGACGCGCACAGTGACGAGTCTCACTGGGACGCGAGTTACCCCTGGAAAGAGAATCCAGATACTTTACCGAACAATAGAACGGCGGTTGTGGCCACGTTCTTAAAATCTGAGAAACGTCTCAGTAGAGATCCCGTGTGGAAAAAGGCTTATGCTAGCCAGGTGCACGAGATGCTCAAGAGAGGAGCTGCTGTCAAACTGTCTAAAATTGTCATGGACATGTGGAACGGCGCCGTCTGGTGGATTAACCATCTCATGGCACCAAACCCACATTCTGTTTCCACGCCAGTTAGAATAGTCTGGGACAGTAGTCAAGAATTTCGAGGTGTGAGTTTGAACAGCATCCTGTTGAAGGGTCCTGACGTCTTGAACCCCATCCGAGCAGTGTTACTTCGTTTCAGAGAAGGGAAGTATGCTGCTATCGGCGACGTAAGCAAAATGTACCACTCGGTCTGGCTGGAAGAGCGGGAGGTACATTTGCACCGGTTCCTATGGAGGGACTCGGTTGACAGCGAGATTGAAGATTACGCTGTGGTACGGGTCAACATGGGTGACCGCCCAGCTGGTAGCATAGCTCAAATAGCGATGCGCGAAACAGCGTATCTACCTCAGTTCACTGACATGGTGGATGAGAGGGAAGTAATCGTGGAAAACGCGTACGTGGATGACATTTTTCTATCTCACAATTGCCCCCAGAGGCTAGAGGAGCTACTGGCGGGGGTTAAAACCATTCTGGCCACCGGGGGGTTTCACCTAAAGCCCTGGGTACGGTCAGGCCAAAGTGGGAGGGAAGGAGATGGAGAAATGAGACCAGAGACTATATTGTTGCCAAATCAAATGAGAGAGGAAGACAACAAGGCTCTGGGAGTTGGTTACCATGTGAAGGAGGACAGCCTCTTCATCATGATTGCCATAAACTTTTCAGCAAGAAAGAAAAAAGTACGGAGCGAGGAAAACCTTGCTCTGGAGGAGGTGGCGGAGAAAACGCCAAATCCTTTGACTCGGCGGATGTTGCTGAGTCAAGTAGCAGGGCTGTATGATCCCATTGGCCTTGTGACGCCTCTGAAACAGAAGGGCGTTATTCTAGTCAGAAGAGCGTTCCAGGAGGCAGGGTCATTGACCAAAGACACTTGGGATCAACCGCTGTCTAGCGATCTCCGCATGAGAGCGGTTGAGCTTTTTGTGGAATATGCAAAGCTGAGTTCTATCACGTTCCCTAGGTGCATCACTCCGCCCGGATGGGTGGGGGAACCTTGGGGCATCACCTTTTCCGATGGGAGCTCAGAGTCCTACGGAGCGGTGCTCTACCTGCGCTGGGAAACTGCTAGCGGGGTAGAGACCCGTCTGGTGGAGTCAAAAGCCAAGTTGGCTCCCCTAGATCAAAAAGGCGATGCAGTGAAAGCTGAAATCTGCGGTGCTGTCTTTGCCGCACGGCTTAAAGAGTACGTGTTGAAGCATAGCAGGCTGACAATCGCGAGGTGGTATCACTTTGTTGACAGTCAGACAGTGCTGGGTGCCATTCAAAGAGACAGTTACGGGTTCCAAACGTTCTTCGCAAACAGGGTTGGGGAAATCCAGAAGGCGGGGCCTGTGACTGACTGGTGGTGGATTCCCGGGGTGGAAAATGTAGCTGATCTAGTCACAAGGGGGGGTTCTCCTGAGCAATTAGACAGTGACTCCCTGTGGCAAAAGGGACCAGAGTTCCTGACCAAACCAGTGGAGGAATGGCCCATGAAGTCTGCTGCTGAGGTGGCTGCTTCATCGCGAGAAATCGTGAGTACATTGCAGAGAAAGGCATTCTCTGCCGCTGTTACTAGATCCCAGACTAGGAACCAGGGGTCTGCGACGCTGCCAGGCAGTGGCAGGTCCTCACCAGTCAGTGACAGATCTTCACCGGACAACGGGGGGTCTCCAGCAGCAAGCAGGAGTCCTTCACCGGTCAGTGATGGGGGTTCTGGGGCAGCATCTAATGATGAAACTGAGCAGCTGTGGGGGTCGGGTCTTGTGAACCAGATGGACTTGACTAGATGCAGCACACTGTCAAAACTCTGCGGGGCAGTAGGCTACGTCCGCAGGGTGTTGCGCGGCCACAGGGGCTTATTCAAGTCCGGCAGTCGTGTACAGTGGGGGGCAGGGCTCTCTGTCGGAGAGCGCGACACAGCATTTATGGAGCTGTGCCTTGCTGCCCAAGAGGGGATTTCTTTCCCGACAACGACACTGAACCGTCTTGTAGTTAGTAAGAACGACAAGACAGGTCTCTTGCTATGCCGAGGCCGAGTTCAAACCGTTGACCAAGAAAGTCAAGGCGTGCCCATCATTCCTTACGGAGCACGAGTCAGCACACTACTGTGCGAGGAGGCTCACCGTGCAAACCACGAAGGCGTGGCTGGGACGCTCCTGCGGGTCAGGAAGAAGGCCTGGGTGATTCAGGGGCCGAGGGTCGCACGGAAAGTGATCGACTCTTGCCTGTTTTGTCGCAAAAGGGAAGCTAAGCTATCCAGTCAAGTGATGGCTGATCTACCTACAGTGCGCACAAGTCCAGCAGCTCCGTTCGAGTACACAACGCTGGATTTGTTCGGTCCTTACACTGTCAGAGGCATTGTGAGGCGACGCGTAAAGAGAAAAGTCTGGGGCGTGGTCTTCAGTTGTATGGCCTCACGAGCTGTCCATGCAGATTTAGTTGAGGACTTGTCTACAGAAGGCTTTCTGCAGACCTACCAGCGTTTCACTGCTCTGAGAGGCCACCCCAAAAAGTTGTGGTCTGATCGGGGTACGAACTTTGTTGGCGCAAGACCAGCATTGGAGGATCTATACAAGTTCCTAGGGGACATTGACAAGAAGCAGATCCAGCAGAGAGCAGCAGTTGCAGGGACCGACTGGGCATGGGAGTTTAGCCCAGCGGACTCTCCGCATCGGAACGGGGCGGCCGAAGCTGCCGTCCATGTTCTAAAAAGGGCGTTGAGCAGCGTCGGCGACACCGATGATCTGTCGGCGTTGGAGTTCCAGACTCTACTTTACCTTGCTGCTAACCTGTCCAACGAAAGACCCATCGGAGCCAGAGCTCAGGTCGGCGAGGATTCGGTGGACATCATCACTCCCAACTCACTGCTGTTGGGGCGGGCAGGGCCCAGGGGAGACTACCTGGGTTTTGACTTCCCTAGCTACCCATACAGTCGTCTTCGGGCAGTTCAGCGCGAGGTGGACAAGTTCTGGAAGCGGTGGAGCCAACTGGCGGGTCCACATCTCTTCATCCGAGAGAAATGGCACGTTCCAGCACGGAATGTGGCCGTCGGCGACCTGGTGTGGGTCGCGGACCAGAACGCTCTACGAGGTCGATTCCGGATGGGTCGTGTCGTGGAGGTCTATCCAGATAACCAGGGTGTTGTCAGGGACGTAAAGGTGCGGACATGTCCAAGTCTGCCCATCAGTTGGTCGCAGGTGGAAAAGGACGAGGTGGCGTGGCCATCTGTCATCCTCCATCGTGATGTGCGAAGGCTGGTGGTCCTAATCCCGGTTGAAGACCAGTAAATTAGACTAGAAGTCCTCTTGAGAAATACCCAAACGAACTCTACCATATATGCATGCTGCGCGGGTAAGATTAGCTTAATGGGTATTTACTTGAGGCAAGACTGGGTGGTGGGGCATACTTGCCATCCAGTAAGGAGCGAAGCGGTGGTGTCGACCTCCTATAGTCAGTTGAGATCAAAATTTATTCAGTATGAAAGTAGAATAGGTTTATTGATTCATGAGTTCACCTGGTGAGTGCCATCCGGAGGCGTTCATCGATAGAAGCATGATTGATATTTTTTTTTTCTATTGTTTATTTGAATGTTTTTGTATACAAATGAGTGTGGGGTATCTATTTAGCTTACTGGGTTTAATTTCAAACCGTAGCTAAAAGTGGGAGGTGTCGCGTTTATTCCGGGTGGTGGGCTCATTATAATATTAAGTGCCGACCCAGCTTATATATGTAACTACATGTTGTGTTGTATATGTATAGATGTTAGTGTTACTAAGAAAGTTCACTGCCTATAGATATACTCTGTGTTATATAAGAACAGAAATCCTCTTATCAACCAATTACAGTATCTCAGGGATGTAGATATTAATACAGTAAATTGGGGGGTAAAATGTGTTGTACTAACTACTGCTAGAAGGAATGTTAAGACGCATACTAGTGGGACACAAGTTAATAAGTAATGACAATTGCATGAGGAAGGAAGTGTCAGATGTCGAAGAGGCGTGCTCTCACAGAGACAATGCAGAATACGCGTGACCCGTTTCATTCATTCGTAAGCAATGTGACAAGACAAAGCAGGATCATGGCGTTTGCGTGAGTCTTTATAATGTGTTAATAAGTACGGTAAATACTCTGTCATAGTGATACGCTTGTGCAGTCGTTAGATCTGTGAATTAATAGTATGTGTTTGTGTTTCTTTTGTGTTTCAGTTTATTACCTAATGCTACTAACGCGACTACAGTCGCGACCTCTGAATCTTGTGCTATTGATTGAAGGACATTTAGTTGTGGAAGCTATTTGAACTATATCTAAACACGGGCCAGACAAAGCAAATAGGGCTTTTACTGTACACAAGTTTAGTAGAAGTGTGTTTGTACGTGTGTGAGTGTGTTATGAGTTATTAGTAATAAAATGGCCGGAAAATAAGTGAATGTTTGAGAGCCTTATTACAACTTGGAGGAAGTGTGTGTTTGAGTAATATAACGGTGTGTGTTTAAATCACAATTACTATCCTGTTTGTTACACCCCCATGCGGAGGGTTGAATCAATAGTTGAACAAAGTTATGAAACAGCAAAGTTTAACAATATCCGTACAGTGGTGGAGGAGGTGCGCCACTAGGAGGAAGCAGCCAGGTGTACCAAGGCAGTCTCCCAGGCCCAGCAAGGCCGCTGGATGAAGTGGGATGGCGTGGAGAGGAGGAAAATCACATGGAACGAGCTGTGGAGCATGGAGTCTAGTAGGCTGAGTTTCATCATTAGAGCCACATATGATGTCCTGCCCTCTCCAACCAACCTACATCTTTGGTATGGAGAGGACCCAGCCTGTCTCCAGTGTGCAGCCCCAGCAAACCTCAAACACATCTTGGTGGGTTGTAAGACCAGTCTAACTCAAGGAAGATACACCTGGTGCCACAACCAAGTGCTAAAGTGCTTGGCTGCCGAACTTGAGAACAAGAGGGCAACCACCAATGCCATGCCTCTAAATGCCCAGACTACCTTCCCACGGAAAACCTTCATCCGGGAAGGGGAGAAACGGTGGACCAAGCCAGCGCCTCCAAACTCAGGCCCATTGAGTGCAGCCCGGGATTGGGAAATGCGGACAGACCTCACCCAGAGACTCACCTTCCCACCCGAAATTGCAGCGACCAACCTGCGTCCAGACCTGGTCCTCTGGTCCAAATCCTGTCGGCGTGTCTTCATCGTTGAGCTAACAGTCCCTTCTGGCTCCAAAACTGTGGAATGCACTTCCCATTGCAGTCAGAACTGCAGCATCACTCCCAATCTTCCGCCGTAGCCTGAAAACCCACCTTTTCAGAATCCATCATGGCCCGTAGCACTTACCCCACCCCCTTAGATAGCATTTCTGTAGACGTAGATAGCATTTGATACAGACTTATAGCATGTTATGTAGACAGCACTATAATTGCATTGTATGTAGTCATAGCACATCATAGTACATAAGTATAGCATAGTAGTATAGATGTATAGTTTATATGTATAGTTTCATCATATAGATATTCCACTGTTACTTTCTTAGCTTACGCATGTTTCATGATAAATGTTTTTATGTGATGTATTCCCATGCTTTTTTGTTCTTGCTTAATGTAAGTCGCTCTGGATTAAGAGCGTCTGCTAAATGCCTAAATTGTAAATTGTAAATTGTAAATTATAACATCGATGAGGCATTCGAGCGGAAGAAGCTGCGGTATGCCAACTTAGCAGCTGAAGCAGAGGGGCGGGGCTGGAACGTGAAGGTGTGACCCGTGGAGGTGGGCTGCAGAGGCTTTGTAGCCAGTTCCACCACAAGGCTCCTGAAGGAAGTAGGGATCAGAGGTCAGGCCCAACGGAAGGCAATCAAAGAACTTTCCACTGCGGCAGAACGGAGCAGTCACTGGTTGTGGCTGAAACGTAGAGACGCAACATGGGCTTCCAGATGACCACGTGGTGCCACCATGCGACATACACCCAGGTCTGATCAACCTGTGGTGGGCCAACCTCGGCAGAGGGTGTCTTGTGATAAGAGGCCGAAACACCCAATGAGGTCGGGGCACACAACTGAAGATGTGTCGTACTGGTGGCACCACGCGATCATTGACAATTCCACCCCACCCAAGAAGTCATCTCCAATCCATTCAATTGTTGTGCTGAATATTTAGGGATATTTAACAACTAGTCCTATTAAGAATCCTTCTAACTAAATAAAAACTAAGCTTTGACGAAGACTAAATAAATATATTGACAATTTCGTCAACAAAAACTAGACTGTAGTGGAGAACAAATCTGAAAATAGCAGATCTACAAGCAATTTTCAGTGTAAAATATGCCAAATTTAATGACGTCGATGGCTGCTAAAAAATAAACTGTAGATTTAGTCGACTAAAATCTAAAATATCATTATTATATATTCTAGTGCTATTTAATTTGACTAAAACTAAAACTTTTCAGATGACTAAAATATGACTTTTGACATTTGATTCAAAGACGTATGACTCAAATCTAAATCAAAATGTGCTGTCAAAAACACGGACAGAGGCTCACCCATCTGAGTCGGAGGAGGAGTCAGAGGAGACGCGGGGAGGCGTGGCTCTCTGCCGCTCATCTCTCCTCCTGTGCTGCCTCTCCTCCTCCTCCTCCTCCTCCTCCTCCTCCTCCTCCTCCTCCTCCTCCTCCTCTTCCTCGTCCTCTTCCTCCTCCCCCTCCCCCTCCTCCTCCTCCTCCTCTTCCTCCTCCCCCTCCCCCTCCTCCTCCTCCTCTTCCTCCTCCCCCTCCTCCTCTCCCCCTCCTCCTCCTCCTCCTCTTCCTCCTCTTCCTCCTCCTTCTCTTCCTGTAGGAGGCGGAAGTAGCCTCGACCCTGTTTGAGCGCCGACGCCAAACGCCTGCGGGCAATAAGCACAGAGTCAGTGTCACACTGTGTATGCGGTTCAACACCCATTAAGACCATTCTGACCTGAGATCAGATTCTACAAATGTCTTCTACATCCTGACAGTTTTCCATTCTGACCTGAGATCAGATTCTAAAAATGTCTTCTACGTCAGTCGCTCTTCGATTAAAAAAAATAAATAGCAGATCTACAAGCTCGAGCTTGTAGATCTGCTATTTTTCAATAGCTAAAGCATAACATAATGCTAACACCAAAAGGGGTTCCCGCGCAAAATGGGTTAAGACCATTTTAGACCTGAGGCCCATTCTAAAAAGAATGGCTTCTATTCTAAATCCTGACAGTTTTCTGAAAAAACTCATGTTTCTATGTGTCAGTGGTGCCCAGCCTTTTTCATGTCAAGGACCCCCAGAATTATCTGTATTTACTATTTGGCCGTGGACCCCCATCTGAAAATATGTTGTTCCAGGGCAGGCACCCCCCACTAAAAGCAAAGATTTGAGTTAAAAACGTTCGCTGTGAAAGAATATATTATGTTCAAAGATTTGCACCACATTTTCACTATCAATAGCTAAAGTATAATGCTTAACCCATTTAGACGATTCTACAAATGCCTTCTAAATCCTGACAGTATTCTGAAAAACATGTTTCTATATCAGTGGTTCTCATACTATTTCATGTCAAGGACCCCCCCATAATCTTATGTATTCTGCCTCCGACCCCCATCTGAATTTTATTTGTTCCAGGGACCCCTCCAAAGTAAAGATTTTAGTTAAAAATGTTCGCTCTGAAAGAATATATATATTCAAATATATATATTCATGGATTTCACTAGTTCTCACTTTCAAGATCTTTTTAAAATCATTTAAATGCTTTGTCCATTGGAAAAGCACTGAGAGTGAAACACGGACGGCACAGAGCATGTGTGTACAGGGCCTCAGAAAACATATAATACAGGAACTCACACAACAGGGAACTACGAACCAACCAACAGGAACACAATGCAAACACAGGACTTAAATAGACACAGGATAACAGGGCACAGCTGGAACCCAAATACAATCAACACTATAGGATAGGCTGGGGGACTAGAAGGACACAGGTGGAAACATTATAGGCTGGGGGACTAGAAGGACACAGGTGGAAACATTATAGGCTGGGGGACTAGAAGGACACAGGTGGAAACACTATAGGCTGGGGGACTAGAAGGACACAGGTGGAAACACTAGGATAGTTTAAGGACTCCAGTGTTTGGTACCCTACTATTGTATACGTATAAGTACAGAACAAAGAATGTTTGCTATCGCCATCTTTGTTGAAGAAGGGTCTGGGAAATTAAGATTCAGTCTCACTAGAAACACTAAAAGTTTCTCAATCTTATTAGGTTAGGTTTAACCACTTAAGCATAATTTACTTAGGTTACTTTAGTTTAGGATCCCATAGGCCGCACAGTTCCGCCGGCTGTACGCCCGGGGCGAGTTGGTAATTTAAGGGGCGACTCGTCTGGTATTCCTCTGGGAACACAGACATGAAACAACAGGAGCTGCGTCTCTCTCTCTCTCTCTGAATGTCAACACCATCGCTCAACCGCAGGCCTCTCGTTTCGCACGGCGTCACCGCTGACGGATAGGCGTCTGTGGACGTGTTGCTGCCGCCGTTTGATTGGCCATTACGGTGTAATTAGGAAAGCGTAATTTAATTAGTTTGCCTGTCATGTCGCAAAGCGGCTTGCGTAACAGCCCGCTGGCCCGCGAATCATGACGCACAGAGCAGGTGGTGGAAAGTAATTAAGTACACTCACAGTACTGTTCTCTACAAAGTAATTAAGTACATTCACAGTACTGTTCTCTACAAAGTAATTAAGTACATTCACAGTACTGTTCTCTAGTCTACAATGTAACTAAGTACACTCACAGTACTGTTCTATACAAAGTAACTAAGTACACTCACAGTACTGTTCTCTACAAAGTAACTAAGTACACTCACAGTACTGTTCTCTACAAAGTAACTAAGTACACTCACAGTACTGTTCTCTACAATGTAACTAAGTACATTCACAGTACTGTTCTCTACAATGTAACTAAGTACACTCACAGTACTGTTCTCTACAATGTAACTAAGTACACTCACAGTACTGTTCTCTACAATGTAACTAAGTACACTCACAGTACTGTTCTCTAAGATGTAACTAAGTACACTCACAGTACTGTTCTCTACAAAGTAACTAAGTACACTCACAGTACTGTTCTCTACAATGTAACTAAGTACACTCACAGTACTGTTCTCTACAATGTAACTAAGTACACTCACAGTACTGTTCTCTACAATGTAACTAAGTACATTCACAGTACTGTTCTCTACAATGTAACTAAGTACACTCACAGTACTGTTCTCTACAATGTAACTAAGTACACTCACAGTACTGTTCTCTAAGATGTAACTAAGTACACTCACAGTACTGTTCTCTACAATGTAACTAAGTACACTCACAGTACTGTTCTCTAAGATGTAACTAAGTACACTCACAGTACTGTTCTCTAAGATGTAACTAAGTACTCTCACAGTACTGTTCTCTAAGATGTAACTAAGTACACTCACAGTACTGTTCTCTAAGATGTAACTAAGTACATTCACAGTACTGTTCTCTACAATGTAACTAAGTACACTCACAGTACTGTTCTCTACGATGTAACTAAGTACACTCACAGTACTGTTCTCTACAATGTAACTAAGTACACTCACAGTACTGTTCTCTACAAAGTAACTAAGTACACTCACAGTACTGTTCTCTACGATGTAACTAAGTACACTCACAGTACTGTTCTCTACAATGTAACTAAGTACACTCACAGTACTGTTCTCTACAATGTAACTAAGTACACTCACAGTACTGTTCTCTACGATGTAACTAAGTACACTCACAGTACTGTTCTCTACAATGTAACTAAGTACACTCACAGTACTGTTCTCTACAATGTAACTAAGTACACTCACAGTACTGTTCTCTACAATGTAACTAAGTACACTCACAGTACTGTTCTCTACGATGTAACTAAGTACACTCACAGTACTGTTCTCTACGATGTAACTAAGTACATTCACAGTACTGTTCTCTACAATGTAACTAAGTACACTCACAGTACTGTTCTCTACAATGTAACTAAGTACACTCACAGTACTGTTCTCTACGATGTAACTAAGTACATTCACAGTACTGTTCTTTATACAATGCTAATTTGAGTTACTTGTATAGTTTAACATTGACACTAATTAGCCCACGGACCCCCATTTGAACATATATTCCAGGGACCCCCATAAGAGAAGATTTATTTTTACTGTTCTAGCAGTGATTCTCAACCCGTTTAATTTCAAGGACCCCCAGTTTGACCTGCATTATAGTCTACGGACCACCCATTTAATGGCATTTCTATCTCTGTGACCCTCAATTTATATTGTAAAATCAATGTTCATTTAACAGTTGCAATGCGAAAATGTAAGCCATCGTTCTCACGATATATATATATATATATAATATATATATATTATAAATATTTTATATTTTTAATCTTGTTTAAAAATAAATCTGCCCAACGATGATGTCACTGGTGGACGGGTTTTTGAACTGCCCACAGCCCTACCATGAGACACAGACAGTGGTATTTTATCATGAACGTTTAGTGAGGACCAATTATATGAAGATATGTTGAAAAGTAGTGAAGTGGTCCTTTAACCCATTTTGGGTGTTAGCATCATGTCATACTTTAGCTATTGAAAAATAGCAGATCAAGTGGCGCGCTACGAGCTTGTAGATCTGCTATTTTTGAAAAATAGAATAATCTGATCTCAGGTCAAAATGGGTTAAGTATACCGTATTCTTACTTTTGGCATTTAAAAAAAAATCATGCCTTTTACTTGTAACAGAGTGTTTCAAGTTTCTACTTTCTTTAAATAAAAACAAAGACCTTGTTCACCACTGGTTTAAAGGTGCACTCATGTGGCCACATGGGGGCAGCGCCGGCTGATATGAGAGGAGGCTCACTGTTATGGGTCCCCTTCGCTTTTTTGTTTCCTATACATTTGTTTTAAATTATTACAATTTCTATTCATTTTCAAAATACGTTCTGAGAAAAAGCAAACCTTTTCATGAATTAATCCAAAATTCAATGATTTTTTTTTTTAACTTTATAAATTCATAAAAGAAAAATCTAAGAAATGCCATAAATTAATAAAATATAAAATAAGTAGTGGGTTAGGGTTAGGGTTAACTAGTGAAAATAGCCGATCTACAAGCTCACAATGCGTCGCAAAGCGAATCGTTGTGAGCTTGTAGATCGGCTATTTTCACTAGTTTGGTCCCGAACTCCCGGGAGAATGTCTAATTTCTGTTTTGGGTCACAGGCTAAAAAAGGTTGGGGGAACCACTGGAATAACAGAACCACTGGAATAACATAACCACTGGAATAACAGAACCACTGGAATAACAGAACCACTGGAATAACAGATGCAACAGAACCACTGGAATAACAGAACCACTGGAATAACAGAACCACTGGAATAACAGAACCACTGGAATAACAGAACCACTGGAATAACAGAACCACTGGAATAAAAGATGCAACAGAACCACTGGAATAACAGAACCACTGGAATAACAGAACCACTGGAATAACAGAACCACTGGAATAACAGATGCAACAGGTGGAGTTCCACAATGTAGACATTAGGGATGTCCCGATCCGATCCCGATACCACAATTTCTGTGTTAGCCGATACCGAATACCGATACCAGTGTCGTGATCTCATGTTGTGTTTATAGCTATCTAGCTTATATATCTCGTGTCGTGTTTATAGCAGACTCCTCACTCATAATTATGTGCACTTGCAGTTTGGGTAACTCAAAAGCAAACTCCACATGCCCCAACATTTTATTTACCTGCCATAGTGTCAACCCCTTACCCCTGTGTGGGATCGGTGGTTAGACTGGCATAGTGTCGACCCCTTACCCCAGTGTGGGATCGGTGGTTAGACTGGCATAGTGTCGACCCCTTACCCCTGTGTGGGATCGATGGTTAGACTGCCATAGTGTCAACCCCTTACCCCAGTGTGGGATCGGTGGTTAGACTGGCATAGTGTCGACCCCTTACCCCAGTGTGGGATCGGTGGTTAGACTGGCATAGTGTCGACCCCTTACTCCTGTGTGGGATCGGTGGTTAGACTGCCATAGTGTCAACCCCTTCCTTACGCCTGTGTGGGATCGATGGTTAGACTGCCATAGTGTCAATCCCTTACCCCTGTGTCGGATCGATGGTTAGACTGCCATAGTGTCGACCCCTTACCCCTGTGTAGGATCGGTGGTTAGACTGCCATAGTGTAAAACCCCTTCCTTACCCCCGTGTTGGACCGGTGGTTAGACTGCCATAGTGTCGTCCCCTTACCCCGGTGTCGGATCGGTGGTTAGACTGGCATAGTGTCAACCCCTTACCCCTGTGTCGGATCGGTGGTTAGACTGCCATAGTGTCAACCCCTTACCCCTGTGTCGGATCGGTGGTTAGACTGCCATAGTGTCAACCCCTTACCCCTGTGTCGGATCGGTGGTTAAACTGGCATAGTGTCAACCCCTTACTCCTGTGTCGGATCGGTGGTTAGACTGGCATAGTGTCAACCCCTTACCCCTGTGTCGGATCGGTGGTTAGACTGGCATATTCGCCGATACCGATATGACAAATAAGGGCCGATACCGATACTTTTCCGATACCAATACAGTATCGGGACATCGCTGGTAGAAATACTGTCAAAGTAAATGGTATTCAGAATGGGGTGTGTAGGCGTAGCGTTTATAGTCCAACAATGTCCCGTTAATCCGACATTACTAACACTAACCTGTTCCCGAACCGGATCATAAACCCAAAAAGGAATGCTGACCAGAG
Organism: Protomyctophum parallelum; assembly: GCF_964188405.1. Lineage (NCBI taxonomy): Eukaryota > Metazoa > Chordata > Actinopteri > Myctophiformes > Myctophidae > Protomyctophum > Protomyctophum parallelum. The sequence continues at coordinate 33,206,062 of NC_139710.1, forward strand.
GCTAACCCTAACCTACCCCTTTAACCTAACCCCTTTAACCTAATCCACTTCACTGACAAATGGAAACTAAATGAAAACTAAGCTACGATGACTAAATATATATATATGACTAAATATACTGACAATTTCGTAGACAAATAAAAACTTAGGAAGGGACTAGTGGACAAGAGATCCAGTATAAGTCATTTTACACTTGGTTGCATGCTGAAAATAGCTGATCTACAAGCTCACAACGCGTCGTGACGTGCTGTGAGCTTGTAGATCGGCTATTTTCAGCATTCATTATGACGGCATCAAGACCCGCCAAAATACATTTGACTAAATCTACAGTTGATTTAGTCGACTAAAATCTTATGACATTTAGTCGACTAAAACTAGACTATAAGACATTCCAGGTGACTAAAATGTGACTAAAACTAAATGAAGTTTCAGTCCAAAGACTATGACTAAACTAAAATGGAAATTTGCTGCCAAAAACAACACTGTCGTCAACACTGCCGAACCGTGCCCCGTGATCTGCCGTGTAGTGCGGGAGGATTACATTTGCCATATTAGGAGATCAACAGTCATCGTCCTCCTTGATTGGCCAACCCAACGGATCGGCTGTGTGGATTGGTCAGGCTATGCGTGCCATTTGTGCCACTGAACCAATAATAAGCAATAACATGCACCTTATAGGACTCCGTTGTTTCTCAGAGCAAGGCTTCATAAATACAACGTGATTTACAGTGTGGGAAATGTTTCCGACTGGAGGACAAACACCACACAGCGCTTGTGCTGTTTCAGTGCAGCACAAGGTGTACGCCTTTTTTCGCTGTGGTGACACGGCTCAGATTGAGGTGCGTGTTTTCAACACGGTGTCTTTACGCTGGACGAAGTTGACTCCACTGACATCATCGGGAAGAGGAGAAAGCCACCTTGAGGTTCCATCCTCGCGCTGGGGCCACTCAGCTGTGCTGGTTGAAGATGTCATCTACCTCTGGGGAGGCCGTGTGTGGGGCCCACACTACAGAACCACCAATGAGTGCTGCAAAGTGCATTATGCATTTGATGTGGACGCCCACAGATGGTTTATACTCAGGGTTTCTGGGTCTGTTCCGGAGGAGAGGTGGGGCCACTCAGCCTGTGTCCTTGGGAAGGTCATGTATATCCATGGTGGACGCATCACCAGGCTGCCTAGCTGGACTAATGCGTCCGACACCTACAAGTTGGACACCACTACGATGGTCTGGTCTGTAATTGACACCAGAGGAACTCCACCTCCTATTTCATCATATCACTCTGCTACCATCATCGGGACAAAGATGTTTGTATATGGAGGCTGGGGGCCGGGTTACAACACCATCAACAACACCATCAGAGTGTTTGACACAGAGACCGACCTCTGGCTTAACACACCTTCTGCACAGCCTCTTCCAGAAGGACGCTGGTGTCATTCAGCCGTTGCCTACAATGGAGAGCTGTTCATATTTGGTGGTGACAACGACCAATTCCAGACCTTCAATGATATGTGGACGTTCAACCCAGAGACCTTCTCCTGGAAGAAGATTGAGTCCAAGAGGAACGGACCGTCTCAGATGGTTGAGATGTGCTGTTGCATTGTGGTAGATTGTATCGTCGTCTTAAAGGAGAATTCCATGCTAGAATGCTTTCTTATCTTTCTTACCTTTCTTTGTAGTTGTTACGTCCCCACCAAAGAGGTCCAGGTGTTATTTTGTGAAAAAACTCCTAATTCGCTTATTTCCATCGAAAGAAGTAGTAAAGTGTGCCGCTTGGGATATTATTTACATTATGAAGAGAGGATATATACGATATAAATAAGCGAATTAGCACAACACCCCATAGCCCCATTCAATTCAATGCAATTCATTTAGGGCTTATGGTAGGGGAAATAGCCAATAAGAATATTTTGCACAAAATAACACCTGGACCTCTTTGGTGGGGACGTAACAACTACAAAGAAAGGTAAGAAAGCCTTTTAGTATGGAATTCTCCTTTAAGAAGATACAGCGATGGCCTGTATGTCCTAGACTTTATGCAAGCTAGCGGTCATTCAGTACGGTCTGGAGCAGTCTGAACTCCCACACGACGTCAGGTGGGAACTGGCAGCCATGACGACCAACAGCAACTCAGGGCCGGTTTCAAGGCCGTCAGAAGACGCCAAGGCAGGCTCTGTCGATGGCGTCCCCACTCAGGGACGCTCGCACATGTACGGGAGATTTGGGCGTTTTGGGGCGTTTTTGGGACGTTTTTTTTACCACAACAAGCTACTTAGCATTAAAAAATATATATATTTCTAAAATAGCCGATCCAAAAGCTCAGTGAGCTAGATACTTAGGCCTATAAGTAAAAAAAATAAAAATAAATAAATTAGTAAAATATTTGCCTCTGGAATGTAGTGATAAAATAGTGAAGGTACTGAGTTACAGTACGGCAGACTGGCGTTCTCTCCAATCCATCATGCCTCTGCTACCTACAGTACAACTCTTGTCTTTGGTTGCCTGGCAACAAGCTGCCACCCAAGGGCTCTGCTGCTGATGCGATCTGTTAAAAAAAAAACTACAGTACTGTCATCCTTTGAAGACCTGCATGTGGGTGAAAATAACGGTTTTAATTCCTCACACCCGCAATCAATATTTAACCGTAGCGATTAAGCCTTCACACCTATACAAGCAATGTCACCTATAATATCGTCACAGTCGGGCAGAAACCTTCATGTTTTAACTTTTTTTTTTCTTCAGTTTTCAATCATTTTTTACGCTCTTTTTCTCCCTATTTAGTTCTTGCCAATGAAATCCCCCCCACACACACGCACACACACACACATTTCTCTGTAGCTGTTGTATCTGACTGGCTCACCTGCCAGTCAGGGGCCCCCACCGGGAGGACACGAGGCCAGTCAGGGCCCCCACCGGGAGGACACGAGGCCAGTCAGGGGCCCCACCGGGAGGACACGAGGCCAGTCAGGGGCCCCACCGGGAGGACACGAGGCCAGTCAGGGGCCCCACCGGGAGGACACGAGGCCAGTCAGGGGCCCCACCGGGAGGACACGAGGCCAGTCAGGGGCCCCACCGGGAGGACACGAGGCCAGTCAGGGGCCCCACCGGGAGGACACAAGTCCAGTCAGGGGCCCCACCGGGAGGACAGTCAGGGGCCCCCACCGGGAGGACAGTCAGCGGCCCCCACCGGGAGGACAGTCAGCGGCCCCCACCGGGAGGACAGTCAGGGGCCCCCACCGAGAGGACACAAGGCCAGTCAGGGGCCCCCACCGAGAGGACACAAGGCCAGTCAGGGGCCCCCACCGAGAGGACACAAGGCCAGTCAGGGGCCCCCACCGGGAGGACATGAGGCCAGTCAGGGGCCCCCACCGGGAGGACATGAGGCCAGTCAGGGGCCCCCACCGGGAGGACACGAGGCCAGTCAGGGGCCCCCACCGAGAGGACACAAGGCCAGTCAGGGGCCCCCACCGGGAGGCCAGTCAGGGGCCCCCACCGGGAGGCCAGTCAGGGGCCCCCACAGGGAGGACAGGAGGACAGTCAGGGGCCCCCACCGGGAGGACATGAGGCCAGTCAGGGGCCCCCACCGGGAGGACAGTCAGGGGTCCCCACCGGGAGGACACGAGGCCAGTCAGGGGCCCCCAGCGGGAGGACATGAGGCCAGTTAGGGGCCCCCACCGGGAGGACACGAGGCCAGTCAGGGGCCCCCACCGGGACGACACGAGGCCAGTCAGGGGCCCCCACTGGGAGGCCAGTCAGGGTCCCCCAGCGAGAGGACACGAGGCCAGTCAGGGGCCCCACCGGGAGGACACGAGGCCAGTTAGGGGCCCCACCGGGAGGACACGAGGCCAGTTAGGGGCCCCACCGGGAGGACACGAGGCCAGTCAGGGGCCCCCACCGGGAGGACACGAGGCCAGTCAAGGGCCCCCACTGGGAGGACACGAGGCCAGTCAGGGGCCCCCACCGGGAGGACACGAGGCCAGTCAAGGGCCCCCACTGGGAGGACACGAGGCCAGTCAAGGGCCCCCACCGGGAGGACACGAGGCCAGTCAGGGGCCCCACCGGGAGGACACGAGGCCAGTTAGGGGCCCCCACCGGGAGGACATGAGGCCAGTCAGGGGCCCCCACCGGGAGGACACGAGGCCAGTCAGGGGCCCCCCCGGGAGGACACGAGGCCTTCGCCAGTACTCCTCCTGCCCAACACCCCCCGTGGGCCGGCCAGGTGCCGACCCAGACCGTAGGAGTAACGTGCAATGTCCGCCCGGCTTCCCTCCCCTGAACACGGGCCAATTGTGTTCGTGTAGATCAGTGGTTTTCAAGAGTTAAATCATTGTTCAACATCTGCATTACTTAATTTACAAGAAGTGTACAAAATTAGACAATGCAGAAAATTTAAATTTTTGATCGTTTGCCTGTTCTACAGCATGACATTGTGGACACGATCTTATCAAAAAATCTTTACTTTTGGGTCAGAGAGGAAAAAAATGTCATCAAATGGTGGTCCGTGGCCTCAAATGCGGAAATAAATAATGGGCCTCGACATGCAAAGGTTTGAAAACCACAACCCGACTTGATCATACAACGGAACGGAGTCACACTACTAAAGCATCAAAAGTAGCAGATGTGCAAGTTCAAAACGTTGCGCGAATGTCTGGAGAGCCTTATCTCAACGGTCAGTAAATGCTTTGAGAGTTTGGGCGAGGGACTACGTCGTGTGTTCCACATGCTGCCGAGTGCCTGCCACGCTGGACTCACTGGTTATTTGCATATCATCAAAGCAGATCCACTGACATTCACACTGCCCTCTCTCACCTGGATGTGGGGGACAGAGACAGACGCACGGATTACAGCTTGGCCTTCAAAAAACACAATATTCCCTGCCAAGCCCGACACAAAGCTCCGAGACCCAGAGGCCATAGGCAGCACCTGCCCATGCACGTGCAGCTGGAGACTGGGCAGCGTTAACGAAGGCAGGGGGGCTTCGAGGTTTTACGGGGCCAAGGACCCCTTATAGCTGAGAGAGAGATTAATTAGGCGCCCACCCACACTACATATTGTATACAACTGTGTTTCATAGATACCTCCATGGAGGTTTGACAGCGCTGTCAGTGTGCAGTGTTGTGTTGTGTTGTGTTGTGTAGTGTTGTGTAGTATTGTGTTGTGTTCGATTCATGTTGATCATGTTAACCACAACCAAATAAAGCACTAGCCTACACTTGTTTACAAGAGGGTCCACCTTGTTCAATTCATCATAACATTTAGAGAGACATACAAATATACACTTCTATATAGCCAAAAAAACAGGAAATCATCATCATCATGATAAAGGAGGTAAAAAGGGAAAAGAAAACATATACAGTGAGGGGAAAAGGTGAGTGTGGGGGGGGATTCCGATTTGACGGGGTCGGTTTCGAATTGCAGCCGTCCATAGGTGCCCTTTGAGAGCGGTTTTGAAGGAGTCAAGGGATTTGCATGTCTTAATGACTGTTGGTAGGGCGTTCCACATTTTGGTGGCATAAGAGCGTACATACATACATACTGTATGTGTGTGTTTATTTTTCACAGCAGTAGGAGTCAGGACCAAAGTTTTTTTTTTTTTTTAACATAGCGGAAAGTACAATCAGCAAAACCACAATGTAGAGATTGAAGTCCTGTATTCAAAATGTTACTCAAGTAAAAGTAGCCTACAGTAGGCTACCAAAGTAAAAGTACAAAAATGTGGCAACATTTTGTCAAAAACAGTATATAATAGGGCTAAAGTGGTGAATGTATGTTTTGCAATAATCTAAATCTGCAGAGTAACTATAGTAAAGCTGTCAAATAATTAGTAAAAATATAAAGCACACAATTTGCTTCTCAGAATCAGCTTCGTTGACACATCACCATTTTACAAATAAAAACGTGCATGGGTGGAATTATTCGTTTGTACACATAGTGCCCATCATGTAATTTTTTCCAAGAAAACAGAGAGTAATCATCATCATCTTAGTTATTATTGATTTTTGATGTATTATTCGTCATAGTTTTAGTCGACGAAATAAACACTGGTGTGCGTGCGTGTGTGTGCGTGTGTGTGTGCGTCTGTGTGTTTTGCTCAGGCAGAGTGTTAACCCATTTTAGGCGGGAACCCATTTTGGTGTTAGCATCATGTCGTGCTTTAGCTATTTAAAAATAGCAGACCTACAAGCTTGTAGCGCGCCACCGAGCTTGTAGGTCTGCTATTTTTGAAAAATCGAAGAACGACTGACGTAGAAGACATTTTTTTAATCTGATCTCAGGTCAGAATGTGTTAATGTCAAGGTAATTACACGTGCAGCGTGCGGAAACAAACAAGCAAACACTATTTGGGGAAAGGTTATGGTTGGGAGCTACAGTAGACTCCTGTAATGAAGCAATAAATCCAGACAATCTTTCTCCCATAATGCTGTCTCTGTGAAGGATGGCGTTTTGAGACTGTCTCTGTGAAGGATGGCGTTTTGAGACTGTCTCTGTGAAGGATGGCGTTCTGAGACTGTCTCTGTGAAGGATGGCGTTTTGAGACTGTCTCTGTGAAGGATGGCGTTTTGAGACTGTCTCTGTGAAGGATGGCGTTCTGAGACTGTCTCTGTGAAGGATGGCGTTTAGAGACTGTCTCTGTGAAGGATGGCGTTCTGAGACTGTCTCTGTGAAGGATGGCGTTCTGAGACTGTCTCTGTGAAGGATGGCGTTTTGAGACTGTCTCTGTGAAGGATGGCGTTTTGAGACTGTCTCTGTGAAGGATGGCGTTTTGAGACTGTCTCTGTGAAGGATGGCGTTCTGAGACTGTCTCTGTGAAGGATGGCGTTCTGAGACTGTCTCTGTGAAGGATGGCGTTCTGAGACTGTCTCTGTGAAGGATGGCGTTTTGAGACTGTCTCTGTGAAGGATGGCGTTTTGAGACTGTCTCTGTGAAGGATGGCGTTTTGAGACTGTCTCTGTGAAGGATGGCGTTTTGAGACTGTCTCTGTGAAGGATGGCGTTTTGAGACTGTCTCTGTGAAGGATGGCGTTTTGAGACTGTCTCTGTGCAGGACAGCGTTTTGAGGCCATCTCTGTGCAGGACGGCCTGAGATCTGAGATTAGATTCTAAAAATGTCTTCTACATCCTGACAGTTTTCTGAAAAGCCATGTTTCTATGTCAGTCGTTCTTCGATTTTTCAAAAATAGCAGATCTACAAGCTCGTAGCGCGCCACCGAGTGCACGGTAAACTTTTTGAAAGCGACTCCGTGCCATGTTCATGAGCACCGATATGAACACAGTTTGTGAGCTTGTAGATCGACAATTCTTTTGGCTAATGCTCCCATCAGAACCCTATCACACAAAGATTGGGAGTATAATATACTCCCCTGTGTAGCAACATCTGAGGAACCCCTAGGGGTCCCCGGGCCCCCTGTTGAAGACCCCAGCATATAAGGGAGCATCGTTTTCCTCCCTGTGAAAATGTCAACCTTTGCCAGTAACACCTGTATGAATAATTCAGCGCGGTGAGCTCTATCAGGGGCTGTCAGAAATGTCATGTGGCCGCAGGCTCTCCTGGCTGAGTGGCTGCCCCCCCGAGAGGCCGCTGTCTCCCACGCCTGTGGCGGGGTTACCGGGTTAGACGCACGCACGCACGCACGCACGCACGCACGCACGCACGCACGCACGCACGCACGCACGCACGCACGCACGCACGCACGCACGCACGCACGCACGCACACACACACACACGCAGGCACGCACACATATACGACAACGCACGCAGACACACGTACGCACACCAGGGAAAATACCACAGATCTCAAAACTATCTGCAGGACATAGTCATACCCCCCCCTCCCCCTCCCACACACACACACACACACACACACACACACACACACACACGCTTGTATTCTACTATACTTGTGAGGACATCAACATTTTTAGGAAGGCATAAGAGGTCCCCGCCCCGGCACAAATTATTTTCATTTGGGGTCCGCAGCTGAATCCATAGAACCCATTCTGTTACCATAGGCAGGATGGTGAGGCTACAGTGCCAGTGAAATGCACAACATGAGCAAAGAAGAAGAGCCACATTCGCTCGACCCGGAAGTGAGCGACCCATATCTGTAGTCTAGCCTCACTCTAAGCTGTTTACTAACTCACAGACAATGAAGTATGGCTCACCTAGCATGGCTCAGATGTCTCCTGAGGCAGACGCCGTCTTCTGTTTTAGCGGCCTGCTGGGCAGTGTGGAAAGGCAACCTCTGGAAGTAAGCATGCTGGGCAGTGTGGAAAGGCAACCTCTGGAAGTAAGCATGCTGGGCAGTGTGGAAAGGCAACCTCTGGAAGTAAGCATGCTGGGCAGTGTGGAAAGGCAACCTCTGGAAGTAAGCATGCTGGGCAGTGTGGAATGGCAACCTCTGGAAGTAAGCATGCTGGGCAGTGTGGAATGGCAACCTCTGGAAGTAAGCATGCTGGGCAGTGTGCAATGGCAACCTCTGGAAGTAAGCATGCTGGGCAGTGTGGAATGGCAACCTCTGGAAGTAAGCATGCTGGGCAGTGTGGAATGGCAACCTCTGGAAGTAAGCATGCTGGGCAGTGTGCAATGGCAACCTCTGGAAGTAAGCATGCTGGGCAGTGTGGAATGGCAACCTCTGGAAGTAAGCATGCTGGGCAGTGTGGAATGGCAACCTCTGGAAGTAAGCATGCAAAACAAAATTTGTATTAATTTAAAAAAAAAAGTTAGTGTCGCATTAAAGGACCACATGAGACAGACATTTTATCATGAACATTAGTGAGGACCAATTACATGAAGGTATAGGTTGAAAAGTGATCAGCCTGATGGCGGGGAAAGGGCAGCAAAATCTAAATTAGCTGCCCAAATCAACACTGTTCTGAGTAAAGGTGGCGCTCATGGTCCTCGTGTGAGGATGCAGGTCACATGGTCCTGGTGTGACCTCCAGTGTCACATGGTCACATGTCACATGGTCCTGGTGTGACCTCCACAGTGTCACGCCGGGCAGCGGACCAGCTGTGTACATATTGCCTTTCTAACGTGACATCACTCATGGAAACGACAGATAATCAGCCTGTTAACCCATTCTGGACCAGAAAATAGCAGATCTACAAGCTCATAGCGCGGCACTGCAATGATGAGTCTGCACAACCAAGAATTTCACCCACGTTACTTGAAATGTGATGTGACAATAAAGATTGATTCTGAAAATAGAAATACTCCTGGTCAGATATTACCAGTGTGGAAGTGAAAGTTGCTCTGTGTAAAATGTTGTACTTGAGTTAAAGTAGGCTGCTGGAGTACTTGTGTGAAAAGTTATTCTTTTTAAACAAGTACTCCAGCAGCATTTGAATACTAGTATTTTTAAAATCATGTTGCACTTTATGTGCAACATTATTTTAAAAATACTTGAGTATTCAAATGTAGAAATCACAAAGTACATTATCTTTATAACATCAATACATTTCTGTATTTTGAAAGGCATAAGCACGTGTTGACCGCCGGCCGGGACACGCTACAACTACAAGCTTGTGAGATAAGAGGGTGAGGGAAGGTTTAATGAGCGTTTAATGATCACAACAACAGTCACACCTTACTTCTTGTTGTGGAATGTGGAGGGTCGTTGTGAGGGGGCTGCACGCTCCTCTGTCTGGGTGTGGGCGCACTCCCCCGGGCAGAGACTCTGCCCTTTCAGCCTAGGAACACAAAACATCAACAGAGGAGACAGAGTGAGCAAAGCATGGCTGACCGTCTGTCATGTCATGATATGTGACCAGATTTGACTGAGAGACTGCCATCGCGCAAAAAGGAGTAAAACTATTTACAGTTAATAGTACAGGCAGACTCTTCACATACTAGAGCATGTCTGAAATAAGTGTCAGAGCTGAAATTGACGATGTAAATATGAAATAAATGCTTAAACATGTAGCTATTGTAATGTTAGAGACCACAGAAGTGAACCTTTCAAGCCTGTTTTCTCAACTCGCTTTTTTCTGCAAGACATTAATTACTCTATAAGCCATATCTCCAAAACTAGTGGGTCAAACTGAACAACCAATATGTCAATTTGAAGCAGTGATTCCCTGCTCATATGACATGAAAAAACAAAAATTCAGCATGAAAATAGCGTTTGTTCACCACCAAGTGTCACTGTTGCACAGCCTAACACACAGACACAAACAGGCCGGGGAGGAGGGCTTGTACAGTACAGTACAGTACAGTACAGTACAGTACAGTACAGTACAGTACAGTACAGTACAGTACAGTACAGTACAGTACAGTACAGTACAGTACAGTACAGTACAGTACAGTACCACTCACTTCAGATGGGTCTGATTTCCTTTTGAATACTACAGGGCTTAAGTTGTTATTATGCATCGTATATGATTTAGACATTCACAACACCGCCGTGCTGGCTTCAATAAACACATTATCACTGACTAAGACAGAGTCACAACAACTCCCTTCACTTGAGTGAACTCTGTTCACTGCCATTTTTAAAAAATCATGAAAATGTAGTGCATATCTTTGAATATATATTCTGTCACAGCGAACGTTTTTAACTCAAATCTTTGCTTCTGGGGGGTCCCTGGAACAACATATTTTCAGATGGGGGTCTGCAGCCAAATACAGATACTTCTGGGAGTCCTTGACATGAAATATTGAGCACCACTGACATAGAAACATACTGTAGGTATTTCAGAAAACTGTCAGGAGACCAGAGACCAGAATGTTTTCTGGCAACACAATCCAAGAGGAGGAAGAGGAAGGTGACAGAGAGGGGAGGGAGGAGGAGGAAGGTGACAGAGAGGGGAGGGAGGAGGAGGAAGGTGACAGAGAGAGGAGGGAGGAGGAAGGTGACAGAGAGGGGAGGGAGGAGGAGGAGGAAGGTGACAGAGAGGGGAGGGAGGAGGAGGAGGAAGGTGACAGAGAGGGGAGGGAGGAGGAGGAGGAAGGTGACAGAGAGGGGAGGGAGGAGGAGGAGGAAGGTGACAGAGAGAGGAAGGAGGAGGAAGGTGACAGAGAGGGGAGGGAGGAGGAGGAGGAAGGTGACAGAGAGGGGAGGGAGGAGGAAGGTGACAGAGAAGGGAGGGAGGAGGAGGAGGAAGGTGACAGAGAGGGGAGGGAGGATGAAGGTGACAGAGAGGGGAGGGAGGAGGAAGGTGACAGAGAGAGAGGAGGAGGAAAGTGACAGAGAGAGGAGGGAGGAGGAAGGTGACAGAGAGAGAGGAGGAGGAAGGTGACAGAGAGAGGAGGGAGGAGGAGGAAGGTGACAGAGAGAGAGGAGGAGGAAGGTGACAGAGAGAGGAGGGAGGAGGAGGAAGGTGACAGAGAGAGAGGAGGAGGAAGGTGACAGAGAGAGGAGGGAGGAGGAGGAAGGTGACAGAGAGAGAGGAGGAGGAAGGTGACAGAGAGAGAGGAGGAGGAAAGTGACAGAGAGAGAGGAGGAGGAAAGTGACAGAGAGAGCGCAGAGATACCGGGGACGACATCGACTCATTTTTCAACCCACGAGGCATCCACGTGTGCCTCTGCCTGCCTGAGTCACTCTCCCCGAGAGTGAGACGACATCCCGGGCTCTGGCTGGCCCCTGAGCTGACCCCCGGCCCCAACAGTGTCCCTCTTCATCTTCTTTGTCCCCTCCTCCTCCTCCTCCTCCTCCTCCTCCTCCTCCTCCTCATCCCCTTGTCCCCACGCGCGTCTGGCTGATGGATGGCCTCGTTTACCGCAAATCTTTTTTCAAGTCAACCCGGGACACTGCTGTCCTCCCTGCTGTACTGTCACCACCGGCCCAGAGCCTATACTGAATACACAGATAAGGATAAGGAGAAAAATAGCCAATCTCTAATGATTTAAACTTTTCATGGTCTATATCGTTTAGAATAGTTTTAAAATGGTCTAGTATAATACAAGCAACGTAACTTGGGGGAAAGAAAACACGCAATGCGTCGCAGTATCGAATTCGAATGTAATTAAGAATCGCAATATAAATCTAATTGGCACCTATAGGTATCGATGACATATCGGGACGCACACACACACACACACACACACACACACACACACACACACACACACCATTTGTCTTAACAACAGCGAAGACCTTTTCCTGCATGACAACGTAAACACAGGTACAATTCAAGTGCATGTCTGAATATACTGTAGATGCTACTACTGCTAGTAAATACACTTTACCCAAGCTGTTTGTTCCCTAGCAACACAATTCCACTGACAAGGTCAATAAAGCAGAAAATGTAAGATGAGATTGCCTCGTTGCTGATTTACAGTAGTACCATGTTGTACTGTACTGTACTGTACTGTACTGTACTGTACTGTACTGTACTGTACTGTACTGTACTGTACTGTACTGTACTGTACTGTACTGTACTGTACTGTACTGTACTGCCCATTCTTGTTCGCTACAGAATCACAGCAACACCACAGTGGTAACTAGACATTGTAGCTGATGATTCATTGTCATACAAATTAGTATTTGTATTTGTGTATTTGTATTTGTGTTGTATTATTAGACATTGGGAAGATTGCTTTTTAGGCTTTGGAAAGAAAATTACACACACACCAGATCAGGCCCAAAAACTTTAAAAGCTTCACCATGTATGCCAACGTTCCTCTTCCACGCCCCATTTGAACCCGGTTTCCTTTTGACCTGAGATCAGATTCCAAACATGTCTTCTACATCCTGACAGTTTTCTGAAAAAGCTATGTTTCTATGTCAGTCGTTCTTCGATTTTTCTAAAATAGCAGACCTACAAGCTCGTAGCGCGCCACTCGGTGGCGCGCTATGAGCTTGTAGATCTGCTATTTTTCAATAGCTAAAGCATGACATAATGCTAACACCAAAAGGGGTTCCCAATTCCCGCCTAGAATGGGTTAAGTGCTCCATTGACCCCATGGAACACTTTCAAGAACCCCAGAACCGAATTTGAGAACCACTGCCATAATATGACTGACTTTCTGACTCCCTCCAGACTGCAGTAGAACTTCTACAGGTCCAAACATCTATCTGTGCAGACATTAAGCCACTCTATTCTGATGTGTCACTTCTGATATGGACCAGTGTTGTTTTTGGCAGCATTTTGATTTTAGTTTTAGTCATAGTCTCTTGAATATAGTTTATTTAGTTTGAGTCACATTTTAGTCACCTGGAATGTTTTAGTGTTAGTCTAGTTTTAATCGACTAAATATCATAAGATTTTAGTCGACTAATTCTACAGGTGATTTAGTCGACTACAATGTATTTTGGCGGGCCTTGACTCCGTCGTAAAATAGCCGATCTACAAGCTCACAAGCTTGCGACGCGTTGTGAGCTTGTACATCTGCTATTTTCAGCAACCAAGTGTAAAATTACTTATAGTGGATCTCTTGTCCACTAGCCCCTTCCTAACATTTAGTTTCTATCTGTTGACGAAATTGTCAATACATTTAGCTTAGTTTTAGTCATCATAGCTTAGTTTTCATTTAGTTTCCATTTAGTTTTCGTCAGTGAAAAAAAGGTAGTCGACGAACATTTTTCGTCTTAGTTTTAGTCAACAAAAACAACACTGATATGGACCACACTTCTCTACTGGCCCCGGCCAGCCGGCCAGCTGGCCTCAGCCCACAGTAACTATGATGAATGCATCGTCCAGCAGGAACAACCCATCCGTGAGACACTCCATCCCCCTTGATGTATTAGCCGCTAATCTCCGCCACCATCCACGATTGGCTGTGGCGGCCTCCTCCACCGCCCCCGCCCTCAGAGCACAGGTGACTGTAATCATTTCACAAATGGCAGCGGTTTATGTATGTCTTATTTTCGGAACCCACGTCGTGTCCTTAATTGTTGCTTCTCTGTAATGGGAAAAAACAAACCGTCTCCATAATTTAGCCCAGTGGGTCTCAAACTCAAGGACCCCCAAATTCAGATTTTGCCGCAGACTCGGGATTTCAAAATATTTTGAGCGAGGGATTTATTCAAAATGTCTTACAAATCGGTTCACAATTTCTCAAATTCCTTCCAAAATTATAGCAGCTCTGCAAGCTCACGCGTCACTGTGCAACACGTACTTGTGACACAGGCTATTTTCTCGTGTTGCCGGGGACCCCCTGGATCTCCTCCCAAAAGGACCCCTGGGGACCCCCTGGATCTCCTCCCAAAAGGACCCCTGGGGACCCCCTGGATCTCCTCCCAAAAGGACCCCTGGGGACCCCCTGGATCTCCTCCCAAAAGGACCCCTGGGGACCCCCTGGATCTCCTCCCAAAAGGACCCCTGGGGACCCCCTGGATCTCCTCCCAAAAGGACCCCTGGGGACCCCCTGGATCTCCTCCCAAAAGGACCCCTGGGGACCCCCTGGATCGGACCCCTGGGGACCCCCTGGATCTCCTCCCAAAAGGACCCCTGGGGACCCCCTGGATCTCCTCCCAAAAGGACCCCTGGGGACCCCCTGGAGCTCCTCCCAAAAGGACCCCTGGGGACCCCCTGGATCTCCTCCCAAAAGGACCCCTGGGGACCCCCTGGAGCTCCTCCCAAAAGGTCCCCTGGGGACCCCCTGGAGCTCCTCCCAAAAGGACCCCTGGGGACCCCCTGGAGCTCCTCCCAAAAGGACCCCTGGGGACCCCCTGGAGCTCCTCCCAAAAGGACCCCTGGGGACCCCCTGGATCTCCTCCCAAAAGGACCCCTGGGGACCCCCTGGAGCGCCTCCCAAAAGGACCCCTGGGGACCCCCTGGAGCTCCTCCCAAAAGGACCCCTGGGGACCCCCTGGAGCGCCTCCCAAAAGGACCCCTGGGGACCCCCTGGAGCTCCTCCCAAAAGGACCCCTGGGGACCCCCTGGAGCTCCTCCCAAAAGGACCCCTGGGGACCCCCTGGAGCGCCTCCCAAAAGGACCCCTGGGGACCCCCTGGAGCTCCTCCCAAAAGGTCCCCTGGGGACCCCCTGGAGCGCCTCCCAAAAGGACCCCTGGGGACCCCCTGGAGCGCCTCCCAAAAGGACCCCTGGGAGTTCCCTGGTCCCCACTGTGAGAACCACTGATGAAGAGCCAGCGGGCATACTGTACATGTGAAAACATCTCAGAAATCCTGTTGGACATGAAAAGTCACCGGAGGCCAGTTGATGTTAACTGGGTCACACATTACGCTTTGGGCTGGAGGGTGATATATTTTTGGAAGGTGGGAGGGGACTTGGTTTGTTGTGTGTGACCCACTTGATGGTCTGGATGTGTGGGAGAGGAGAGCAGAGGAGGATCAGTGTCCATTAAAAGCATACGGAGTGACGGGGCTTAGGTGGGAGAGCTCTGTGAGGCCCCAATGAGCAACTGGGGCGCTATAGATGAGAGAGAGAGACAGACAGGCAGGCAGGCAGACTTTAAAACTGCTGCAAAATTACTTAGATGCACTTTACACCCATACTTTTGTGTATTGTTAAGGCTGCGCATGAGAATTAGCATTTCTGTAAAATCCGGTATGTTTACATTGCATTTATGTCCATTAATATAGATTGTCCGTTCTAAATATACAGATAAAGTAAAAAGTGAAAGCCAGCTATGTCCAAAATGTTTACTTTTCAGGAAAATTACTGTAGCCTTTTATCATCCAAATACAGCTCAAATGGAGTTAGGAGGTTTTTTCATTGGTTAAAGATTTGTAAAACCGACACACAGGCCTACCACACTGCATATTTAATATAAAAAGCAGCGAGAATATGCATTCATATTCATGACAGAATATATCATACAGCAACAGGTACACGCGTGTGGCCGTGCGTGCGTGCGTGCGTGTGTGTGTGTGTGTGTGTGTGTGTGGGTGGAGGTGGGTGGGGGATGAATGTATGTAAAGCTAGCAGAGAGAGGGGAGAGCTCTAAATATTTTATATGAAGATAATCTATAGCTCCACCAGAGCTAAAGATAATCCTTAAGTCAAAGCATCACACTACAGTGTACACACACACACACACACACACACACACACACACACACACACACACACACGTAGTGTATCCTGACTCTGAAGCAGTCTTTTGGGTTCCAGATAGCAGGGGCTGTCCCGCCGTCTGTCCGACCTCTTCACAAGGACGTCTCCTCCAGGACGCTAACATGTAACCCTGCCTCATAGCGGTCAGAAGCAGCTGCTGTCGGCTGGAATTAATGACCGACTGCTGCACGCCGTATAAAATGCCCCGTGGTGCAAGTTCAACATCACATGCTGAACAAGCCGGAAGAGGTTTGGTCGTTATAGGAACCAGCGAGTGTCTGTGTCCAAACAACGCAAAATGTCGATTTGACATGCATGCAATGATGCAAACTCCATCTAGCCTGAAGCCTTTGCACAGTGGCGTGCACAGATAGACACTAGGGGTGCTAGAGCACCCCCTGCCCTTTTGGCAATGTGCCCTTTTGAGAAAAAAAAAAGGGTGGGAACCCCTTTTGGTGTTAGCATTATGTTATGCTTTAGCTATTGAAAAATAGCAGATCTACAAGCTCATAGCGCGCCACCGAGTGGCGCGCTATGAGCTTGTAGGTCTGCTATTTTTGAAAAATCGAAGAACGACTGACATAGAAACACAGCTTTTTCAGAAAACTGTCAGGATGTAGAAGACATTTTTAGAATCTGATCTCAGGTCAGAATGGGTTAAGGCAACCGGCCGGTTCCACGTGCTAGGTGCCCTTTTTTTCACTTTGCACCTGCCCCTCTAAATGTCTGTGCACGCCACTGCCTTTGCAGACGGTATGGTAACAGGTGTTTGGTATTCAAGTTGCAGACAGGCTGAGACTCCCCCTCCTCCCTCGCCACCAACTCTAATGGTGCCTGCATGCATTAGTGCTGTGCCACCCACAGCTGTTTCCCATGGTAACGCTAACGGTACCGGGAATTAACGACCCAGCACCTCAGGTCCAGCTGAGCGAGGTCCAGCCGAGTCGAACTCCTCTCCAGCCCACAAAGCAATTAACCCATTTAGGCCTGACGTTGAAATTTAAGAAATGTATTTTTTTTCTGAAAAACCTCATGTGGTTCTCAATATTTCATGTCAAGGACCCCAACAATTATATGTAATATGCCGCCGACCCCCATCTGAAAATATGTTGTTCCAGGGACTCCCCCCAGAAGCAAAGATTTGAGTTAAAAACTGAAACTCTGAAAGTATATATATTCGAAGAGTTGAGGCACATTTTCACGATTTTTCTAAAATAGCAGACCTACAAGCTCATAGCGTGGCACTCGGTGCCGCGCTATGAGCTTGTAGATCTGCTATTTTTCAATAGCTAAAGTATAACATAATGCTTAAAACACCAAAAGGGGTTCCGGCCCAAAATGGTGTCGGTGTGTGGCAGCACACCTATGGGGACCCCCTACAAGTTAATGCTCCCTATACAAATCCCTTGTATGTCTTTAAATGTTTTGATGAATTGAACAATGTGGACCCTGTTGTAAACAAGTGTAATGCTTAATTGGGTCGTCCACTCACAGTTGACAGTCTTTGTATTGAGTTTGTGCTTAAAATGTACTGTAAATTCTACAAACTGTTAATAAATATTTCAATCAATCAATCAAAAGTAGGGAGAGAGCAATAACTATAATTGTAATACAGTAGGCCAAATTAGATATCAATATAATAAGCTGGTGGGTAGCTTCAAACCCTTTGAATGACGCAGGCTTCTGTTCTATGATTGTTGGGGGGGTTAAAAATAAGTGCTATTGCAGGCTCAGTTAGTACGCCCTGATGGGCTGATGGGTATCAGCTGTGATAGGGGGAATAAAAGGGCAGTATACTCTCTATAGCAGTAGTGATTACAGAGGAGAACATTTTTGTTAAAACAGCCACGGCAGCAACAAAATCCCCATCGCAGCTCCATCAAGCTGTCTTACTAGTAGCGAGGCATGTCTTACTAGCAGCCGTCTCGGAGTGAGGCATCTCCCTCAGTGACACCAGCATCTGTTCTGCTGGTTTTGTGCTCCAGTGGACAGCATGCCATGCTAGGGTGTCAGGGCAAAAACGGCTATGAATTGGGAAATGTGACAACTCTGTCACACTTGATAACGGAGAGCACACTTAATGCACGAGTGGTGCACACGCTTTAGTCACCAGTGTCGCACACGGTAAATAGCAGATCTACAAGCTATTCGCGGTGAGAGACATGTACGCATACAACTATACATCGTATATAACCCAGGCATAGTAATCCTTCTGAAAGCTGAAATAATGTGTGTGGGGTCTTTGATCTGTCAATGACCTCGCCCCGCAGCACCAATGGTGTAACTGTAAAGTAAAAGTAGCCTACAATGCCTTCCTACCTACATGACTAAATATGGCCTAAATATGTCCCAAACCTTCCTACCTACATGACTGCCTGCCTAAATATGTCCCAAACCTTCCTACCTAGTACCTACATGACTGCCTGCCTAAATATGTCCCAAACCTTCCTACCTACAACATGACTGCCTGCCTAAATATGTCCCAAACCTTCCTACCTACATGACTGCCTGCCTAAATATGTCCCAAACCGCCCCCCTAAGGTCTTCCACTGCTGGCCTGCTCGCTTTGCCTACAAAAAGATGGCAACAAAAAAATATGTGGAAGCAGCTTTTTGCTTCTAGGGGCCGACGGCATGGAACAAACTCCCACTATACCTTCGACGGGCAGCCTCTGTAGACATTTTTAACGCACAGCTCAAGACCCACTTCTACACCCTTGATTTTAATTGATCTTTTAATTTGTTGTTATTCATGTCCTCACTGTATTACATTACTGCTCTTGCTTTTTAATGTTTATGTCTTGCTTTTCTTTTCTTTCTTTCTCCATTTCTCTGTAAAGCACTTTGAGCTGCATGTCATGAAAGGTGCTATACAAATAAAGTTTTTTTATTATTATCAATGATGAATGATTAATTAAGTACTGTACTTAAGTAAAATTTTTAGGTAATTGTAGGTACTTTACTGGACTATTTCCAAATTTCTGTACTTTTACTTCTACTCCACTACATTACAGAGGCAAATATTATCGCCTACTTTGATTCCACTACAATTATTTGAAAACTTTTAGTTATTAGTTACTTTGTAGGTTTTGATTATCATTACAAAACATGCATTAACCACTTCAACCCTAATATACATTTCTGCCACTCACATTGCGAGGCATTGTGAGCTTGTATGACACTAAAGCCAAACATCTTAACCACTGTCTAAACGCCTAAACGGGAAACCCCCTTTGACTGGGGGATATATTAGGCCTTTGGGGCTCTATTTTCGTCTATGCCAAACCCCTTATCCCTAAACTAGGCTACTTGGATTTAAATTTTACTATTTTGAAAAACATTTTTGAATAGTTAAAATATAGCCAACCTACAAGCTCACAACGTGTCGATGCAGATTGGCTAGTTGAACTATTCAAAAATGATTTTCAAAATAGTAAAAAAAAAAAGGCAAAGAAGTTTAGGGATAAGTTAGCGGTGAGGAAAATGGAGCCCTAAATGTCTTCAGGCAGAGGCCTAACATGAACTTGCACAGGCTTACGACAATGCTGAGGAGGCCGGTCACCCACCGGAGAATAGAGTTCACCCAGACGTGATAATAATGTGACTGACAGCTCACACTGCCTTTCAACTGCAGTGGCCGCTGGAAAGTAACTGAGTACATTTACTCATAGTATAGGGTAATTAAGGACAGGATGGTGTTGGTGTTTAAGCATTATGTTATACAGTACTTTAGCTGTTGAAAAATAGCAGATCTAAAAGCTCATAGTGCGGCACCGAGTGCCACGCTACAAGCTTGTAGATACTGGCCATGATACTGACCATGATACTGACATTATACTGACCATGATACTGACCATGACACCAACTATACCGACATTATACTGACCATGATACTGACCATGATACTGACATTATACTGACCATGACACTGACCATGATACTGACATTATACTGACCATGATACTGACCATGATACTGACATTATACTGACCATGACACTGACATTATACTGACCATGATACTGACCATGATACTGACATTATACTGACCATGATACTGACATTATACTGACCATGACACTGACATTATACTGACCATGATACTGACATTATACTGACCATGACACTGACATTATACTGACCATGATACTGACATTATACTGACCATGATACTGACATTATACTGACCATGACACTGACATTATACTGACCATGATACTGACCATGATACTGACATTATACTGACCATGATACTGACATTATACTGACCATGACACTGACCATGACACCAACTATACCGACATTATACTGACCATGATACTGACATTATACTGACCATGATACTGACATGATACTGACCATGATACTGACATGATACTGACCATGATACTTACGTGATACTGACCATGGTACTGACATGATACTGACCATGATACTGACATTATACTGACCATGATACTGACCATGATACTGACCATGATACTGACCATGACACTGACTATACCGACATGATACTGACCATGATACTGACGTGATACTGACCATGATACTGACATGATACTGACCATGATACTGACATTATACTGACCATGACACTGACCATGATACTGACCATGACACTGACCATGATACTGACCATGATACTGACATTATACTGACCATGATACTGACCATGATACTGACCATGATACTGACCATGACACTGACCATGATACTGACCATGCTACTGACCATGATACTAACATGATACTGACCATGATACTAATATTATACTGACCATGATACTGACATGATACTGACCATGATACTGATCATGATACTGACATGATACTGACCATGATACTGACCATGATACTGACCATGATACTGACATGATACTGACCATGATACTGACCATGATACTGACCATGATACTGACCATGATACCGACATGATACTGACCTGATACTGACGTGATACTGACCATGATACTGACCATGATACTGACGTGATACTGACCATGATACTGACCATGATACTAACATGATACTGACCATGATACTAATATTATACTGACCATGATACTGACATGATACTGAGTGACCATGATACTAACATGATACTGACCATGATACTAATATTATACTGACCATGATACTGACATGATACTGACCATGATACTGACATGATACTGACCATGCTACTGACCATGATACTAACATGATACTGACCATGATACTAATATTATACTGACCATGATACTGACATGATACTGACCATGATACTGATCATGATACTGACATGATACTGACCATGATACTGACCATGATACTGACCATGATACTGACATTATACTGACCATGACACTGACCATGATACTGACCATGACACTGACCATGATACTGACCATGCTACTGACCATGATACTAACATGATACTGACCATGATACTAATATTATACTGACCATGATACTGACATGATACTGAGTGACCATGATACTAACATGATACTGACCATGATACTAATATTATACTGACCATGATACTGACATGATACTGACCATGATACTGACATGATACTGACCATGCTACTGACCATGATACTAACATGATACTGACCATGATACTAATATTATACTGACCATGATACTGACATGATACTGACCATGATACTAACATGCTACTGACCATGATACTAATATTATACTGACCATGATACTGACATGATACTGACCATGATACTGACATGATACTGACCATGCTACTGACCATGATACTAACATGATACTGACCATGATACTAATATTATACTGACCATGATACTGACATGATACTGACCATGATACTAACATGCTACTGACCATGATACTAATATTATACTGACCATGATACTGACATGATACTGACCATGACACTGACATGATACTGACCATGACACTGACTATACCGACATGATACTGACCATGATACTGACATGATACTGACCATGATACTGACATGATACTGACCATGATCCTGACCATGATACTGACCATGATACTGACCATGATACTGACGTGATACTGACCATGATACTGACCATCTAGTAACATTTTGAATACAGGTTCATGCTAAATAAATACATTGATTGTGCAACAGATCCGAGTGTGCCGAGCAGCTTCCCTTTATTTCTCTCATGAATAGAGGACTTGTAAAAGAGTATTTCTACATGGTGGTAGGTATCCCTATGTTTTACTTAAGTAAATTAAAACATCCCAGTACTTCTTCCAAGACTGGTCAACTGCTAGCTATTTGCCACCGGGACCTCAGAAGTTATAAATAGCGCTAATTAGCACAGCTTCTTTCCTTGGGCCAGGGAGAGGTAACGAACCTCTCATCACCCCGCGGCCACATTCCCCTCCCATGGGATCACACTCCCCTCCCATGGGATCAACATTAGCCCATTTTAGGCGGGAACCCCTTTTGGTGTTTATAGCATTATGTTATGCTTTAGCTATTGAAAAATAGCAGATCTACAAGCTCATACGAGCTTGTAGGTCTGCCATTTTTGAAAAATCAAAGAATTTTTTTATAGAATCTGATCTCAGAATGGGTTGATAATGAAACTGTCAGGATGTAATAGATATTTTTAAGAATCTGATCTCAGGTCAGAAGGGGTTAGAGCTGAACAAGTGCTAAAACAGACAGGATGGGTATATAAAGAGGCCCCCGGAGATGGACCCGGCTCGTCGCACTCAGCCTCGGCAAACCTTTCACTTTATAATCACTACTCTTTATTCACTCCTTAAATTGGACTGTAATTAGAACCAACCAGGACAACCTTGAGAGACAGAGAGAGAGAGAGAGAGAGAGAGAGAGAGAGAGAGAGATAAAAGGATACTTATTAGGTTGTCATCCAAAAGGGGGCTGTCATTTAAAATATTTCCCCACACCTTATTTATTTTTGTATTTCTTGAACCATGACAGAACAGGCCAAGGCAGAGCAGCTCAGTCCAGGGTGTGACGCCAGCTTTTACCCGCTGAGAAACTGGTGGCAGTCCGGCTGGCCGTCCTATCCGGACCTGGGCCTGGAGCTGGGGACCCTTCCCCAGGAGAGAAGGTGGCCGTCGTCGGGTTGTTCCCCCTGGCTCGGGTACGCGCCGCCGCCCTCTCCCCTCTTTGTGCCCAGCTGTGTCGTGGGAACCAATGCCAGTACGGAGCAGTATTATAAGTGGAGGGTAATCCTCGACGTGACACACTTTGCTCCCTCGGAGATCTCCGTCAGCGTCAAGGAGGGATTCCTGGTGATCGGAGGTAGGGATGATGAGCGGCACGGCAGCTTCACTTATTAACCCATTTAGACCCGAGATCAGATTCTAAAAATGTCTTCTACATCCTGACAGTTTTCTGAAAAAGCTATGTTTCTATGTCAGTCGTTCTTCGATTTTTTCAAAAATAGCAGACCTACAAGCTCATAGCGCGCCACTCGGTGGCGCGCTATGAGCTTGTAGATCTGCTATTTTTCAATAGCTAAAGCATAGCATGATGCTAACACCAAAAGGGGTTGGCTTCACTTGTACATGATACTATAACCCTATACTTTACACTCTGTCTATCTTTGAGTATACGAGTATCGATTAATTCCCAAACGGAGCATGTGGCTAACTGGGACATTTCACCATTGAATCAAATACTAATAAAACACCCCATTGAGCAACTGTAATTACATTTATATGGTGGTGTTCCTCGAGTCTATACTCAGTGTCTTTTGAATACTTTGAATAATTTTTATTTCATTCCCAGGGAGTCATTCGGAGAGGCCAGATGTGTTCGGCTTCACGGCTAGATGTTTCACAAGGAAATACAGGTACATTCACACATTTCAAACCCAAGACTGACTCAATATCTAAGCCACAGTACAGGCCAGTTAATCAGTTCCAATGTGTCTCCTATGTAAACACTATGCTGTGCCGTTTCCAGACTGCCTGTTGGAATTGATGTCAGTAAACTTACATCCGCAATGTCTGGGGATGGCATCCTGTGTGTGGAGGCACCACTTCCTGATACTTATTCCATTCCAGCTGACATCATCATTCCTGTTCAGGTGACTATGATGGCATTCTCTCTCTCTCTTTCATTCTTTCTTTCATCCCATCTAATGCGATCAGATACTTCTTCTGCTATATGTAATCATGTTACTTATCTTCTCTCTCAGTAAAAGTGATTTATCTCAGACTCCGGATATTTGTGCACTTTATATCTTATATAGGTGGAAAAAGAGACCATCAGAGGACACGAAATGCAAGAAGACCACAAAGAGGCCACCCCAGAAACACACACATCAGAAAACGGAGAACCACAGCAATCTGAACCCACAGCTCCTGCAGAGCAGCCCCCAACAGAACCAGGACAGCCCGGTACAGAGGCACCAGATCATGGAGGAAAAGACTCTCCTCCCACAGCTCCAGAGCAGCCCCCAACAGAACCAGGACAGCCCGGTACAGAGGCACCAGATCATGGAGGAAAAGACTCTCCTCCCACAGCTCCAGAGCAGGCCCCAACAGAACCAGCACAGCCCGGTACAGAGGCACCAGATCATGGAGGAAAAGACTCTCCTCCCACAGCTCCAGAGCAGCCCCCAACAGAACCAGGACAGCCCGGTACAGAGGCACCAGATCATGGAGGAAAAGACTCTCCTCCCACAGCTCCAGAGCAGGCCCCAACAGAACCAGGACAGCCCGGTACAGAGGCACCAGATCATGGGGAAGAAGACTCTCCTCTTGCTGGCGATGACAATAAGCAGGAGGAGGTGAAAGAGGCGGAGGTCAATGGCACTACGCCCCACCCTTTGGCACCCGCAGATGAAGAAGGCACCGAGAGATTCCCAGAGCCTTCCGAGCACTCCGAAGCAGCCCTGGACAACCAAGATAACACAGCCTCGTCCACCGAAGAGCCCGGCAAAGAGGAAACCCTGGAGACGGACGCAGAGAGCAGAGAAACCCAGCCAACAGCAGCACCTGCACCGTCAGATCCACAGGCAGCAGCAGCAGAAGACCACGGCGAGGAGGAAGCAGCTCATCCTGGCGACGAAGAGGGGACGGAGAAGGACGCAGAGGCCCTGGCCGAGCCAACGGCAGAGCCTCACCCTGCTCCGACACCTGCTGCAGCGAGCGATGACGGCACTGCAGAGAGCCTCCCAGACCCTCCTCCTCCACCCGAGCACCGTGAAGCCCTGGAGGGCCAAGATAGCCCAGCGGCGGGCACGGCAGCTGAGCCAGCCCACAACGGAGAGATCCAGCCTGGGGAGGAGGAGGAGGCTACGGAGGAGATCACCCAGGAGGAGCTGGAGCTCGTCAAAGGTCTGAGCCAGGAGCTGTTGGACTTGGCAGCGCCCGACGGGAAACAGTAACACACCGAGCAGAGAGAGAGAGAGAGAGAGAGAGAAAACCCTCTTTGCCATCGAGCCTGGTCAAGCATCAATTCCACACCAATTCCACAGATGAGTTTCAGTGCCTTCATGTGTTCATAAAGTAATAGCCCTGCAGCTACAGTATATATATAGTGTATACTATATATATATAGTATGCAAGGTAAGCAATGCCAATGGAGATCAAATAAAACAGCATCATGAGAAAAGGCTGTGTGTTGTGACCCATTTTGACCTGAGATCAGATTTAAAAAAAAGTCTTCTACATCCTAACAGTTTTCTGAAAAAGCTATGTTTCTATGTCAGTCGTTCTTCGATTTTTCAAAAAATAGCAGACCTACAAGCTCGTAGCAATAGCTAAAGCATAACATAATGCTAACACCAAAAGGGGTTCCCGCCCCAAAATGTTTTAAACGATAACCTAATCCAGCTTCTTTTTATTCAACACACGTTCTGTCTTTCCCGGCTCTTTTCGACTACAAGAACTTAGAAATAATAATAAAAAAACATAAACAAAACCATATTGTAGAACTTCACAGTTCCCGGGTTATGTATGTATATTCTGGGTTACCCTTTGTATAGTCAAAAAGAGCCATTTGTTGCAGCCATTAAAAGTATACAGTATATTGTTTCTGTCAGGCAGACACCTCCTATCTCCATATTGTTTTTCCCGTAAATTAACGCCCTGCTAAATCATACCACAGCGTCACACATGAAGCAGATCCACAAAGCTCAAAACGCAGCACGAATCGACTCGCTTTGAGCTTGTAGATCTGCTACTTTAGAATTTGAATTCTAAAAAGTTGCCAGGATATGTTCCGATACGATCCCGATACCACAATTTCTGTGTTAGCCGATACTAGAGAATAATGTGTGTGTCGTGTGTGTGTGTGTGTGTGTGTGTGTGTGTGTGTGTGTGTGTGTGTGTCGTGTGTGTGTGTGTGTGTGTGTGTGTGTGTGTGTGTAGAGGGAGAGATAATTAAGTGGAGACGAAGCCAACTCTATGGTCGGAACAGAGCTGAGGTGTTTGTTTAGAGACAGATATCTCATGTTGTGTTTATAGCTATCTAGCTATATATCTCCTATAATTACCAGTACTTTTCCAGTACCAAAATGTGTACTTCTACTTCACTACAATTATTTGAAAACTTTAGTTACTAGTTACTTTGGCGATTTTAATTTTGATTAGAAAACATACATTAACCACTTCAACCCTATACATTTTGGCCATTTGTAATAGCCGATCTACAAGCTCACAATGCGTCGCAACGCGACGCATTGAGAGCTTGTAGATCGGCTATTTTCAATAGATTTTCTACACATTTTGAACTTGTGAAATGGGACATTCTGCAATATGAATACTTTTAGTACATTTCGATGCCGACACTTTTGTACTTTTACTCAAGTACATTTTCAATTCCGTACTTTTACTTGTAACGAAGTATAGTTCTAAATTGCAGTATTGGTACTTTTACTCAAGTAAAACAATTGAGTACTTTTTTCCAGCAGTGATAAAGTGGCCCCAGAGGAGAAGTGGCTCAAAGTGTCATTCTGCTGTTGCTATGGCAGCACCAGGTCCACATGTCTCTACCAGTCAATAGGCTACATCAATTATGTAACATAATGGTTTTTATGGAGATGGCTACACTCACTGCAGACAATGATGCCTCTATGATGTACAGTACTGAAATTGAACCACCATAAACCCTAATAGCCAAAAAGTGAACCCGGACATGTTGAGTACACCAACGTTTTATGTTATAAATGTTTAGTATGGGTCCCCAGTATGTAGAAACTGATGTTATAAATGTTGAGTATGGGTCCCCAGCATGTAGAAACTGATGTTATAAATGTTTAGTATGGGTCCACCCGCATGTAGAAACTGATGTTATAAATGTTTAGTATGGGTCCCCAGTATGTAGAAACTGATGTTATAAATGTTGAGTATGGGTCCCCAGCATGTAGAAACTGACGTTATAAATGTTTAGTATGGGTCCCCAGCATGTAGAAACTGATGTTATAAATGTTGAGTATGGGTCCCCAGCATGTAGAAACTGATGTTATAAATGTTTAGTATGGGTCCCCAGCATGTAGAAACTGATGTTATAAATGTTTAGTATGGGTCCCCAGCATGTATAGAAACTGATGTTATAAATGTTTAGTATGGGTCCCCAGCATGTAGAAACTGATGTTATAAATGTATAGTATGGGTCCCCAGCATGTAGAAACTGATGTTATAAATGTTTAGTATGGGTCCCCAGCATGTAGAAACTGATGTTATAAATGTTGAGTATGGGTCCCCAGCATGTAGAAACTGATGTTATAAATGTTTAGTATGGGTCCCCAGCATGTAGAAACTGATGTTATAAATGTTTAGTATGGGTCCCCAGCATGTATAAACTGATGTTATAAATGTTTAGTTTGGGTCCCCCAGCATGTAGAAACTGACGTTATAAATGTTTAGTATGGGTCCCCTGCATGTAGAAACTGATGTTATAAATGTTTAGTATGGGTCCCCAGCATGTAGAAACTGATGTTATAAATGTTTAGTATGGGTCCCCAGCATGTAGAAACTGATGTTATAAATGTTTAGTATGGGTCCCCAGCATGTAGAAACTGATGTTATAAATGTTTAGTATGGGTCCCCAGCATGTAGAAACTGATGTTATAAATGTTTAGTATGGGTCCCCACCATGTAGAAACTGATGTTATAAATGTTTAGTATGGGTCCACCCGCATGTAGAAACTGACGTTATAAATGTTTAGTATGGGTCCCCAGCATGTAGAAACTGACGTTATAAATGTTTAGTATGGGTCCCCAGCATGTAGAAACTGATGTTATAAATGTTTAGTATGGGTCCCCAGCATGTAGAAACTGATGTTATAAATGTTTAGTATGGGTCCCCAGCATGTAGAAACTGATGTTATAAATGTTTAGTATGGGTCCCCAGCATGTAGAAACTGATGGTATAAATGTATAGTATGGGTCCCCAGCATGTAGAAACTGATGTTATAAATGTTTAGTATGGGTCCCCAGCATGTAGAAACTGATGTTATAAATGTTTAGTATGGGTCCCCAGCATGTAGAAACTGATGTTATAAATGTTTAGTATGGGTCCCCAGCATGTAGAAACTGATGGTATAAATGTATAGTATGGGTCCCCAGCATGTAGAAACTGACGTTATAAATGTTTAGTATGGGTCCCCAGCATGTAGAAACTGATGTTATAAATGTTTAGTATGGGTCCCCAGTATGTAGAAACTGATGGTATAAATGTATAGTATGGGTCCCCAGCATGTAGAAACTGATGGTATAAATGTATAGTATGGGTCCCCAGCATGTAGAAACTGACGTTATAAATGTTTAGTATGGGTCCCCAGCATGTAGAAACTGCCGGATGCTAACTTGCATATGTTGAGCAATTTTCATAATTGGCATAATATGTGACCATACCATTAACAACATAATAGAAGGCAAGATATTCAAAATTTCATTATGCTTTATGTAGCATGTGACATGTCAAACTAGGGGGTTTTCATGATGCTGAATCCATTCCAAGCATTAGTTTTGCAAAAAAAAACACTCATTGGGCTATAAACACCCCTGCCCACTTGCCCAAATGTGACAGCATTGGCTGTTTTTAGCCCAATGCATGTTTTTTTGCAAAGAAAACCCAAATTTGACACATCACATGCTACATAAAGCATGATGACATTTTGAATATTTTGCCTTCTATAATGTAATTGTAATTGGTATGGTCACATATTATGCCAATTATGAAAATTGCCGAAAATATGCAAGTTAGCATCCGGCAGTTTCTACATGCTGGGGAGCAGTGGGGACCCATACTAAACATTTATAACATACTACTGTACATGTATACTCAACATGTCAGGGTTCACAATGGGGCTCTATGGGCTGGCTACTAGACTACTGTATATTATATAATGTTCAAAAATAGCCGATCTGTGAGTGAAACAAGCACAGAACAGGTCTACCACGACAACAAATGCAAAAGAATCAACCAGTTTCACTACTTGAGCCCGATTACATCAGCTATTTGTTTTAACCCATTCTGACCTGAGATCAGATTCATACGAGGTTTCCACTGGACACACACTGGTCTGATTAACCCATTCTGACCTGAGATCAGATTCATACGAGGTTTCCACTGGACACACACTGGTCTGATTAACCCATTCTGACCTGAGATCAGATTCATACGAGGTTTCCACTGGGCACACACTGGTCTGATTAAATTAATCATTAAAGCAAAGCCAAAATAAGCAACTACACTTCAGAAATAAGCCCAAACTATAAAGCAACGGGAAACTATGAATATTAAGCTATGTTACAGCAGGACAACTCGCCCCAAAGTCGCTTATAATAAGCAGACCTGGCCAGCTGTGGCCAGCGCTTTCTGCAATTTGCATGGGGGAAATAATGTCTTAATTTGTGCAGATAAAAAATGCTAGTCTGTTGCAATATGAGAGTTTTAAGTATAGTCTTTGACTAGTCTGGACAAGTTCTCTCGGTCTGGAGTCGTCTTAACCCATTTAGGCCTGACGTCGAAATAAAAAAAATGTCTTCTAAATCCTGACAGTTTTCTGAAATACCTCATGTTTCTGTATCAGTGGTGCTCAATATTTCATGTCATGATTGCGATCTGCTTGTATTAAACAATGTTAAACTCAGATCATTGCAGCTCTAGGCGAAGCTTGAATTATCCTCTTTCAATCTGCCGAGCTTTTGTTTCATAAAAATCCACCATGTTATGAGCTATGAGCTACTTTCTGTCAAGAAATTCTGTGCAGGTGATTCTTTTTCTAAGTGCTGGAGTTTGGAAGCACTCGTCGCATGTCACTGCACGGCCCTGTGTACCACCTGTTTCAAATTTGCACATAATGCAGGAGGCAGCAGTGCGACCCGTTAACGAAAACGAGTGCTTCCAAACTGCATCACTTAGAAAAATAATCACATGCATAGAATGTCTTGACAGAAAGTAGCTCATAACATCTCTAGGTGGATTTTTATGAAACAAAAGCTCGGCAGATTGAAAGAGGATAATTCAAGCTTGGAGCTAGAGCTGCAATGATGGCGATTTTTTTTTTTTTTAAGATATTTTTTTGCGGCTTACGCCTTTTATTGATTTTTTGAAGGGACAGACAGTAGGCTGACAGGAAACGGGAGAGAGATGGGGGGATGACATGCAGTAAAGGCCGTGTCGGGCTCGGGAGTCGAACCCGCGGCACACTGCTACTGGATTACCAGTCAGGTGCCCAGACCGTTACGCCACGGCCTGGGCCAATGATGGTGAGTTTAACGTTGTTTAATACAACGCAAATCGGATGAGTGGGGAGTCAATGGAGGGTATGCAACTCTAGATTCATCACATTATAAAAAAATCTAGAGTTGCAAATTGCGGCTAGTGCTTCATTATGTTGTTCGGACAAGTTCCTCTCATGTTTCCGCTCATTCCAGTCTGCTTTAAACCATTTAGACCTGATAAATGATTCTTAATGTCTTCTAAATCCTGAACGTTTTCTGAAAAACCTATATTTCTGTCGGTGGTGCTCAAATAAAAAAAAGGACCCAGGCCCCAGAATTCTCTGTATTTGGTCGCTATTTTTCAACAGCTAAAGTATAACATAATGCTTAAAACACCAAAAGGGGTTCAATTACAATTTACAATTACAATTTACAATTACAATTTTTACAATTACAATTTAGGCATTTAGCAGACGCTCTTAATCCAGAGCGACTTACATTTAAGCAAGAACAAAAGCATGGGAATACATCACATAAAAGCATTTATCAATATCATGAAACATGCGTAAGCTAAGAAAGTAACAGTGGAATATCTATATAATAAAACTATACACAGGGCTGCACATAAGTGGTGCACCACCGCGCATGCGTCGTCAACATTCAAAATGCGCTGTCAATCAAGCGCCGGGAAGCGCTTCTGCGTACCAACAGCCGGGGCCGCCTAGAATGATTATTATGGCCAGAATACTAGTACATTCTGTGGCGAGAGCATTTCCCACCGACTGCCACTCAAAGTGGCTACTGGCCAATCACAGCGCGTCCTTACTCAAAAGGGGGAGGATTCCATGCTGCTTTCTGCTGGGAGCCTGGGAGGAGGCGGAGGGCGGTTGACAGGAAAACCTGACACAAATAGTTTCGTCTTCTCCGTTGCAGATAGCAAACTACTGTAGTCCCCGGTGTAAAAGGGCATGCTTTGGATGCTTTGCACTCTTCCCATTTGCCGCTGTGCTTGTGTTTGTTTTCCGGCTGCTGGAGCAGCATGGTTGCTCGTGTGCGATGCCGTCTCAGAACCCGAATCCGAGGCAGAAACCATATTAGCGTCTCTCACAGCCTAGGCACCGGCCACCGACTTTTTTCGGGTACTAAGGTTTTAGTTCCGACATAGTGGAGTGGGAAGAGTTTAAAGCATTGCGGACTGGCACTGCTGCTGCCCAACATGAACACCATGTCTCGACATACTGTCCCTTATTATCGTAAAGTCGGGTAGTGTACACTGTTTATTTTTGCACCGAGGAGCCATGTGTGTCTGACTGTCTGACACACATGTCTGACTATAAATAATGGTCCTGTCCTGTAACCACCTGCGCCAGTAATCCTACTGTAACCACTAACCAAACTGTAATCTGACTCTCTTTATCTGAATCTAATATCTTTATCAGATCAAACAAACAAACAAATAAGTCAAGTAATCCAAAAAGTCACCAAATAAAAAGACAATTGCATTGCTCAATAAGAGAAAAAAAAAAGATTATTCCTCACCCAACCTTCAAGTCAGCTAGGAGGCCACAGCAGGTTCCCCTGGATTCATTTGTCCAAACGCTCTGAAGGGATTCAGAGCAAAACCCTCAGACCTCCTTGACCAAACATGTCTTCTTTCCTGGCCCCATGTGCACTGCTCTGTGGATTATCCATCTCTGATTCAGGTTTAGTATTGGCCTTAAACGAGTCTCTTTTGACAAACTACCACCAGACATTCTTTTTGAGACCTAAAATGGAAGCAGCCGGCTGCCTCACTTCATGTACTTTTATTATGGCTGTTCCTGGTACCTCACTTCCTGGAACTTTTGCTAACATGCTTTTTCCCCACAGCTCCCCCTATGGTCAAACCTTGTCAACAGTCAGCTGTAGGGTGGGGGTAAGGAACTGTGATTGTGCATTTGTTTGTTTAACTGTATGTAATGTGTTTTTTTAGTTTAGTTTTTGTTTGCTTTGTATTCATGGACATATCCTGATGTTTCTTTGAAGATTTTGTTTAGTGTTTGTGCTGCCATGTGGGTGGGAAAATATATGTGAATAATTGCTTTGAAAATACTATGTTGTAAAGAAAAATCAATAAACATTATGTTAAAAAAAAAAAAAAAAACCTTGTCAACAGAAAATGAATGACCATGGGTTAACCAGGCCCGGAAGATATTTCCCAATAGATGTTTCAAAAAGTATTTATTTAAAGACCTTTTAAGCCTCAGGACAAAGCCAGCTCTTGTTGTGACAAATCATGACAATAAACATAACGTTTTAGGGCCTATCACATAAATAGAAAGAAGAAAAACAAAAACAAAGTGTTGTAGGCTACCCTGCCCTTTTTTTCTTAATAGGACTGAGGAGGATTGTAAAGAAATTGCTTTTCTGAAAAACCTACTGTATGTTTCTACAGTATATCAGTGGTGTTCAGACTATATCATGTCAAGGACCCCAAAAATAATTATAATGTAATTGTAATTGGCCACCGACCGCCTTCTGAAACTATCTTGTTCCAGGGACCCCCCCCCCCAGAAGCAAAGATATGAGTAAAATAAAAAAAATTAACTTTGAAAGAATATGTATTCAAAGATTTGCACCACATTTTCACGACATTTCAAAATTATGCTATGCTGCAATCTTTCAATAGCTAAAGTCTAGTCCTATAAAACACCAAAAGGGGTTCCCGCCCTGAATGGTTTGAAACCATTTGCCAACCTTCCATCCAATCACACTATAACAGGCACCCTGGAGTCTTGGACTCAGTCCTGTAGGTAGCACGTTTGTTTGTTTTTTTAATCTTTTTTTGTGGCTTTCACCTTTTATTTTATATTTTTTATAGAGGGACAGACAGACAGTAGGCTGACAGGGAAATGGGGGAGAGAGATGGGGGAGCTAGTGACATGCAGTAAAGGCCCGCGGCACACTGCCAGACTCGGACTATACCGGCCAAGGTGCCTGGACCGCTGAGCCACGGCCCAGGCCCGGTAGCACAGGTGTTGAGCCAAAAGGCACAGCTGTGAATCCACACCGCAGATAATGGCAAGAGATTTTTATTGCATCAACCAATACAAAGACATTTTCACAAAAAAGTTGGGCAGGAGGCAAAACGTCTGGCCAAATAAAATAAAATTCATTCAAACCATCAAAACCAAACACACGCACTTACACGCACGTGCACACATGCACACACACACACACACACACGCTCGCACACACACACACACACACACACACACACACACATTCACGTCTCATTGCACGTACAAATAGAAAACAAAGCATTACATCAAATGTAAATAACAATTTTGTCAGTATATGATGCTGAAATTATGTTTCTGATTTCTGGATTGGCATAATCGGTAAGAATATTTACATACAGTATCTCTGCACATGAGTCTCCAACTCATAAATAATTCTGAAGCCATATATATAAAGGGTGACTTTCATTTGCTTGTCAATTTAAATGACATTCATGACCTCAAAGGCAGGGCGATACACATGACTTTAAAAGCTGGATTTTCAAATAATAACACGTACGGTACGATATAAGTTATAATGTGGCATTCCCATAAATACTCATATCATGATTATTATACATTACCTTTTTCAAACTTCTCATTTTAACACTAGCATGACTGAGAGTACCCGGCGCCGCAATTTGCAACTCTAGATTTTTTTATAATGTGGTGAATCTAGAGTTGCAATACCCTCCATTGACTCTCCACTCATCCAAATTGCATTTGCGATCTGCTTGTCAGTGTTGGAGTTTGGAAGTGCTCGTTTTTATTAAGGGGTCGCGCTGCTGTCTCCTGCATTATGTGCAAATGCGAAACAGATGGCATGCAGGGCCGTTCAGTGACTTACGACGAGCGCTTCCAAACTCCAGCAGAAAAAGAATCACTTGATTTAAGATAAGTTGATTATCTTTGGGCCCGTGAAGCTTTCAGATGGTTCCCCTTCCATGACCATTATCATCATCATCATCATCATTTCATCATCTCAGACATGTTTGACATCTGAATCATTTTCTAAATATGAATTTAAGCACATGCTACTTCTGTCTGATTTTACCTCAGACATGCTAGTGTACGTGCTTCGCTGCGGAAGCCGCTAAACCCGTGTTTTTTTCCCTTCTACAGCTGAGCTTGTAGATCTGCTATTTTTCCAATAGCTAAAGTTAAACATAATGCTTAAAACACCAAAAGGGGTTCCCGTCCTGAATGGGTTAAAATGTATGTAAATATACATTGTACGTGGCTTTGAAATGTGCTATCATTGTGCTAGCATTGAGGATATTCCTGTGGACTGCTTCAAATTACACCCACAGTACAGAACACTGTACAATATTAATGTAAAAATCACATAGAGCTACATCACATATCCATATCTCTAAAGCAGTGGTTCTCTATGTAGAGAGACCTGTCCTGGGCTGGGCTGGCGGGTGGGGGTCTCGCCTGGGCGTTGAAAGTGTGGTGGCGGGCGGGGGTCTCCCTGGGCCGTTATCTTTTCCATCTTATAGCTCTGGGGGGACGACGGCCACCACTAGGCCATGGCCGGCTCCTGCTGGGGCTGGGTGGGGGTCTCCCCCGTCTCCTGCATGGACTCCCCGCCGCCCTGCCCCTCGTTCTGGAACAGGTAATAGGGGGGGGTCTGCCGCGCCTCGATGATCAGCACGCCCTCCGGAGACAGCGAGGCGAAGACGGTCAGAGGGTCCACGTCTAGCGGGATCCTGGCGGAACGAACAGAGGGAGAACAGGTGTGGTGAGAAGAACGATAAGTGAGATATTATATAAACAAACAAGTACTGCCTTATAGAGATAGAACTGGACTCTGGTTGATGTAAACACTATTGATCTGGTCTGCAGACCACCAGTATTTCAGTGTCATTCCACGATAAAGAGCAGGCGTGTTTTCAGCTGCGAGGTTCGAGAAACAATTAAGTCTGTTTGCAATTACTGAGATAATTTGTGGGCAAAGGTTTTACCACCTGCAATGTGTCTACTATCATCTTCTAACAGACAGACAGACACCAAACACCAAACAAGCAAATGTTTGGTCGTTTTTGCTTGATTGGTGTTTGGTACGTGTGAATGAGACCTGACACCTGAATGGGAAATGGATGTGTTGTTGTGAGTGAATGGGTGTTCGATCGAATGGATGTGTTGTTGTGAGTGAATGGGTGTTCGATCGAATGGATGTGTTGTTGTGAGTGAATGGGTGTCATTGGTAACCAGCAGGGAGCTCTCAGTATTGATCCAAAGCAGGTGAAGCTGTGCTGCAATTAGCTGAGAGAAAGAAAGGTCTATAATTGTATTTTGTCATCAATTGAATTGTTTTCTGCAAAAGTAGCAGATCTACAAGCTCAAAACACGTCGCTTTGCAATAGGGCATTAAGTTCTGAAAAGCACAAAGAGTTAATATAAAGAGCTTTCTGTTCGATATAGGCTTAGCTGTCATATCGCGGACGGACAGAAAGCTTGTATGTCCAAAACTGATCTACAAGCTTGCAATGTTGTGAGCTTGCAGATCTGGCACAGAGGGAGCATTCTTGTCATTGTTTAAAAGTGATGACTCAACATCCACACTCACATTGCTCACTACTTTCATTGAGTTACGCCAACCCGTGAGCCAATAGCATTTGCGAATGACACACACACACACACACACACACACACACACACACACACACACACACACACACACACACACACACACACACACACACACACACACACACTATGTTTACCCAGGGTAACTGGACTAAGCTCAAGAACTTGTTTACAGCCAGGCCCTGCTCATAGAACATTTCATGGTAGGGGTTCAATGCCTTGCTCAAGGGCACTTCAGCGGTGGTAATTTTAACGTGCCGTTCCGGGGATACGAACTAGCGACCTTCCGATATCAAGACCGCTCCACAAACCGTTGTTGGGCCACCGCTGCCTCACAATGAGGGTTAAATGAATGCTCAGTATTCTGGGGGTCTGCAGACCAGATCATACTTTTCTGGTCTTTGTCAGACCAGATCATACTCTTCTGGTCTTTGTCAGACCAGATCATACTTTTCTGGTCTTTGTCAGACCAGATCATACTTTTCTGGTCTTTGTCAGACCAGATCATACTCTTCTGGTCTTTGTCAGACAACATGGCCAAATACGGGGGCGCTGCTGGAGTTTCCATGTCCGCTGCCAAGTGTCTCAGTGTCTCCGGGCTGCAGACATAAACAGCAGCGTTGCTGCACGTCAGCCTGGCTGGGAGTCAAACCAACCCACCGTTTAAACCCTTTAGACCTGAGGACGATTCTACAAATGCCTTCTAAATCTGACAGTTTTCTGAAAACCCTATGTTTCTATGACCCCCAAAAATATATGTAATTGGCTGCCGACCCACATCTGAAAATATGTTGTTCCAGTGACCTCCCCAGAATCAAAGATTTGAGTTAATCTGAAAGAATATATTCAAAGATTTGCGCCACATTTTCATGATTTTTCAAAAATAGCAGACCTACAAGCTCATAGTGCGGCTTTTCACTGTCCTATACCACCCCACTGACAATTACATGTCAGATGGTGACAGAGAGAGAGAGAGAGAGAGAGAGAGAGAGAGAGAGAGAGACAGAGACAGAGACAGAGACAGAGACAGAGACAGAGACAGAGACAGAGACAGAGAGACAGAGAGAGAGACAGAGAGAGAGAGTTCCTCGTTCACCTCGGCTCATTAGAGAAGAGTCAGCAGACACACTTGGAGAGGTTTAAAGATAAGACAGTCAGTGCACACACACACCAACACACCACAGTGGCGGGTTTTTACAGACTGTTAATTTAAGTGAGAGTTTAAACATTGACTTTTAGAGCATAAAGGTCAATTTATATAGGATGTCGTGCTTAATTCTGTGAGACATGGTTCCTGTGTTCACATAAACGAGACAGTGCAGGGAACTCATGTACCTTCCCTCTTAATGCGTTATGTAATGTGTTTCCCTACATTCATTAATCCATTCTGGGCGGGAACCCCTTTTGGTGTTTTAAGCATTATGTTATACTTTAGCTATTGAAAAATAGCAGATCTACAAGCTCGTAGCTTGTAGATATGCTATTTTTGTAGGTCTGCTATTTTTCAAAAATCGCGAATATGTGGCGCACATCTTTGAATATATATTCTTTCAGAGCCAACATTTTTTAACTCAAATCTTTGCTTCTGGGGAGGTCCCTGGAACAACATATTTTCAGATGGGGGTCGGCGGCCAATGTTTGGGTCCTTGGACATGAAAATATTGACAGAAACATTTTTTTACAAAACTGTCCCCCGGTCTAAATGGGTTAATGCATGAATTAAACGACGACGAATTAGACGACTTCACCAGTTTCCTTTAACTAAGCCCCTCCCCAAACTGCTATGGTCCAATCACAGCTAAGCATAACATGGGTTAGAGTCGACAAACCTCTGCAACATTATAGTTTTCCTATATGATAAAACATTGTTTTAAAAATTAAATGTCACACATATTTTTCCAGTGCATACGGCAGGCCTCGTTGACGGAGATGGAATAGATTATGACGGTCTGTTTCCACAAATGAACCAGTATTTAATGTGTAAAGTCTGTGATATTTACATTTACAATGAATGAGCCCATGGGGCTTAGCTAAAGGTCTATTGTGTCAAATAATAATACATGTTGATTCAAGATAAAGAGCCACCAAAAAGAGAGAGTCGTTATTATGTTGTTGTCTGCGTAGCGCTAGTAATTAATTAACGCCCCTGTTCCGGGGATGTTCCGCTCGTATTCAGCATAAGGCTCATTCATATAGTCTGGATTTTCGGTGGTGAGCTGACCACCACTCCGGTGGTGAGGTGACCACCGCTCCGGTGGTGAGCTGACCACCACTCCGGTGGTGAGGTGACCACCGCTCCGGTGGTGAGGTGACCACCGCTCCGGTGGTGAGGTGACCACCGCTCCGGTGGTGAGGTGACCACCGCTCCGGTGGTGAGGTGACCACCGAACTACAACATGACGTCACTGAGCCGCGGTGAAGAGCAAACCGCCGCCGCCCACCGCTCCAGCCCTTCTCTCTGTTTTTACTCACCACCACCGCTCAACGTCATTTCAGCTCGGAACCGGAGCGGTGGTCACCTCACCACCGGAGCGGTGGTCACCTCACGACCGGAGCGGTGGTCACCTCACCACCGGAGCGGTGGTCACCTCACCACCGGAGCGGTGGTCAGCTCACCACCGGAGCGGTGGTCAGCTCACCACCGGAGCGGTGGTCAGGTCACCTCACCACCGAAAATCCAGACTATGAATGAGCCTTGTTAACCTGAGCAAATAAAAGTAAAGAAAAAAAACTAAACATTTGCGCGTATGTTCACCCCAGAATAGGGACGCACTGCAGCAGAAATAAAGTTGTCTATTTGGGACAAAGTCAAATCAGTCAGGTGGTCTAGTATAGACTCTATACTCTATCTGTCCAGCACGGAGAGAGTTTGTTTATCTCTGACCAGCACTCATTTTATCTCAAACATTGATTTTGTACGGCTGCCAAAAAAAACCTATCCAATAACCCCCCCCCCCCCCACCCCTAGCCAGCCACAAGGGAATGCTCGAAAACAGCTTTGGGCCGGTACAGTTAGAAAACTGTGTGTGTGTGTGTGTGTGTGTGTGTGTGTGTGTGTGTGTGTGTGTGTGTGTGTGTGTGTGTGTGTGTGTGTGCGTGCGTGAGTGCGTGTGAGAGAGAGAGAGGGGCCACTAAAAGGTCAATGGATGTGTCTGTGTGGATCACACACACACACACACACACACACACACACACACAGAGTAGACAGATGGAGTCCAGTGTTATTATGGGTCTCTGTGGAACGGGGGACAGAGACAGAGTGACAAACAACTCTGTGCCAAACGAGCACTGAATGACAAAACAACAGACAGACGCAGAAGGGAATACGGATGAAGAGGATTCTGTCTGGTGTCACAGAGTACTTGTACCTTCACCCTCACCTCCTCTGAACACACACACACACACACACACACACACACAAACACACACACACACACAAGTTACTAATTGACATGTTTCCAAGCATGCTGCATGAGAAGACGATATCTTCCACATTGAACAACAGAACGACCTTATTTTGCCTCGGCGATCCCAGCCCGAGAATGAAAGGACCACTTCACCACTTTTCAACCTATCTTCATATAATAGGTCCTCACTAATAATCATGAAAAGAAATGGCGCAATTTTTTTCTACTCGGTCTGTGTCTCAAGAACTCTCATAGGAGGACTGTGGGCAGTTCATAAACCGTCTTCCAGTGACATCATCGATGGGGAATACAAGCTAATATAAACTGCAGGCTTTCTAGTCCTGAAAAGTTGCAATGCGAAAATGGAAGCCATCGTTCTCACGATAATGAAAATCTAAACATTATTGTAAAAGAATCTTGTTTCAAAAAAAAATCTGCCTAATGATGATGTCACTGGAAGACGGTTTCTAAACTGCCCACAGCCGTCCTATGAGACACAGACTGAGTAGAAAAAAATCGTGCCATTTTTTCATGATTATTAGGGAGGACCTAGCCTCGGTACAAGGCTTTCATTTTTGTTGGTGCAAAAATTGAAAGCCTGGAGGAACGTATTGGCCGCTCTGGTCTAAAAGTGGGAGTCAACCCTTCCGGGTGGGCGTCGCTCCAAATTATGTGACGTAGCACTGCACTAGGGGGGAGAGGAGGGGCCGGGGGTGACGGACAGATCGATGAGATCCAATCAGGGAGTGCGCAAATCTGAGCCGCGACCCGCCCCTCTAGACCAGAAACCTAACACGTTAGCTCAGGCTAGGGAGGACCTATTATATGAAGATAGGTTGAAAAGTGGTGAAGTGGTCCTTTAAGGCTGAAACCGTTCACCGTGCAATGACGAAATAGGGAAATTGGTTCAGTCTGTCAAGTCGAAAGTCTGTGTGTTTTATAAATATTTAATCAATGGAAACCAAGTATAAGAGCTTTAATACGACCAGAAAACAACTACAGATAATAAACACAGACTCTTTTCTATGTCCTGAAAAATAAATGGTCTTAGTTGGACATATACTGTATAAGGTTTCGTACAGCAAGACGATAAAGTGTTGTTTTTGGCAGCAAATTTCTATTTTTAGTTTTAGTCGTAATCTCTTGAATAGTTTTCATTTAGTCTTTAGTCACATTTTAGTCACCTGGAATGTTTCAGTGTTAGTGTCTAGTTTTAGTCGACTAATTGTCATAAGATTTTAGTCGACTAAATCTACGGTTGGTTTAGTCGACTAAAATGTGTTTTGGCGGGCCTTGATGCCGTCGTATAGTCGCTGATTTTACACATTCTGAAAATAGCCGATCTACAAGCTCACAATGCGTCGCAGCGCGACGCGTTGTGAGCTTGTAGATCGGCTATCTTCAGCATGCAATCAAGTGTAAAATGACTTATACTGGATCTCTCGTCCACTAGTCCCTTCCTAACATTTTAGTCTAGTTTCTATTTGTCAACGAACTTCTCAGTATATTTAGTCTTAGTTTTAGTCATCATAGCTTAGTTTTCATTCAGTTTCCATGTAGTTTTCTTCAGTGAAAAAAGGCAGTCGACGAACATTTTTACGTCTTCGTTTCAGTCGACGAAAACCACACTGGACGATAAAAGTGTGCGTTTCGGCCATTGCAAAGGAATGTGCATTCTCTCTACGCTGCACTTTGTTCAGTCCGTTTATTTGTGTATGAAAGTAAATTATTTATGTAGACCCAGCTCTCTCTCTCTCTCTCTCTCTCTCTCTCTCTCTCTCTCCATCTCTCGTTTAAGGTTTCGCTCGACTGGAGGCACGCAGAGCACGATCCGAGTGGCTTTCCAATTATAGGGGGATTGCGATAGGAAGTGTGTGTGTGAGGCTAGCGTGGCCCAGCTGCTTACCAATTAGCCCGACGAGGAAATGAACGGTCGCTGGTTGTGGCGCGTCGCCTTGCGAGACGGTTAGCCTGCGCCAGCGATTATAACACAGCCGTTTGAAGTCTTCCCACCGACCAATTACAGTGCCAGACACTGGGGGGGATGGCTGGATGGTGATTGGTTTGTTTGAGGAGTTGCATGGCGTTAGCGACGCGTGCGTTCGGTCTCTGGCAAACAGCTGTCCCTCTGGGGTGCAGTACTTAGTTAGTTTAGACATATTTTGGTTTAGACTAGTTATTGGTTAGACCATCATTAGTCCTACAA
This sequence comes from Protomyctophum parallelum, assembly GCF_964188405.1. Taxonomy (NCBI): domain Eukaryota; kingdom Metazoa; phylum Chordata; class Actinopteri; order Myctophiformes; family Myctophidae; genus Protomyctophum; species Protomyctophum parallelum. The sequence goes on from NC_139710.1 coordinate 33,247,918, forward strand.
CTACAACCTATCTCAAACCCTCACCCTAAACCTAACCTCCCACGGGGCAGCACACCTAAACCTAACCTTAACCCATGTCTAACCAATGACTAGTCTAAACCTAACCTCCCACGGGGCAGCACACCTAAACCTAACCTTAACCCATGTCTAACCAATGACTAGTCTAAACCTCACCTCCCACGGGGCAGCACACCTAAACCTAACCTTAACCCATGTCTAACCAATGACTAGTCTAAACCTAACCTCCCACGGGGCAGCACACCTAAACCTAACCTTAACCCATGCCTAACCAATCACTAGTCTAAACCTCACCTCCCACGGGGCAGCACACCTAAACCTAACCTTAACCCATGTCTAACCAATGACTAGTCTAAACTAAGTATGCACCCCGTCACTCTGCTGTCACTGCAAGGCTGGCCTGCTCTGCTCTGCTCCGACATAGTTCATTTTCTTGATCTTATCTAGTTTCGGTTTATTTTTTATATTTATATTTCCACACTGTTGAGGTAAGCCACTAGAATAAGTGCTCTACCTGCAATGTTTCAATAACCAAGTGGTTTTCAACCAGTGTTCCTTGAGGGGGGGGGGGGGACCCGTCCGTACAAATCCATTTGGTTCAATTTTACACTCTCAAGAGTTAAATTCTAATAAGGATCCATTTGGTTTCATTTTACACTCTCAAGAGTCAAATGTTTGCTAAAACAATCTGCATTACTTAATGTACACAAGAAGTCTACACAATCGATTGTAGAATAATTATTATTCTGATCAATTCGGCACGGATTTGTTGGGTAAAATCGGATCCAACGATATAACAAGATATACTTCCTTTTTGTGTCCGAGAGGCTAAATCTCATCAAATGGTGGTCAGGTGGTTCAAATGCCGAACACATAATGAGCCTTGATGTGAAAATGGTTGAAAACCCACTGCAATAATCAATTTTGGGCGGGAACCCCCTTTGGTGTTTTAAGCATTATGTTATGCTTTAGCTGTCGAAAAATAGCAGATCTACAAGCTCATAGCTAGATCTGTAGATCTGCTATTTTCTTTTTTTAATCGTGAAAATGTGTCTGAAATCATTGAATATATATTCTTTCGGAGTGAACGTTTTTTAACTAAAATCTTTGCTTCTGGGGTGGTGTCCCTGGAACTACATATTCTCAGATGGTGGTCAGTGGCCGATTACATATAGTTTCTGGGGTCCTTGACATGGATTATTGAGCACCACTGATATAGAAACATGAGGTTTATCAGAAAACTGTCAGCATTTAGAAGACATTTTCAAAATTTCGAAGTCAGGTCAAAATGGGATAATCCAACCATGAGAGTGAAAACGAAACTGCCCTGGCCTTAACCTTCCCACCATTTCACTGTGCATGTGAAGGATAAAACGAGTCAATGTGATTCCTTTGTCTAAATGCTAGGAGTGGGAATAAAGAGAGATAGACCTGTAAAATGAGAGAAAGTGCAGCTTAGAGTCTTTACAACATAACGTAAGACCGCCTCCATAAAGTACTCACTGTATCTTCTTTGTGAAATTCTTTGTCACTATTCCTCCTTCCTCTTGCTTCTCTTCGTGTTTCCCTATAGAAAAACACAACAAAACAGTGTAACATTCAGTGGGTGTGCAGTACTGTATACTGTACAGTAGTCGTCAGAAAGTGTTCCAGTCTCTCGCTGTAAATGATTATATTTTACAAAGCCATATAGCTCAGGTCAATGGAAATTAAAAAAGGTGCTCATACATACATACATACGGGCCCTTTAAATTTTAAACACCAGATAATAGGCCTAACAGCCAACTCTAGGAATTCTCTATTAAATCTATCTCTTGCTCTGCTACACGCTTTGGATATGAGAATCTTTTGATGGTGTTGAAATCAAAAGTACATTTAATTTGGTAGACATAAAATGTCCCGTTGCCCAATCTCATTTTGGCAGCAGTGACTCGGGGTGGATTCTGTCCCCGCCGGTATGAAGGAATGTTCTAGTGAGTCAGAGACTACAAGAGAAATGATAGTCAGAGTCTGACCACGTGAAAGTGAAACGAACATGATGATGAAATCCAACATTCCTTCCTTCTGGCCTCTTCCAGATATAGTTCCCTCAAACTAAACTAAACTAAAAATTGATGGAACAGCTAGTACTGGAATGCCCCCAAGTTAAAGGCCTGGTCTCCCCCCAAAGCGTTGTTTATACAGGCTCACAGTATGTTAGCCCCTCCGGCAGCTGCTATGGGGCTGTTCTGAATATCAGTGCCGCTAGCACGCCATATTCTACCCCCACCCACCACCACCACCATCAGGGCTTCATGCTTGACTATCTGCTAGTGCTACCCTTCGGCCCACCCACCCACCCCCACTGTGACGTCTCTGAGCCCCACCTCCCCGCATCGAAAGTGCTGGACTCGACCAGAGCCAGGCTCTGGGCTATGTAAAGCCCCCCACCCCGAGAGAGAGAGGAGAGCGCATGCAGAGCTGGCCTCACTGGTGAAGTCATGTCGTTGCTGTCGGGCAGAAACGCCGTATCTCCATATTTCTAACGTTTTGTGCTTTTTCGTCAACACCCCGCTTGATCATACTTTTTTTTCTCTTTTTTTTTTAAAATATATTTTTTATCCCACGATTTTGTAACCCATTTTTCACCCCTGTGTCAATCATCTAATGTGATCCTGGGCTCTACACACCCTCCACCAACCTAGTCCCCATATATGGGGACAAGGGGAGAGCAACGGACTTGAACTCATGCTTCCTTAGTTCCTTCATGCCTGAGTGTCCAAGTTGCTTGATCATACTAACTAAGTCACATGAGTAGCAGATCCACAAGCTTTTTGAGCTTGTAGATCTGCTACTTTTTTCTACTTATGAATTTGAATGCTGAAGAGTAACAGTTTTGGACATAGGAGGTTTCCGCCCGACAGAGACGATATGTAAATAATGTTGTTAATGACTGTATGACTCTACAAACGTCACCGCTGCGTTTCAGACGTCAAACAAGGTTCCCCCGAAGACACTTGACAAACGACGGAAACTTATTAGCGTGATATTGTGAGGAGCTACGCATATACCGCCCATATGATGGCAACAACAACATCACCGTCCAGATTATTAAACTTATTAGCGTGATATTGTGAGGAGCTACGTACTGTATAATATACCGCCCATAATTATGATGGCAACAACAACATCACCGTCCAGATTGCGAAATGCTCTTGGAATAGAGATGGCAGATTATACACTAGCATTACACTTACACGCCATTGTGCGAGGGTGTCACTTGCCAAAAAGATCAAGAACAGATGCAGTTGTTATCTTGTAGATCGGCCATATAAAGGCTATTTGGCAAGCGAGATGGTTGTGTGTTTGTTGGGGTATTGTGTAGGTTTTTTTGTTAAAGCTTCTAAAACGAATTAGAGTTTTAGAAATGAAGTGGCGTCAGCGAAGCACACTGAGGCAGGCAGGCAGTGTGAATGAGCCAAACTAACTGGCATACCAGCATTGTGTTTATAAAAAGCCCCATGCCGTGCTGGGGGAGGCTGGGAGCTGGGGGCTAAGGGGCTGGGGCCTGCTCTCTCCTCTGTGCCCTCGTCCGTCCTGTCCTGTTCTGGGTATCCCTGGCATTTGTCTTTCTTTTGAAGTATCGCCTGTTGGCTCTTAAAGTGAGACCCCCCAGTAGTTTGTTTGTTTTTACTGCAGGACTTCTTCATCTTTGTCGTTAAAAACAGATGATTGACATGGAGGAGTATACTGTATTTCTTCAACATGCATATATACTCGCAACATGTTGAGCTTTGAAGGTCAGTTTTATGTTTTTGTTATGTTATGTGGAAAAGATTAGACACTCAGAACAGTCATTTTGAATATCTTTGTAACACAAATCTTTAACCACCAAAACGTGTATGGGTGGGGGTCCCTGACCAAAAAAATATGTCCATGCCAGTGGCCAAATACAGGGGGTCTCTGAGATGGAAAGGTTTGAGAACCACTGCCTAGATCAAATTATCAATGTTCAGTCAGGTCCTTTAATAAACAGCCCTTCTTTAACAAGTATAGGCAAGGCTATATTCACTTTTAGTTCAATATTAAATCACCATGCAGGCTGGAGGATGAATCAAGCAGGCCAGTGGGGTGCAGTACTTAGTTTAGACAGTTTTCCAATGACTAGTCTAAACTAAGTATGCACCCCGGCGGCCAGTGGAATAGAGAGGTTTGGACCTGCCCGGCCACAGGGGAAAGAGGAGGCCCGGGCCAGAACATTCTGACCAAGTGTTTTAATGGCATAACACTACGACGTATCTTATTTTTAACAGAGACTGTTGTCGTGGCCGGCCGGCCCGGGCCTTGCCTTAAATCTAAATGTAGCTCATGAGTTCTCTAAGAATCTCAAACAGGTGTCTCAGTTTGAGGCTCGGCCTGTCAACCGAACCAACCCCCCTCAACACGTCTGCAGGGCACTGTGGATTTTATATCACTTAAAGTACAATTCAAATTAATAGATATAAAATGTATATCACGGGTTCTAGAGTCAAAGGTCAAGGACCCCCATGACTCTCAGAGAACACATACCCATAATGCAGTGGTTCCCAATTTATTTTCATGTCAAGGACCCCCAAATTGATACTAATTAGCCCGCGGACCCCCCATTTGAAAATATATTCCAGGGAGCTCCATGAAAGAGAACATATTTACGGCTCTAGCGGTGATTCATTTCAAGGACCCCCAGTTAGTTTGACATGACATTAGTCTACAGTCTCCGGGACCCCCAATTTATATTGTAAAATCAATGTTAATGTAACTCTGAGTGTACAAATGTAGCCTACACTCTCAGAGTTACAGACCCATAAGGAGTCCATTTGATTCCAAACTATCATTTAAGCTGGGGACCCCCTGGAGGCTGGAACTCCTTCAAGGACCCCTGGGGGTCCCCGGACCGGGCCCATACTCTATGCCCCGGACCCTGCTTTGACAACCACTGCAATGGTCCAATTAAGTCCCCTTAAGTCACCCTGGACCCCCACTATGAGAACCACAGTGCTAGCTAGGCTGTGATAGTTTTGTCTTGTTGTTTTTGCAACAGTGCTGGTGGTGGCAGGCAGGTGGTGGCTGCTGGTGACATGTAGGTTTAATTTGGACGTTGGAAAGGAAAGGAAATTAAGGTACTATGTTTACCCAGGGTAACTGGACTAAGCTCAAGAACTTGTTTACAGCCAGGCCCACAACATTGCCTTTTCTCAGACTCTCACCTGAAACTTCTACAAAACCGTCTCTCGTCTTGACGTTTAATTCCTCGGGCGTGAAGCTGTGGACGTTCACGCACACTTTCCACGGCTCTCCGCCGGTCGTGGTGGGAGTGGAGCTGCGGGACGATCCGGAGGAGGGTTCACTGTACCGGGTGGTGGTGTACACCGTCGGCCCGGCTCCGCCGGCCGACGACGGGCGCTGCTGGCCGGGGAGGAAGCCTGCGAGCAGGCCCCCGGCGCCGCCGCTACCGAACGGCGACGCGCCGCCCAGGCGCGTGCTGAGCCGGCCCGGGCGCGCCCAGCCCGGCCAGTCCATGCCCATGTCGTCGGGGAACGCCGGCAGTCCGAACTCGTGGTCGTCCATGAACCGAGACGCCAGCTGGTCCCTGAAGGGAGACTGCTCCCGGAACGGCGACTCGGCGAACGGATCCCTGGGGTTGATCCTCTGTCGGCTCCCCATGGTGTAGAAGTCTCCCTCGGCCATGTCCTTTAGGACGGTGCGCCAAAAGGTCACAGGGGAAAGTTGGGGGGGCTTTTTTAAAAATCCCTTCAAATAGGCTACTGTCCAATACTATCTGTTCAATACAAAAAAGTACAAAAGTCCCGATTTCTAAAAAACTATATAAAAGTTTATATCTTCGGTGCAAGCTGTGTTGTGGGCATTAGCCTACCATTACGCACGGAAAGTCACCCGACTACGTATCTAAAAAAGAAAAGTCCTCTTGAGAGTTCCAACTAAAAAGTGAATAATGGATGTTCTTCAAGTTGGGTTGTCTTTTATATGGCGAGGTTTTCATGGACCTTGGAGTGAGTGAGTCGGCAACAAGTGTCGAGAAGGCTCTGGGAGGGTCGAGGTTATGCCTGGGATTTATCACTCGGCCGTGCGAACTGCGACGGTGTCGCGCACCGAACATAAGCCGATCTACAAGCCCACAACGCGTCGCGCACGCAGCGCCCCGTGGGCTTGTAGATCGGGCTATACTGGTCAGTGCGCGACACCGGCACCACCCACACGACGACGAAGCACAAACTAGACTTCATAGACAGACACAACTGCTGACCAAAGAGAGACCCCTCCTCCTGATATCCACATTTAGCCACCGGTTCCCGTGTCATCCCTTACCCCCCTCCCCTCCCCCTCCCTCTCCCACGGTGACCGGTCGCAGTCAGTCATTTTTATTACTCCTCCCTCCTCCATTCTGACTCATTGGTTTTTAATAGAAAAGCACTCATTGCTTCAGGACAGACAGACAGACAGACAGACAGACAGACAGACAGACAGACAGACAGCACCACAGCAATGGGAAGAGAAGACATGATGAGTGACTGAGTGAGTCCAACTCCAACTCTCTGATGTCACTCTACAGATAAAACATTACGGCTAATGTCTGACTCAACTGCGCATGAATAACAGGAAATCACTTCATCGATTATATAGCCTATCATCAATACTCGATAATTATATAGGCTAATAGAACATATAGTGGCAAAAGTCAATAAGACAAACTCACAACATTTCGTAATTGCAGATCTGCCATTTCTGATTAAATTAAATTAATCAAATTGTGATAACTTTACATAACAGTGACATTGCATTAACAGTGAAAATGTTTTATACAATTATAATTACAAAAGATTTGTCCCTAAATTATGATTATGACCATAGAATAAAATGCTTTATAACGTGTTAGTATTGTTATAACGCATTATACTACGATTATAGTGTTATAAGCAGATTATAATGCATTGTTATGTGTATAATGTATTATAATGGACTTCAAAGAAAGTGTTTGTTACCCCAAGTTAAAAGTTGGTAGGCCTATATCACACATCAAGTAGTACTAGTGTGTCATCTGGTGACTTTACTTCAAAATGTGGAATGCCCTAAAAACAGACATCAAAAAGTGACTCCTTACCCGCCTTCAAAAAGCACCTGTCTGCAATTTGTAACTGGTCCCATTAAAGGCTAAGCTTAACACCAGAAATGACCCCCCCCCCCCCCCCCCCCCAGCTGTTTGCTGTAGCCGGGGGGGGGGGGGCACAGGCCCAAAAGCTCAAGGAATTGAGTTTAGCCTGTGAATTAATCGTGTTTTTGAGTGGTGCAACCACTCCAAAGAACAGCAGTGGCCCTATGGCCATCCCTATGTCTGTATGTCCCTATGTTTAGGGTACCAACAGGGGGCGCTGTTTTTCTATTAATTTCGTCCTTATGGTCCACAGAATGAGAGGCCTGCTCTGCCAGAAACTTCGCAAAATAAAAATGATGGGCATTTTTGTATACCACACCATTGGGTGGTGCACGCACACACGCACGTTGCACGCACACACGCACGCTGCACGCACACACGCACGCACACACACACACACACACACACACACACACACATTTATAGTAGTAGCAAGGGGCGGAGCTAACATGTACTGTATATAGAAGCAAAAATGGAACAACTGCTGAAGAGATATTAAGGAAATCACTTCAAATCAATATCACCATTATTTCAAACTTTGCCTCGATTACGATTAATGAGCAAAGTGTAAAAATAGACCATATACAAGCTTACAATGTGATCTTTTAATGGACTATTTTCACAACCTTTGTACAAAACAATGATTACATTGATCGATTGATTACAATCAATTTAGTCCATTAGAATTTCTTTGTGTCGATTCTATATAAGCAATAATGTAGGTGCCAACAGGTACAGTATGTGTTTTCAGATACCTGCTCCTACAAATATATATTTTTAAATATAAAACAAGCCTGCTTCTCGATTAACATATAAGATTAGTTCTGTGATCGGTTCTACGCATCGTTTTCGGTATACATATATTTGGGTTAATTATTGTCCTTTCGCAGGTTAAATTGCTAAAAAAAAAAGACATTACTACAGTTTCATATACAGGACATGACTTTACATTGTTTATTCCAGACACGCAGGGGGAGGGAATAGGTCGATGACGACGGGGACAATGCAGTCTCAGGTGAAAACTTTACAATGAGAAGTTCACTGGCACGATGCAGCACAGCCGGAGCCCAGCAGCGTGAAAATAAATAAATACATTATGCTTGACATTATGCTCGTCCACATGGAAAATGAGATGATACGCTTCATTGAACATCAAAACACTGGTTGTGGTGAATTGAAATGTGTTGAAATGTTGAAGTAATGACACATGATCAGACAGTTTTTAGCCACTTAAACCCTCTATACTTTTAGACGATGACCAGAACTTTCGTTAATTAAACTGTTTATTTTTTTGTACTTTTTATACAGTTTAGGCCCATGTCATTAAAAAAGCACTGATTAAAAAAAAGAAGCAAAATTTGCAGATATCCAAGCTCACGATGTGTCACATTGCAATATGTTGTGAGCTTGTAGATCAGATATCTTTAGTCTGCGGTCCCAGTACTGAGGGTTAGGCTACTATACAGCCTACTGAGCGCCCCCAGGGCCTAAATGAGTTTCTGAGAAACGGAACAACGGGAACAAACTCAGATAGGCAGCCCTATACATTGCGTTCACTTAGTTCTTGTATTTGAAAAGAGCCATTAGTAGTTGACCAGGTTTGGTTGGCTCTGCATACTTTTTCCCACTCTAGTACACTTAGGGCCCTATCTTCCTCAAACCCTAAAACCTAACCATATAACCGCAAGCACGGGAGCATTGCATGTCCGACCGACCGCATGTCCGACCGTTGTTTCCGCAAGTCGGACCTTTGGTGTGTCGGATCTGTGTGTGCATGCATCCCTGTTGTGGGCTTGCAGATCGGTTATTTGTTATCGGTTATTTTAAAATGTTTTTCAAAATAGTAAAAAAAAAGTCAAATAACTTTAGGGACAAGAGGCATAATGGGTGGCGCAAGATATAGCCCCTAATCTCTTCACCCGAAAATAGGTGCTCTACAAGCTGTCAACGCGTCGTGAACTTGACGATAGGATGATAGGGTTCAAGTGGTTTAACCACAAATACACCACAAGTCCAAATGACGCCCAGCATCGCTCACCTTCGTCCATTTATCCCATCCTTCAGAAGTTCAGTGAATAGCTGAATACTGTTGCTGTTGGGCAGTGCATCATCATAGCAAACCTATAGAAATACTAGTAACTAGGCCTATACAGTTCTCTAAATTAAATAACCACATCCTTTTTATACTTTATACAGCGCAGATGCAATATTTACACCACAGTAATTACAGTACATGTTCAAAATTAACTTGCACACAAAGAAAATGTAAACTTTTATATACCTCCATGAGACACGCGACAGGCCAACAAGGGGCGGGCACCAACCAAGGCCCGCCCCTCTCTCTATCCTGATTGGATGAAGGCTGGGCCACCTATAGCCAAAAACGAAACCTAAGGTTTTTTTACCCCAGGGGTTAACTGGGTGACAGGGAGGAACTCCTTATATGGTCCCCACACTCTATAGTGTCCAAAAAAAATAGTGATATTTGAATTAAGTGCAATCACTGAATATAACTTTAGTGTTAATATTACATTATCATTAAAATCGTGTCTTGCTTATTTTAGGGGTACTCACGTGCAATATAAAGGCTACTCACCCACAGGTTGGGAACGGCTGCATTTTGCGGGTGCTATTTGTCTTCCAACTGCCACAGAGGTTGGACAATTATTTGGACGGACAATTTCCTTGACAATCAGAGAAATAAGCTCAGAGTACCGAGAGCAGACCCTATAGATATAGACACGACGAAGAGAACCTTTTCAAATATAATGGAAAGACACTTTCAGAGTTTTCTGTTTAGTTTCTTTGTTTTTGTTTTTGAGTTAAAACAACCCCCCCAATTGATCCCAACTATAGATTTAGGTTTGGCCTTTTCAAGCCTTTATACGAGACACATACAGTCTGATGTCTACACCGTTACCGTAATCGTTACCGTGTAACGTCTTCTTGCAGGTCCACTTGGTTGCGTTTGAGGATTTTACCGTTCATATAAAGTGTGTGCCTTAAAATTCGAACTAAAATACGTATATCAACAGACAGACTTGTAACTATATTATAGCGCGTTGCATAGAAAGATAGCGAGTGACGGCAATGGGATAAATATTAAATAAGCAATAATGGACCTGACCTTACATAGTATTGTATTCAAATAACAAATGTAAAAAATATATATAGATGAACCATGTGTTTGGTTTCAGTCCAACATCACGTTAATCCTTTTCAAGCAAATTGAGACTTATCATAATTCGTGAGATTATTTTTGCTTTAAAAAAAACAAACTCATGAATTATCTTTAACATCACCATTTCCAGATGCTCAACTTACAGTAGTGCTTATTTAAAAAAATAAAATAAAAAAATAAAACTAATTAAATAATAACTAAAGTAAAAATGTTAAAATGTCAACACAAAATGCCGTGATAATACAATGTCTGAAAGCACTGCTAGCATAACAGACAACGTGCTCATTTGGGTCTAATTCCTTATGAAGATTTTGCCATCGGAAATCTCCCTTTCTCAGTCTCTTATACAGTAGTGGTTTCCAAACTTTGTCATGTCAGGGACCCCCAAATTGACACTAATTAGCCCGCAGACCCCCATTTGAAGAGACATGCCAGGGACCCCCAAATTGACACTAATTAGCCCGCAGACCCCCATTTGAAGAGACATGCCATCCAGGGACCCCCATAAGAGAAGATTTTTATGGCTCTAGCAGTGATTCTCAACCAGTTGAATTTCAAGGACCCCCAGTTTGACATGCATTAGTCTACGGACCCCCATTTAATGGCATTTATATCTCTGGGATCCCCAATTTATATTGTAAAATCACTGTTAGTTTAACTTTCTGAAAAACTTCAAATATTTATATAACAGCATCAAAGTTTTTTAATTTTTGAATACTGTACACTTGTACAGAACACCAAAAGGGGTTCCCGCCCAGAAGGGTTAGAATGATTGCCACCTGGGCTGCTTCCACAACTCAAGAGGAAGCATTGTTCGTCTGAAGTACACCACAAACGTTTCTTTATTTCATAAAAGGGTCCCCTCAGAAGCTATTTGAAAACACATGAAGCAAAATGACTGAAATGCATCTCAGCATGGGGTCCGTCCTGGTCCTGGAACAGAGCTCGCATGGTGGTGACACAGTAAAACTTCCAGCTGTGTCCCCTTGCAAAGAATGTGCTCCCGGAACATGCATATACTGTAGCTGCCTCTACCAGCTAAAGCCAGAAAACCAACACTTTTTGTATAAGAAAATGTCCAGTTTGAAGGTTTTCATCGAAAACTAATATGTACGGCTGCTTAAATACAGTAGGTCCGAAAGTCCCCAGGTCCGTTATGAGCGCTGTCGAACGACGAGGACCGCATGAAGTAGAAAGCAAGAGCAAAACACATTCAGTCTCCAGTGTCTCCTGCTCGATGACGGCGTGAACGACTGAGCCTCCGAGTATGACATGGTTGGAGAGCGGCTGGGGTCTCTCCACTCAAAGCCTCAAAAGGAAGCAAAGAGCCTAATAATAATACAGTAGAGGGCTCCTGACATCACTGTCTTATTGTCTCCTAACAGAGATAATGAATGGTAGTATAAGTGCAGACGTCCTCTCAGGTCTACAGAAAATGGTAAAACCTGCTGCATGTGCACACACAGACAATAATGCTTATTTTTTTCTTTTCAACCTTTTTTTTTAAAGGTTGTATGGGTTCCAAGAAAAAATAAATATGTTCCTCATATAGGGTTTTATCCGAACCTTTTTAGAAATCAAAGTTTAACCACTTAAACTCATCGTTTAAGTGTCACAATGTAACACACTGTGAGCTTGTAGATCTGCTATTTTTTGACAGACAAGAGATTTGGTGTAGGGACGGGGAAAAAGGATATATAGACCCCTGGGGGACACCGGTCCATATATATAAGTAAGTATACAGGGTTTAAGTGGTTGAGGTGGGTTCTTCAAGGAAATAGAACCTTAATTGGTCTGAAAGGTTGTTTCTGCAACAAAAAATTGTTCTTCTCCGGGCATCACAAGTAGCAGTTTCGGTTCCAGCCAGGTGACACTGTTATTTTTCTGTGTGTGTGTAGGCGAGCGCAGTGGCGGACCCTGCTGGTCTTGCTCTGTGGCGTGGTGTGGCTGCGGCTCAGTGGCGGACCCTGCTGGTCTTGCTCTGTGGCGTGGTGTGGCTGTGGCTCAGTGGCGGACCCTGCTGGTCTTGCTCTGTGGCGTGGTGTGGCTGCGGCTCAGTGGCGGACCCTGCTGGTCTTGCTCTGTGGCGTGGTGTGGCTGTGGCTCAGTGGCGGACCCTGCTGGTCTTGCTCTGTGGCGTGGTGTGGCTGCGGCTCAGTGGCGGACCCTGCTGGTCTTGCTCTGTGGCGTGGTGTGGCTGCGGCTCAGTGGCGGACCCTACTGGTCTTGCTCTGTGGCGTGTGGCTGCGGCTCCGGCTGCGAGTCCCAAAGATAGAGTTCCAGGAGGAACTGCGGCTGTAGCCTCTGTAGGACGAGTAACTGTTGCTACGGCTGCAGCTCCGGCTGCTCCGGCTGCGGCTGCTTCGGCTGCTCCGGCTGCGGCTGCAGGCACTCCGAACTAGACTGCGACTGCGCGAGAAGAGGCTGCTCCAAGAGGAAGCGCTGCTGGACCGACTGCGACTAGAGGAGGGACTGGGCCGGAAGTAAGGAATGGGTCGCTTCCTGGCACTGCAGAGTTGAAAAGGAATTAAAGGAATTAAAATAATTAAGGCATTCTGACCTGAGATCCGATTCTAAAAATGTCTTTATACATCCTGACAGTTTTCCATTCTGACCTGAGATCAGATTCTATAAATGTCTTCTACATCCTGACAGTTTTCATTCTGACCTGAGATCAGATTCTAAAAATGTCTTCTACATCCTGACAGTTTTCATTCTGACCTGAGATCAGATTCTAAAAATGTCTTCTATGTCAGTCGCTCTTAGATTTTTCTAAAATAGCAGACCTACAAGCTCGTAGCGTGCCACTCGGTGGCGCGCTATGAGCTTGTAGATCTGCTATTTTTCAATAGCTAAAAAAAAGACATCAACCTCACTTTATGTCAATCACGTTTGTTCACACTGTTGCCGAACATTTCGGACCGGGGGTCGATTTGATCAGTTTTTTTGCAGCTGTCTAGTGGGGTGTTGGTGACAGGCTGACAGCTAGTGATAGCCTATACTTACTCCTGTAAGAGGGCACTTTTGGACAAAAAAATTGCGTAAATAGCAGATCTACAAGCTCACAATGCGTCGTGCAGCGACGCGTTGAGAGCTTGTACATCTGCTAAATTCGGGGCACACAACCCAGCACTCTTTATCTACTGGAGATGCAGGCGTACAACGTAGATTTCGAAACAAATTTGACAAAAAAAAAAACCCACAAAAATGCTGCGTTCAAGTTCAGGAGACTTCGGGGGAAAAAAAGCTATTCTCCTGAATGCTGCCTTCCGGTATGGCATGGAAAGGAAAGGAAAGGTACTATGTTTACCCAGGGTAACTGGACTAAGCTCAAGAACTTGTTTACAGCCAGGCCCTGCTCATAGAACATTTCATGGTAGAGGTTCAATGCCTACGAAAGGAGTGGCATTTATATTTCTTCCACCACAGTCTGGAAAGGGCAGTTGTTTGTTTTACAGACGGGTAAAAGGGCAGGGGGCTGACGTCTACCCTTTGACGTCTACCTGTATGTGTGCACAAACATCGTCCCTGAAAGAAAATGTCCTACCTTGTGATTCTCCGTGCTTCAAGGTGGCTCGGCGAGTCTCTCCTCCTCTTCCTCATGGGAGAGTAAGACTTGCGCCTCCGCCTCTTTCCGCCACCACCACCCTTCTGCGTATGCTGCTTCGTATCCCGGTCTCTGAAGGGATGTGTATGCTTCGTATCCCGGTCTCTGGAGGGCGGCTTCCTCTGCTTGTGTCGTACCCTAAGAGTTAACACACATTATTATTATTTCTATGCTTGTGTCGTACCCTAAGAGTTAAAGTGCAAATAACATGCATTTTAAAACTGCTTTTAATATTTAATATTATATTGTCTATGTCCCTCAAAGTTATTTCTAATGGTTTGAGCTCCAATCACCACTCTGATATAACCAGTCCTTGTCATTTCTTTCTGGACTTTAAAAGCAGTTTTAGCTGCAGTACCACAATGTTCTGAGGTGGTGGGGGTGCTGATATGCTGATAATTTCATATTTGAGTCATTATAATACTGATGCTAGATAAAACCAGGATTGTTTCCATTCCATGCAAGTAGGGTGACATTGATGACATCACAATGAGTGCAAAATCAGTTGAGCTGTTTCTGAGAGCAATTTATTTTAAAGCACCAATATGATATGAAAGCCTGATAGTTCAAAATTGGTTATTTGTGGGGATAGAAAACACATGGGAGCCCCAGAAACAGACATTATTTTAACGGACATTATTTCAAAATATGAAGATTGTTCTGGCAGCTGAAATGTTTTAATGTTCAGTGCACCAGTAATACATAATTGGCATAGATAGATATAGGCCAGTGGTTCTCAACCTCTTCTTGACTTCAGGGCCCACTTGAAAAATCGCAAAAAGCGTTTCTCTGACCACCCGACATGACAGCCCAAAGGTCAGAAGGGTGTGCTGTATGTATTTTTAGAGCTTGTTTGTTTTAGTGATCAATCAAAGGATAGCATAAACAGAGCCAAAGTGGGTATACTTTAAAATAATAAACACATTTCTCAAGGTTTTAAAGAAAGAAATACCATGCCATTTCTTTGTACATACGTACGTTTACATACGTTGTGCCAAACGCTTGGTGGCAAGCTGTGGCACATGGTCATATAATAGTACATCTGAATACAAATGTTTAGGGTTTTTTTTTTTTACTATAATATATGTTTTTTGACTTTTAGTAAGTGTCTAACAACTCCGTGTGAGTGGTCTGCAACTCATTTATACTGGTAAGGGGGAGTGAGGGTAGCGTGTGTATCGAATAATGTGATTTTTTTGTACCTTTTGTATTCCTTCTGCACCCTGTTTTGTGTTTTATGATGTGTTGCAGAGAGACACTTTAATATACTATCCATCTAGATTATACACGCACTTGCATTTTACATGATCAGTGATAATGACCTGTTGCCAGACACTTTTCTTTGTCCCCGCAAGACATAATAAGCTTGACAGGTGGTAACCTAACCTTCAAAATAATGTTACATAAAAGAACAACAGAGATTGAATGACAACACTACTTTATTTCCTGAGTGGTGATGAAGAGTGTTCACTGGCATGTAACCAAACAACCCTGCCCCCGAAAAGCAATACAACATGAAGTCCGGAGCAATCAGGGGTTCAGTGTCTTGCTCAAGGACACTTCGACACTAACTCTGGGGGAGCCCACAGGGTTAGAACTGGCAACCTTGCAGTTACCATCCAGCCACTCTAGCCCTGAGCCACACACAGTGGCGTGCACAGACATTTATGGGGCAGGTGCTCAAGTGAAAAAAAGGGCACCTTGTGCAGTGCGTGGAACCGGCTGGTTGCCTTAACCCATTTTGGGGCGGGAACCCATTTTGGTGTTAGCATTATGGTATGCTTTAGCTATTGAAAAATAGCAGATCTACAAGCTCATAGCGCGCCACCAAGTGGCGTGCGACGAGCTTGTAGGTCTGCTATTTTCTTTTAATCAAAGAACCACTGACATAGAAACATAGCTTTAGATTGTGGGGGCCTAAATAATATAGTAGAAGCGTTTTTTATCAAGAATTGATCAATGTCACCATGGTCCACACACTACACATTTTATTTAAGAGCACATTGCCAAAAGGGCAGGGGGTGCTGTAGCACCCCCTAGTGTCTATCTGTGCACGCCACTGCCTGAGCCACACATGAGTCTCACCTGTCGGGACTGTATCGGCAGTAGCTTCCCCTGGAGCTGGAACTTGCCGCGCTGCCCCGTCGGCGGCGTCTCACATCGGCTGAATAACTTTGCGAGCGTGAGTACAACCTGACGATGGAGGAGGAGGAGGAGAAACAACATTACAATCACCCTCTGGAATCAAGCAGCCTCCTGGATCAGTACAGACAGACAGACACAGAGCCGATGAAACCACAACAGAACCACAACCTGATGACGCGGCGTGTTTCCTCCTCCGCGTCATCAGTGCCCATACCCGAAGGCGGGGTTGGCGAAAGGGCCTTTCTGTGTGGAGTTTGCATGTTCTCCCCGTGTCCCCTAGGGTAGGTACCCTCACAAAAAACATGCAGTAATCCTGGTCACTAAACTGCCTCCCCCTGGCCAGCCGGGGCGCCTGGTTGGAATAACGTGTTCCTTCCACGCGCTACGTCCAACCAGGGAAACTCCCCCCTGTCAGGTGTAAAGGAGCAACTTGGACACTCAGGCATGAAGGAAGCATGAGTTCAAGTCCGTTGCTCTCCCCTTGTCCCCCATATATGGGGACTAGGTTGGCGGAGGGTGTGTAGAGCCCAGGATCACATTAGATGATTGACACAGGGGTGAAAAATGGGTTACAAAATCGTGGGATAAGAAATATTCTTAAAAAAATAACCACAACCGAACCAGAACCGACCTGCTGGACGACAGCGATTGACTTCGAGAGCAGCGGCGTCCGGAGTACCGGGAGCTTCCCGAGGACCTACTCCTGCTCCTGCTGCTGGATGACTGAGCTCTGGATGACTGAGCTCTGGATGACTGAGCTCTGGATGACTGAGCTCTGGATGACTGAGCTCTGGATGACTGAGCTCTGGATGACTGAGCTCTGGACGACTCTCGGGCTCTCAGGCGTTTCCGTGAGGAGATTGCAGCCCTCCGAGGTCGCAGGAGCCCTTCCCGACAAGCCAAGGTTATCGGCTTACTGCAAAAGATAAGAAGACAAGGACATTTTTATTGCTTCTAGTGATAACGGCAAAGATGGCATCCGGGGTTTTTTTTTTCTTATTTTTTTTTTTTTTTTTATGGCTTTAAATTTCATCGGGTGAGATAAAAATGATTAAAGAGATAAGTTGCTTGGAATAATTTCCCTGATGAGCATTCATTCATCCATCCGTGGTTGGACTGTTAATTATCCCATTAGAACCGGGAAAGCATCTGTGTCATTTTAGATTTTAGCTATACATATTAGCAGCATACGTTCTTTTTTAGACAACTCACAGTGGATTTGTTTTTACGGCGTGATTCTCAAAAATGGCAGATTGTACCGCGCTGCAAGCTTGTACAGAAAAGCATTCAAAGCGTTTTTTTACACAAATCTTCTCGTCTGGGGGTCCCGGGCAAAACCATCTTCAGATGGGGATTGGCGGGCCAAATACATATCATTTTGGGGGTCCTTTGAGAACCACTCAAGGCACTATTTTGTAGAATCGGCCTCAGGTCTTAATTAATGGGTAAACAGAAAAACGCAAAGCTCACCTTGTGCTATTTCCATGGAGAAGTGTGTCAGACAAGCCACCCTCCGTGTGCGTTTTGCACAGAGACACGTAACTGGTCACAGAGTTCCCCGAATCAGAGACGTTGTCCCCGTCCGTAAACTTTGGCTTCTCTGGCGAGGCCTCGAGACCTCGAGAATCGCTTCTCTTGTCTTCGGCGACGCTCATTCGAGAAAGGCCAGTTTTACTCGACGGCGGCGACGAGGTGTCATTCCCAGAGTCATAATCGTGGGGTCCTTCGCTCAGAGTGCGACGGCGGGTTGTCCCGTCCGCGTTCCCAGGTTTTGATGACAAGATCTGCCGAAAGACAGGGAAGCTGCAGCTTTAAATACCATACCAGGTGTTATGACATACCTGCTACCTGCTTTACTACTAATTAATAAGGCACATCATTTCCCTTAAAAAAAGAAGAAGAAAAAAAAAAAAAAAACACAGAGTAACATATATTTATTTTCTTTTTCTTTGGGACAGAAAGTTTGAAAGATAAAAGACATGCAAATTTTGTAGCATGCGAAGAACCTTCAAAGGAAAGTTTAAGAGAAACAAACAAAAAGAGAAAGAAGAAACTGAAGAATTTTAGAAAATGTATTCTAAACTAAAACAATCATGAAAGGAAGAAACGGAAGTCTAAAAAGGAGAGAAACTAAGTGTTTAATAAGTCTACGGGTTTTAACCAGAGTGAGAGAGAAGGAATATAATTAAAAAGAAATAATCAAACATAGCCCTATTAAAAAGCCTCTTTAAAAGAACATTGAACAAACATCACAAAATGGGTATTATGTACAAATGAAAAGGACTGCAGACAAAGAGATCTCATTAGTCTAACTAATTAAGAAAGCCCTCAGAATAGGTCAGATGATTGTGCTTTTTCTCCCCCTGCAATTAAGAAGTTAATAATTAGCCTGCAGCGACCTACAGTACAGCCCTAGGTCTGCGGATAGCATCGACTTACCAATCAAGATTTCCTCCTTAAGTAGGTAAGGTGTAAGAAAAAGGGAAGAGCGGGCAACATAAGTGCATCATTAGAGTCGTAAATTGCATTAAAAAGAAAGACAATAACCCTCTCTTTAAAACCCAGAGCCACTTATATCTGTGTGTTCCTTTTTCTTTATTGCTTAAATATATACCGCCGTGGAGGTGAGAGGTATATAGACTATACCTTTGAAAGTGTGCTCACTATTTCATATTGCACACCGCATTTTCTTTTTTGGGGAAAAAAGCTACACATTTCTACAAGTCCACAGACATAGGAGATAGTTACTGAATGTTTGGCTCTTCTATAAGACTGTGGTGTTTATTGTAGTTATCTGTCAGATTATGATCTCTCTTTACGTATCGATTAGAAGATATTAAAAGCTTAATAATCCACCCTGTCCTCCCTGAGGCTGTCCACGATCCATAACACAGTCGGCACGATAGAGCAAAACCCTGAGGGAAATTTAAACAAAAAGCTTAAAAAGCCTTCCACCATCATTTCCCCGGTGCAGACAGACATCCCCACACCATCTGTGCATATATACGCAGGAGCGTGCTTCCAGCATAAAACATTTCCTCTTGAACAAAGGGAATTCCTCGATGTCATCTTGAGATGCTTGGAGATAGACTGCCTAAAGATACACAGTCCGTCTGGTTTTGGTTCTCTCTCTCTCTCTCTCTCTCTCTCTCTCTCTCTCTCTCTCTCTCTCTCTCTCTCTCTCTCTCTCTCTCTCTCTCTCTGTGTGTGTGTGTGTGTCTCTCTTTTGTCCACAATGATACACACACTTCCTTAAGAATATCGCTGTTGTCAGGCCCAAACCTCATATCTCCAAGTTTCACACTTTTACGTTTTTTTTGTAAATGAATGCCCTACTTCATCGCACAAGAGTTTTGAACAAAGATAGTGACAGGAAAGAGGGGGAGAAAGACGGGGGGAGACATGCACCAAAGGTCGTCATGAACGGGACTAGAAAGAGCCTACTGTATGGCTACTATTTACATACAGATACACTATACTATATAGGTTGTTTCCCCAAATGTGTATTTCCTTTTCGGAATTGTATACCCGGTCCCCTTTGTCTTTGGATGAAAGAAATATGAATCACAGTTCATCCTCAACTAGTATGAATGAGTTGATTTATCTCATGTTTCCATGCTGTTCAATCAAAACCTTTGTAATATATTGTGTGTCTCGAGAGCAGTAATCTTTTTTTGGTGTAGGCTATAGCAGAAAGACGTCTGGGGAACAGGGTGACTATTAAGTAGTTAAGCCCCATTTTATACTTTTTCGTATAATGATGTCGTGCAGTGAAAATACTATGAAACATTTAGCCCAAAACAGGGATGGCAGGGTGAAAGTATTTAAAAACCAGCTACGGTCCCATTAAAGGCAGTAGCCTAAATAAATGAATACAAGCATCCGTGAATTCTTTGCAAAACTATTTTCTGTACTATTCCTTCACTTCCATACTAAATCATTTACTTGATGCCGTGCCCACTCTGAAGCGTCTGCCAAGTGTGTAAGCGTTGATTTATTTATTTTAAAGTATTTTCAGAAAGAACACAACATGCTGAATATCAGGCCTGAATTGATTAAAAACCTTATGGTGTGCGATGTATAAAAAAAAGCATCTGCTTATGTAATTAGCACAATTTAATGACTGCTGGGGGAAGTTTCTTCGCGCCCCGGTGAACATGATACTGTGGAATAAGGGAAAGAGCTACATTTCTAAGGATGTTTGAAGGAATGCCAGCAGCTATAAAAGGGAGTCCTGTATAAGGAATACGATAATTATGTTCAATAAAATGTATTTTTACTGTAGTTATTGTTATTTGTTAATCTAGCCAAAATAACTCTTACCAGAACCCTACTGTAGGCCTACTGTATGCTACCTTGTTGACCTTGTCTCAAAATCTTTCCCTCTACACCAAATCTACTATAGCTGCACTGTGAACTCTGCTATGTCTTGCTGCCTGAGATTCTCAGAATTGAGATTGCCGGGTTCATTTGGTTATAAGCCTGATTTGCAACATACAACAGCACAGCAAAACTAGCAGTTCTACACGATCCACATCATGACATTGTGAGCTTGTAGATCAGCTATGTCTAATTAAAGTAATTTACGCTATAGGTTGAAAGTGGTTAATTAGCTGTGGTAATGATGACCATGTTCTGTATTTCCATTTCAGTATCTTAGTAAAGTCTTAGCAAAGTGAAAGAAGGACCAGTTAGATCTGGGAGACCCCCAGATATCCTTGAGGGGGATCCAGGACCAGGGGGACCCCAGCTAACTTAGTTAAAATAGCATCGAAATCAGTCACTTAAAGCCTATAATAGGCCTACATCTGCTGTTTGAAAATAGACAATCTACAAGACAACATGTGGGCTTGTGAGTATAAAATAGGGAATTAAATGAAACCGCTTATGTTTGAAACCGCCCGACAACAGCGATATGCACAGCAGTGTTAGTTTCAGACTATTACATTTGTCCTATTTGACATTGACGCACAACACAGAGCACTCTAAAAGACAACCTCAACTAGCTTGAGTCTGAACACAATTACTCTTCATCAGTTGACATATTATGTAACCTTATGAAAATGCTGTATATTGTGTATGATAGTAGCGACTAAAATAACAAATTAAAATATTACTGTCTAATGTTCAACTTTCTCAAAGCTCAAATTAATGAAGTAACAGTTTTAATTAGCAATGGCCTTCCTTTTAATGAAAACGAGACAAAAAGGAAAAAAGTCATGTCATTCATGACCTGAAGGCTAAGTCAGCCTGGTGTTCTCCATAGATTTCTGCCCCATTAGTTCTTGATTAAAATGAAAAATAAAATAAAACAAAGTTTAAAATGCATCCTTTGCACATTGTTATCGTTCTGCTAACAGCAGCAATTTCCTGA
Source organism: Protomyctophum parallelum (assembly GCF_964188405.1). Taxonomy (NCBI): domain Eukaryota; kingdom Metazoa; phylum Chordata; class Actinopteri; order Myctophiformes; family Myctophidae; genus Protomyctophum; species Protomyctophum parallelum. The sequence continues at coordinate 33,269,432 of NC_139710.1, forward strand.
GGGAGACATTTCTGCCAAGCGTGTACTTACTGTACTTTACTGTACTTACTTGATCGTTATGAAGTTATGAAAACAGAAACATAAGAACTGATGACAGTGCTGGTAAAATATAGTGAGTCCATAATAATAAGGCAAGATCAGAACGCCATGTCAAATTAACCGATTTAGGCCTGACGTCAAAATTAAAAAAACCTTTGCTCTGAAAGAATATATTCAAAGATTTGTGCCGCATTTTTACGATAAAAAAAAATAGCAGACCTACAAGCACATAGCGCGCCACTTGGTGGCGCGCTATGGGCTTGTAGATCTGCTATTTTTCAATAGCTAAATTATAACAATGTTTAAAACACCAAAAGCGGTTCCCCCGTCCTGAATGGGTTAATGTCAGGATGTCAGAGAGTTGGTTAGCTTCATTCCATAGACCAGTGGTTCCCAAACTTTTTCATGTCAATGACCCCCAAATTGACACCGATTAGCCTGGACCCCCATTTGAAGAGATATGCCAGGGATCCCCGTAAAAATGTCATGGCTCTAGTATAGTGATTCTCAACACGTTTCATTTCAAGGACCCCCAGTTTGACCGTAGCATTAGTCTACGGAACCCCATTTAATGGCATTTCTATCTCTGGGACCCCCGATTTATATTATAAAATCAATTTGGTTACAAACTATCATTTAGCTGGGGACCCCCTGGAACTCCCTCAAGGACCCCTGAGGTCCCCAGACCCCACTTTGGGAACTACTGCCAAATTTGGCAAATTTGGCATTTCACAGCTCAACTACTGTACTAGGCTGACTTTGTTTTAAGATCCCCCCCCCCTGTTTTTTTATTACAAGCCGTTGCTGTCGGGCAGAAGATATGGCCGAGATATTAATTTATTAAACCTAATATAGTACCAGATAAAGATCCCGATATTTAGTAGAGTAATTTTCCACATCCAATTGTGTTTTGTCATGGCTATGAAGGTGCAGTAAATAAATGTTAAATAGCTCTATATTCTGATAGTAATCATTGTGTTTTTATTCAGTAGCGTAGGGGTCTCCGTCTCCCCAGTTCTTTAGGAAACACAAATTGCTTTTTCAGGTCAGTAAACCAAATGTACCCAATACTGAGGAGAGAGAACTCATACGGGAACTCTATTGAAAAACAGCAGATCTACAAGCTCGTAGCTTGTAGGTCTGCTATTTTTGAAAAGTCGTGAAAATGTGTCGCAAATCTTATATATCTGAATATATATTTCAGAGCGAACATTTTTAGCTCAAATCTTTGCTTCCGGGGGGGTCCCTGGAACAACATGTTTTGAGATGGGGATCCGTGGCCCAATAGAGATAATTCTGGGGGTCCTTGACATGAAAAAGGTTGAGCACAACTGACTGATAGAAACATGGGTTTTTCAGATTTTTTTTAGGATTTAGAAGCCTTTTTTTTAATCGACCTCAGTCCAAAATGTGTTAAACATGTGGAATTGGAAGTGACCACACAAAGGAATGTGCAGACACATTTGAAACTGGAACACTGACATTTTTTAAGCTGATAATAATAAATGGGCACCAATCCCCTCCTGATTGGATGAAATCAGTAACCTGCCTGAATATGAATTTTCTGTTTATTAAAGAGCTGGAGAGAGACTGGGAGTATAACCTATATTAATACTGAACAAACATAAGAATATGGAGCTTTAACTTTTTTTCACACACAGTTTCAACCAGAACAAAATTAAAATAAAACTTGTGCTGCCTTTAAATGAGAACCAATTGAACCCCCATGCAGCGCATCCCTATTCCGTGGGGGAATATTAAAAAATAAATAAATACTGAAGCACTGAGAAAACTGCCTTTCTTTGTCCTTTTTTCCAAACTTGACTACGGTAGACCTTCGTCAGTGCTATTAATAGCACTGACGAAGGTCTGAGGACCGAAACGTTTGCTTTTTAATTGCACCATGAGCACAGTCTGCACAGAGCACCATAAAAGCATGAAAAAATAAAATATATTTTTTTCTTCTAAGTCTCAGTCTAAGGAGTTTTACTTCTTTTTCTATACGGTGAGCGAGTCTTTTCCTGTCAAAGTTTCCCAAAAAATAAAATAAAAATGCCGATCTACAAGCTACGTCTCGGGTATTTTTCGCAAAGAGAATTGGCGTAGAGAGTGGAAAAGAGTTCAGTGCAGTGCAATATGAGGTCCGTTTCACAGAGTATGGAGGGTTTAAGTGGCTATAGGGCACAGCTGGTTCCACCAGTACCAGAGGCCCGGCAGGGAGTACTTACGCTGCTCGTAGAGAGGCGGAGGGGAGGACAGTTTGGAGTGCTTTGACACACTGATTTGGCTGCAGGCCTCCACTCCAAGTCCCCGTGGTGGTGCTGGGGCAGCGTTGCCTTTGCATCTTTCCTGATCGCTGCGAGTTGCTCCACAGAGTGACGCAGATGATGTCTGTGGATGTTTACAGGATGTTCTTTAAACACTATACGGCACACATTATAGCTTCATTATATCAAATGTTTTCAGGTTGTTTTTCCATGGTAAAAGTGCACCTAGAGCTGTTAAACTAGACTAGCTAAACTAGAGCTGTTATAGTTTTGTTTTCCTTTTGACCTGAGATCAGATTCTAAAAATATCTTCTACATCCTGACAGTTTTCTGAAAAATCTATGTTTCTATGTCAGTCGTTCTTCGATTTTTCAAAAATAGCAGACCTACAAGCTTGTAGCGCGCCACTCGGTGGCGCGCTATGAGCTTGTAGATCTGCTATTTTGCAATAGCTAAAGCATAACATAATGCTAACACCAAAAGGGGTTCCCGCACAAAATGGGTTAACTGTTTTCCGTTTAACTGTGTTTTTAACCTGTACGGTGACCTTGAGTGCCCTGAAAGGCACCTTAAAAATAAAATGTATTATTATTATTATTACCTTTGAAGTCAGTATAGCTTTCGCTGGATAAAAAGACAAATAACCTTTTTGACAGATGGCTAAATTAAAGCAGTGATTCTCAAACATTCAATGTTCATGACTTTAAGTCTTATTATGCCACAGACTCCCATTTGAACAGATTTGTGTTTAAAAGGATGATTCCAATTCCAAATGTGCGCTGTGTGAGCTTGTGGATCTGCTATTTTCAAATAGCCAAAGAATAATATACAATTTAAAATTTCAATTTTAGGCCTTTAGCAGACTTATAATCCAGAGCGATTTACAGTAAGCAAGAACAAAAACATGGTAATACACATCATAAAAATAGTCATCATGAATCACACGTAAGCTAAGAACCTAACAGTGTAATATCTATATTTTGAAACAATGCATTATACACTGTAGAGTGCCATGTCCACATAGAATACTATCTACATAAGTTACATATTAAGTTGATCCTGTAAGGTCGTCGAGGCTAGTGCTACGGCAAGTGCTACGGGCTCAGATGGAGTCTGAAGAGGTGGGTTTTCAGACTACGACGGAAGATTGGGAGTGAGTCTGCAGTTCTGACTGCAATGGGAAGTGCATTTCATAGTTCCAAAATAGGGTTAAAGATTCAAGCAGGACTTAAGAAAAAGTATGTTCCTAATGTGGTATACTTTTACATTGGGTCCAACATCTGAGTGGTTCCTACATCTACCCAGTAACAAGCACCCATCTACAGGCTGGTTCTGGCTATAATAACCCTGATCTCTATAGGAACAAGAACGGAGTACTAAGCAGCTTTCCCGCATGGCCACCGGCCTCAGAACTATGATCAGCGAAATGCAGTTTGCTGCATAATTTCCTTACTTCTCGTTTGGTTGAATGGCCCCAGATGTTGGGGCAATAATTGGGATTGGCTCCCATTGGCTCTCTTACAACAGAACACAAGTTTGTCGCCTAGGGTGTCTTTATCTGAGAGGGACACGGTGCGAAGCGCCTCTGCTGTGGTTTCGGGGTAATGATTTCCTCTGCTTAATGTCCCAGGGAAATGCCAAATAATGGAGGGATCCATGAGGATTTAAAAGCAATCATCTCCAGCTTCAGATTATTTCAATTGGAAAGCCCGGCCGGGCCCCCTTTCCCTTTCTGGCCCTGTTCCATCAAAGCGCTCATATCTGTTGTATTTGTTTGAGTCAGTGGTTCTCATACCTTTTCATGTCAAATACCCCCAAAATTGATTTGCATTTGGCTGCGGACCACCAATTGAAAAGGTTTTGTGCCAGGGACCCCAAAGGGGAAAAAATATTCAAAAAAACTAAGTCAAAATTATTATTAAAAAAATAAAAAATAAAAAAATCCAACATTGTTCGATATTTTTTAAACGTTTCATAAAATAGCAGATGTACAAGCTGTGAGCTTATACACCTGCTATTTTTGAATAGCTAACATATAAATGGTAAATGATGAGGACCCCTGGACCCACTCAATATAGAAAATCACACACGTGTGAACTGAGTGGTGCAATTCCCCCCCCCCCCCCCTCTCTCTCTCTCTCTCTCTCTCTCTCTCTCTCTCTCTCACTCTCTCTCATTAGAGTCACTACCCCTCTCACTGTTTCTGGCGCCCCCTACTGCTATTATTAAGTCACATACTCATGCTCACACAGACACACACAAACAGGTACGAGGACATTGCAAGCTGGTTGTAGGAGTGGTTGCACCACTCAAAAACAAAAACAAAATAAAAGGTCTAACTTAGATGGTGGTTTGGTAGCCTGGGGTTCCAAGCATGATTTGTTGCGTTCCGCGGATCTGAAAATGTCACTTGAGTTGCGAAGTGACATTTTCAGCGAATAGCAGTGGTTTGGCATATATGTCACGGTAACTGAGTGATTTGCAGCCAGGGGGACATTGTTCAGCCATTCCCTGTGAAGTGGTGATATGTGAGGGGCGTGTGCAGGAAACAGGAAGGTCCGATCAGTCATCGCTACGGCGTCGGTGTCACCCCCCCCCCCCCCCCCACAGGGCAGATAAGATAGACTGAGGATTGAGGAGGAGGTAGCGGCGTGCGTGTGTGTGTGTGTGTGTGTGTGTGTGTGTGTGTGTGTGTGTGAGGGTGTGTGTGTGTGTGTGTGTGTCTCTCTACCTGCTCTCTGTGGAAGTGTCCGACTCTGACCTCCGATAGCGTCGCCTCCGATGTGAGTGACTCCGTGAGCTGGAAGACGTAGAGAGAGAACCAACCAGAGGAGACACAGAACAGATGAGGTGACCGTGCAGACCGTGCAGAGTCGCCTCGAGCAACAAGAACTTAGCAAACAATAAGTTCTAGTGGTTTCCAAGCAAGGGAAGAACATATCTCACCCATCTGATGGGTGTTGTGCGTTGTGATAGGAGTTGTGCGACCTCTCCTTTCCATTTTAAAGTCAATCTTTTTATTATGCCACACATAGTTTAATCAAACTTCACACGATCTGAGGCTCTGCTAACTCTATATTTCCCTTTGACCTTGATGTTTCCCATGCCTCTTAAATGTTCAATAAATACATAGTGCCAACAGGTTGTGTCATGCACCTTGCCTTTTCACACCTTTATTTAACTGTATTTAGACATGGCATGGGAGGGGACATCATGCAACACATGTGTCACAATGACATGTAACAGGGGCGGTTAGAATGTTCCACGGGTCCTAAGGCCAGATTGACAGCCCTTTAACCTTACTACTATATGGACTACTATGACATGTAGTCTTAGTCGCGGTCAGTCTTAACAGCGTGTGTTTGTGGGAGAGAGAAACAGAGAGAGAGAGAGAGAGAGAATACAGTTTATTACCACGCATCAGAGCGGACCGGCCGGCCCGTGGGCCCTCCCCCGCGGGCCCTGAAGCAGCTGCCTCGGCTGCCTCTACTACATCGCCGTGCGTGACATGTAATCACAATGTCCCTGTTTTGATTCCATCTCCAGCACATGTTTCTTAACCTTACGTTGGCTAGCTGGCTAGCTAAGTTGCCTGAGCCAATTCTTGATACTTTATACAAATAGTGTACTTTTTTATTTTACTCCAGTCTGCAGATTTAGATTATTAACTGAGTTAGGAACACTAAAACCCAGGTAATTTTCATCCGGCTAATTATGTTTATGTGATTTTCATAATGTTGCTTATGACTGAGGTAGGTGGGTCTTTTCACCGAACTCCCCCCCCCCCCCCAAAAAAATATATTTTATTATATTGGGTAAAATATACCCTGGTTTAGTGATGGTGTGACAACATTTGGGTTTAGTGTTCTTACTTATATAGGGTTAATACAAAACATGTAGGCCTATAGTAACCACAATACTTTGGCGATTCAAAATAGCCCATTTTTTGGGGGAGAAAAAAGTGTTGACAATTATTTTAATCAAGTCAAAGTTTGAATCCAGGAGTTTTACTCGTAACGTTCTATAAACTCTGGTGTTGCTACTTTAGATTTGACTAAAGCAGTGGTTGTTCTAATGTTCTTCCACCACTGTTCTGTTGGAAGGTCTGAGCAGTGATTCTGTGCTCATAGGCTGCTCAGTCAAAGACTGAATTATAACATATTGCGAGATCAGAGCGTGAAATTGGTTTCTCTTACTCTTTCAGCCACACCCCCCCCCCCCCATCTCTTTACTCTCTTCCAATCTGTTTTTCTCTCTGCGACTGTACGGGCTCTGTCACGCTTTGGCTCAGACTAACATAAATGCTACGCATTCCTGTTTACACTAGTGATCACGTCCTATTGCTAAAGATTTTTCTTTCCCCCGTTCTGTGACAGACAGTATAGCAGATCAATCAGAATCAGGATCAATGTTATTGTCAGCCTGGTTGGTTTACAGGTGTTAAGGAAGTGTGTGTGAAATGTATTTTTGTGCAAATCGCTACCGTTCGTTGTTTTCAGGAAGGAAAATAAAACGGTGGGGGTCAGAGATGGAGAGGCAAAGCACGGAGAAATCAGAAAACAAACAGAAAGGTCAAAGATAGCTACAGTACACAGCATAAAAAGGCAGCAGGTATGTACTGTATGTACTGTACATGAGGCTAGACATAAATAAGGTAGGTCCACATAGACCATATATTCACATGGCGGCAACAGGGTGGCATGTCATTAACTTAATGGAAAGATGGCCGCCGTGTAAATATGGTAAATTATACCACAGGTCGTTTCGAGGAAGCAATCTGATTGGTTAAAACAGCCTTCTAGCCGTGGGTTAAACCAGCACCATGCACCACCTAATCAAAACAAAGAATTCAGCTGCTCTGTTCTCCCAGAGCTAGCTAGTTTCTTGGTACATTTGCTGTCGTAGTGACTACAACAATATTTTATATTATAATATATATTTTCTTAGTTTTTGCTTGCGGAACTCGACTACGTCTCATTCCTGACCGCATCACTGTCGTGGAAATAATCGCGTTATACCACACCCTCAAGTGTAATATTGCTTAATTGCAGCAGAGATACCTGTAGACATGAGCTTAGACTAAAGGTGCAAAAGTAGCAAGCAAAACATCACAGGTAAAAATCCACATGGTGATCCACAAAGGACAGTAGTTTGCATACGGTATATAGTATATAGGGAAACATAATCCAACATAAGGATGTAGTTAGTAGGATACATCAGCAGTGACAACACAGCAATACGTGCATGGAAGAATTACCGCAATTGGCATAACGACTAAATTGGGGAGAGAAACGGGTAAAAAAATAAAATAAAATAAATTACAATCGTGTCGTGTCAGCAGCATGATTATGTGATGATGACATTGGAGCTGTGCGTGACTGTGCTGCCGTCATGTGTGTACAAGTGAGTAAAGGCAAGGGCTCAACACGCATCCCTGAGGTCCTGTGCTGATGGTGAGAGGGACAGGGCAGATCAAAGTCGTACGATTTGTCTCACACGTTACCGCAGTGGAATTTGTTCTCCGCATTTGACCCATCTCCTGGAGCGGTTGAGCCGCAGCCAAGGAGCGGTGAATCATTTTGATTAGTTGATTTGACCCCCCAATCCAACCCTTTGATGTGCCAAGCAGGGAGGCATTGAGTCCCATTTTTACAGTCTTTTTCATGTGTATCCTATATAGACAATCTAAATCAGTTGGGAATATTTATGACACCATATTTTCATGTGGTGTCATAATTATATGTGTCACACTGACTATCACGAAAATGAAAACATGGAACAGAGGCCAGTGTGGAGAGCCAAGGCAATCAACAGTGGATCTGCTTTGATTACATGCCAGGCAGGTAGCGTGGAGCGGGTCGTTGGCTTTGGGCAGACACCTCTTACCTCTGTAGTTTTGACATTTTGTGTTTTGGTAAATGAATGCCCTGCTTGATCATACTACAGCAGCGTGAATGGACACATCATTTTGAGCTTGTACTGTAGATTAGCTTTTATTAATATTATTGAATTAGAATCCTGAAAAATAACAGTTTTGGACATATGTTTCGACCCGTCTGAGATGTACTGCAGCCTTTTGAAGCATTTGCCGACCCATTGAGGTGAGAGCGACAGACAGGTCTCCAATCATTCAAGCATGTCACCTTGGAGTGCTTATTGGAGATGGCTTCACGCCGGTGGTTAATCACCCTGTCCGTGAATTATCTGATCTCCCAACAATGACCAGCTAGCCAGACATTATCCCTTACATAACATAATGTAACATGTATAATGTTATGTTCATGTAACAACTCTGTACCTTATAGCTCATCTTCTGGGGGGGTTATAGTAATCTCAGATTCTGTGTCATGCATGCACAGATAATCTATTCATCCGTCACACCACCAAACCGGATGCACACATGCATAATTTGCATGACTCTAACATAAATGTTAGAATCCATTAAAACCGGGAAAGCATCCATGTCATTCTAGATCTGCTGTTTTTGAAAAAATCGTGAAAATGTGGCGCAAATCTTGGAATATATATTCTTTCGGAGCGAATTATTCAGAAAATTCTGGGGGTCCTTGACATGGAAAAGGTTGAGCACCACCGACATATAGAAACGTAGGTTTTTCAGAAAACTGTTAGGATTTTGAAGCCATCTTTTTTAGAATGGGCCTCAGGTCTACAGTAAATGGGTTCATGGGTTGAATGTCTGACTGAATACAGGATACGTACTGTAGTACAGTATAAGTACAGTAAGTACAGTGTCATTCTCACCTTTTCTTGTGCTTGCGCTCCTCCTTCCTCTTACGTTTCAAGCTTGAAGAACTGTTCAGACAAAAGAGTCATACTGTAAGTACCGTGTGTTAACGTTAACAGAAGGAGTCACTATTGTTTGGCTCTTGGAATACCAATAGCCCCGTTTGGAACCTCACCCCTCGCTTTGAGGTTCCATCGGGGCTATGCATAGTGTGACCCTTTTCATTTTTATCATTTTTTAACAATACTTTTGGAAATTTGGAAGGGACTAGTGGACAAGAGATCCAGTATAAGTCATTTTACAATTAGTTGCATGCTATGAAAATAGCAGATCTACAAGCTCACAACGCGTCGCAGCGTGAGCTTGTAGATCTGCTATAAAAAACAGTCATTACGACGGCATCAAGGCCCGCCAAAATACATTTTAGACGACGAAATCAACTGTAGATTTAGTCAACTAAAATCTCATGACATTTAGTCGACTGAAACTAGACTAACACATTAAAACATTCAGGGTGACTAAAATGTGACTAAAACTAAGTGAAACCTATTCAAGAGACTATAACTAAAACTAAACCAAAAACAACACTGCTTTGCACATTTGTACATGCCAGACATACCTGTGTTTTGACTTTTTGGATGTGTACCTAGAGGAAAGAAGAAAAGAAGAAATTCAATATGAGGCAATCTAAAAATAATAATAATAAAGTATCTGTATGATGATGTTTTGCTGGTTATGGTTGTTGTGTTTCTTGCCATGAACTTGACCTTATTCATTTGTAATACCGGGTAATAAGGGTAAATGCATTGTTGATGTACTGTATACCAACATCTACAGTATCTTAGTCCTTGAGACGGCTTTAAAAGATTTACATTTGATGTGGCTAATAAATCTGTATTGGTCCCCGAGTACTCTATGTTGTTAAGAAGAAGATTCAATCCTTATTTCCTTTTATTTAGTGGTAAAGTCCCGCGAGTCATGGTTTAAGTGTACTGTATCTCCCCACTCGAGTCAGTCGGGCTGGGTGTGTACCTAATATGAAATTAAATTATACTACTGGGCAGCACTGGGCAATTAAGACCTCTGAAGCAATGGGTTGATACATCTTGTATACATGCGCTATAGAAAACAATGATGTATTACCCTTGGATCAACGTTATTCCCTTTACTGTGGGATGAAAAAATCTCATAGGACAAAAAGATAAAATAAATAAAAGCAATTCATTTATACGGTAATTCACTCTGTGATTATAATATTAAAGTATACATGAATTGCTTTCCCCCCATATTATGGGATTGTGACCTGAGATCAGATTCTAAAAATGTCTTCTTCATCCTGACAGTTTTCTGAAAAAGATATGTTTCTATGTCAGTCGTTCTTTGATTTTTCAGAAATAGCAGACCTACAAGCTCGTAGCGCGCCACTCGGTGGCGCGCTATGAGCTTGTAGATCTGCTATTTTTCAATAGCTAAAGCACAACATAATGCTAACACCAAAAGGGGTTCCCGCCCAGAATGGGTTATGCCTCTATCACCCTATTCTGATACATGGAAGAATCTATAGCACTGTCAAAACTAACCAATATTATATGAAATAAACCATATTCTGATTATCTACTCTACTGTATATTGAATGGCTATTATAATATTTGTTAGCCTTCCCCAAAATGCCCTTGAGCACGTCCTACAGACGTAATCTCCTCCAAACCAGAACTGCAAACTCACTGTAAATGTTTTCCTCCGTCTTCAGTGTGAAGACTGAACTCATCAGTAGATCTCAACCCGACGCATTCCTCTCTCCCCTTCTTATATGTCATGTTCTTTTTGATGCTTTTTTACTTGTTGTATAAAAACCTGTATTAGATTTTCCTTGACCAGTACAAACGCTAAGAATATATACTTTTAGATGCTATACTATAGCTTTAATGTTTATTTAATGTATTTAAGACACTCTACTGATTGCTCATGCTTACTCCGCTTATAGGCCTCATTCACACGTACCAAACACCAATCAAGCAATGTTTGGTGTCTAAATACTTCCTTAATGTAAACGAAGTCCACACCCACAACACCAGAGGGAGTGCAACGAACCATGTTCAACCCAGATTCGGCACAAACAAGGGACTAAATTATTTTCGCTCCTATGCCACCAAAATGTGGAACGCCCTACCAACAGTTAAGACATGTGAATCCCTTGACTCCTTCAAAACCGCTCTCAAAGGGCACCTACGAACGGCTGCAATTCGAAACTGGCCCGCGTAAAATCTGAATCCCCCCCCCCCCCCTTTTTCCCCTCACTGTATATGTTTCTTTTCCCTTTTTGCTTCCTTTATGATGAATTCCTGTTCTGTTCTTTGACTATATAGAAGTGTCTATTTGTACGTGTCTAAATGTTTTGATGAATTGAACATGGTGGAGCAGGTGGACCCTGTTGTAAACAAGTGTAATGCTTAATTGGGTCGTCCACTCACAGTTAAAAGTCTTTGTATTGAGTTTGTGCTTGAAATGTACTGTAATTCTGCAAACTGTTAATGAATATTTCAATCAATCAATTCAAAATTGGTCGTTTTTTTGTTTTTTTAGGCCACCACAATGCTTTTCCAATGGGAGTCACAGGGTTTGATCAAGCATTTGTGTTTGATTGCTGATTGCTGATTGCTCCCCCCTCATCAAACAAAAATGTTTGGTCAAACCATGCGACTCCCATTGCAAATGAATTGGAGCAGCTATCAAACAGCTCAGTGGTCTTGTGGTTAGAGTGTCTGCCCTGAGACTGGGAGGTTGGGGTTCAATCCCCGGCCGGGTCATACCAAAGACTCTAAAAATGGGACCCAGTGCCTCCCTGCTTGACACTCAGCATCAAGGGTTGGATTGGTGGTAAGTCCCTGCGACATACTAGTGTCATGTCCAGGGGGTGTACTTGTACATCAAGCTGCCTCACGCTACAGAAACAGGAGATAGGCTCCTGCCCCTATGGGCCTCATGGCTACAGAAACAGGAGATAGGCTCCTGCCCCTATGGGCCTCATGGCTACAGAAACAGGAGATAGGCTCCTGCCCTATGGGCTTCATGGCTACAGAAACAGGAGATAGGCTCCTGCCCCTATGGGCCTCATGGCTACAGAAACAGGAGATAGGCTCCTGCCCCTATGGGCCTCATGGCTACAGAAACAGGAGATAGGCTCCTGCCCTATGGGCCTCATGGCTACAGAAACAGGAGATAGGCTCCTGCCCCTATGGGCCTCATGGCTACAGAAACAGGAGATAGGCTCCTGTCCTATGGGCCTCATGGCTACAGAAACAGGAGATAGGCTCCTGCCCTATGGGCCTCATGGCTACAGAAACAGGAGATAGGCTCCTGCCCCTATGGGCCTCATGGCTCGGCAAGGATACTTACTTACTTACTATCAAACAGCAATCAGACATCGCACACGGACCGTGTGCGATATCCAGGCTCTAAATGCCGATAGGAGGAGGTAACTTGTCACCTGACTCACTTGTATTAATTATTACACTGACACCTTGAATTGCCATCCTGTTTTTAATGTTCTATGTGTAGGCTACTATGTGCCTTTTTACTGTGTTTTTGTGTTTCATGTTACCTGCCTGTGTTATGCCTTGCTGTAAACCAAATCGCCCCACGGGGACAAACAAATGAATGAACCTGAACCTGAACCTGACCGAACATTTGTTGTGTAGGTGTGTGTACGAAGCCTTACTCTGATCTCGCACTGCTCTGGAAAGAGCATCTGCTAAATGCCGGCTGTGGTCACAATGGCGTTTTAATAATAATAATAATAATAATACATTTTATTTATAAGGCGCCTTTCAGGGCACTCAAGGTCGCCGTATGGGTTAAAAGCAGTACAAAAACACAGTTAAAAGCAGAACAAAACACAGCTTGCAGCAGAAGACACAGAGGTCACACAGAGTCATAGGCCTGCCTAAACAGGTTTTGAGGTGAGTTTGGAAAATGGTGATAGAGTCCATGTTTCTGAGGTCAGGGGGGAGGGAGTTCCAGAGGTGAGGGGGCAGAGCGGCTGAAGGCTCTTGAGCCCCATGGTGGAGAGACGGGCTGGGAGGACTTTCAGGGTGAGGGAGGAGGCAGACCTGAGAGACCGGGTGGGGATGTTGACGTGGACAAGGTCATTTTGGTATTATTTGTGTGTGAAAAGTCCCTAAAATTATCCTAATGACTCGGGGCTCACTGGGAAAATCTCCAAACTGTTGCCGCATTTTTTTTATTAATGATAAATCAATGGATCATGTTATAAATTTACCGTATCACAATGAAATTGAAAATACATTTTCAAGGTTTTGAAGAGAAAATAGGCTACCAGGACTTTTAGTTTTAGTTTTTAGTACATACATGTTTTCATATTGGTATAAATTATCAATCTAATCTTAGCGATTTGCCAATTATTTGGGGCACCTCATGGCACCAGTGGGCTCCACGGCCCACGGGTCCAGTGTTGTTTTTGGCAGCAAATTTCAATTTTAGTTTTAGTCATAGTCTCTTGAATAGTTTTCACTTAGTTTTAGTCACATTTTAGTCGCCTGGAACGTTCTAGTGTTTAGTCTAGTTTTAGTCGACTAAATGTCATACGATTTTAGTCGACTAAATCTACAGTTGATTTAGTCGACTAAAATGGCAGATATACAATCTCACAACGCGTCGCGTGAGATTGTATATCTGCTATTTTCAGCATGCAACCCAGCATAAAACTGGATCTCTTGTCCACTAATCCCTTCCTAACATTTTAGTCTAGTTTTTATTTGTTGACGAAATTGTCAGTATATTTAGTCTTAGTTTTAGTCATCATAGATTAGTTTTTATTTAGTTTTAGTCAGTGAAAAAAGGTAGTCGACGAACATTTTTCGTCTTAGTTTTAGTCGACGAAAACAACACTGCACAGGTCCATATATTAACCTCCAGAACCTCCAGAACTCACCGGTGCCGCTTGCTTTTCTTGGAACTTCTTTTCTTCTTCTTGGTCTTTTTCTTCTTCCTCGGAGGTGAGAGGCTGTAGGAAGGAGACCTATAGAAGGGCCAACAAACACAAGATAAGACTCAGCTCCCAGAGAGGAGAAAATGTCACCAAGAGATTGTTTTATTCTCTGTTCCTTTTCAATTTGTTCAGGGAAGGAACAACGTGTCCGGTCACTTCACCTTTTTCTCTTCCTCTTCCTCTCCGACTTGCGTTTCTTCTTCTTGGCCTTGGGTGTGTGCCGAGGGGACAGGTCGTCCTCAGAGGATGGGCTGAAACACAACAGAAGAAGAAACACAGGCACATTAAAAACAAATGCATTTTGATAGCTCAATTGCATTTTTGTGCTTAGGGAGACCATGTCCCTTTTGAATCAGAGTCAGACGAGTCTCGGCAAACATACGCGTTGGCAGCAGGAGTAATTAATGGCAGACACCTGTTTATCCCCCAGCTTTACCCCCAAGGTCAGCACAGGGACAAGGACCGCCTGAGAAGACACTGCCAACTACACAAGACAGGACTCCTGTCTTCTCAGGACGCCAGCTAGACTTGGGCCTGATATACATCAGTGGTTGTCAATCCTTTTCATCACAATGACCCCCACATTTATATATGTATGTATTTGGCCGCAGTTCCCCAACTGACAATAATTATGCCAGGGGACCCCAGACACAAGATTTGTGTTGTTGGAAGATTTTCCCAAAACTTTACTACAAATTTTCTTCAAATTATTTCACGATTTCTTTTTTGAAAATAGCAGATCTACAAGCTCACAACGCATCGCACTGTGATGACACGCTGTGAACGTGTGGATGTGCTATTTTCTAATATCCGATTGTACATACAGTATATAGGGATAAAGTGGTTAAACAAATTTTGATGCAATATTAACACATTTTGACTAGGGTCCTCAAGGACCGATGGGTCCCTGGAGCCCATATAACCACGTATGGTTCTGTATTGTACCAGAACAAGCAGATCTGACTGAAAACAAAGAGAATTCGTTCGCTCAGTCCTGGCAGTGGAATAAAAATAACATCGCAATCCCTAGTGCAACCCCCCCCCCCCCCCCCCCCCCATTTGAGCATATGATGTTTTATTATCCACACAAACAACAAAGTATAATTATGACTTATTATTCGTGGCACTAATGCAATTTCACCCGAAAAACACAATACAGACCACACGCCTCCCTCCCTGGGAATCTATAGAGTCAACAACACCGTTCACAAACTATAACCAACCAGCGATCAACGGCTCCTCCTAATTCTGCCTCTCTCTCCTCAGCACCGCATCAAAGGAACCGGGGAAAGGAAGGGGGAGAGAGAGAGAGAGAGAGAGAGAGAGAGAGAGAGAGAGAGAGAGAGAGAGAGAGAGAGAGAGAGAAGCTTTTTCCCTCCATGGCTAGAGAGGGAGAGAGGTGTTAATGAGTGACAAAGCTTTCTCATTACTGGGAGAGGGTACTTGGGTCGAGGCGCTCTAATCAGCACTAATGCATTTCAGTTGCTAATGCTCCAAAACTGCCAACTACACGGAACGAAGCCATTCGTTAAGAGAGGGGAGACAGCCTTCTGCAGCCAATGAAACAGGCACCTATAGTCTGTTATCATCCAATGAAACAGGCACCTATAGTCTGTTATCATCCAATGAAACAGGCACCTATAGTCTGTTATCATCCAATGAAACAGGCACCTATAGTCTGTTATCATCCAATGAAACAGGCACCTATAGTCTGTTATCATCCAATGAAACAGACACCTATAGTCTGTTATCATCCAATGAAACAGGCACCTATAGTCTGTTATCAACCAATGAAACAGGCACCTATAGTCTGTTATCATCCAATGAAACAGGCACCTATAGTCTGTCATCAACCAATGAAACAGACACCTATAGTCTGTTATCAACCAATGAAACAGGCACCTATAGTCTGTTATCATCCAATGAAACAGACACCTATAGTCTGTTATCAACCAATGAAACAGGCACCTATAGTATGTTATCATCCAATGAAACAGACACCTATAGTCTGTTATCATCCAATGAAACAGGCACCTATAGTCTGTTATCATCCAATGAAACAGACACCTATAGTCTATTATCATCCAATGAAACAGACACCTATAGTCTGTTATCATCCAATGAAACAGGCACCTATAGTCTGTTATCATCCAATGAAACAGGCACCTATAGTCTGTTATCATCCAATGAAACAGGCACCTATAGTCTGTTATCATCCAATGAAACAGGCACCTATAGTCTGTTATCAACCAATGAAACAGGCACCTATAGTCTGTTATCATCCAATGAAACAGACACCTATAGTCTGTTATCATCCAATGAAACAGGCACCTATAGTCTGTTATCATCCAATGAAACAGACACCTATAGTCTGTTATCAACCAATGAAACAGGCACCTATAGTCTGTTATCAACCAATGAAACAGGCACCTATAGTCTGTTATCAACCAATGAAACAGGCACCTATAGTCTGTTATCATCCAATGAAACAGACACCTATAGTCTGTTATCATCCAATGAAACAGACACCTAGGCCCTCATTTATCAATCGAGTGTAAAATCTGCCACAGATTCGAGTGCAGGTTTCGTAGTACACCCACGTCGCCACGGCATTTATAAAGTGATCGCAAACAGCTGATCCTTCCTTAATTTTGTTCTCACGTTAATAAATGTCACGGCTGAATTTGATCTGGCACGCCCTAAGAAATCAAGCCTCGCCCTCGTTTTTGCGACATGAACAACGGCAATACGTTTCCTGAAACCATGGTTACATGAAAAAATAGGTTTCTCCCGTGCCTTGCTGCTCGCCTCACCCCCCTCTCTCATACACATGTACAGCACGCACACGCAACTTGCAAGCCCAACTAACTGGTGTGTTGTTAAACAAATAAAGAACGAACACCTGCATGAATTAAATAAAGCGTGCGTGCGGGGGGTGAGGCGGGCAGCAAGGGAAGCGAAGCGAGAGGAGAAACAGACAACTAAATAAAGTTGTAGGCCTACCCTGTGACAGGGTAGGTCTACAACTTTATTTAATTCATGCAGGGTCCCTGTCTGTTTCCCTCTCACCTCGCTTGCCTTGCTGTCATGCACGCACGCACCTACATGACACATTAAAAAAAGCTGTCTGTTTCTCCTCTCGCTTCGCTTCCCCCTCACCCCCCGCACGCACGCACGCACATATCACTATTTGCAACTTTAACTGTGTGTTGTTAGTTGTATATTAAATTATTAAAGTATTTTTAATTTAATATACAACAAGATATATTAGTGAACGAAAACCTGAACCTGTGAACCATAATTAAATAACAAATAGGCACACACACGCTGCTGTTTTTCAGGTGCTCCTCCTGTCCTGTCTGTCTGTCTGTCTGTCTGTCTCTCTCTATCACAGTGGTCCGTCCGTGACCAACTGACCATGCACGTTCCGACGTTCACCAGTCTATTTAGATTGCCTCGCAGTCGTTAGTCATGCACTGTTATATGAATGTGCAGCCAAAACCATAGCCTCATGTGGCTGGTGCATGGGCTGGCTGGGTAATATACCTATATCTCCGATGCAGTTCCCACTTGCGCTGGGAGCCTGGCACGGTACATTTGGCATTCGAGCGACGCGTCGGGTTTATTATATTGCACATACCGTAAGAAAGACATCGGCCTTCATGCTGTAGATTAGGCTACAGTAGGCTATACCTGCACGTTGGGACTCTCCGCAGCTGAGCTGCAGCAGCTGCTGCACTATAGCCTACTCTCCAACGTCCCGTCATGGAAATATTTCAGCACAGACAGCCCAAATCCTCGCATGTATGCGCTCATGCAAAACACTGTTTAAATGGCTTAAGCATCTCTTGCAACATTGTTTTTAATTGCGCGATTTTATCTCCTACTAATTTCATATGACACATGTATTCCTTAACATTTTTATTTATTTATTTTTTACATGTAGCCCATATACATTATACATACCTTTTATATAAACATTTTAGGAGTGAATACATATATGTTTTGATGCCTGTGGCAGCCTCTCAGCAGTTCAGACAAGGCTGCTCCGCTTGTGTAAAACAGAAAAACAGCGTACGCCAGCTCGCGACCAGACGTGACTATTTGTCCTACTCAAGTTCAATTTCAAGCTTTGCCGGAAATGTTAAATGCCGAAAATGTCGGTAATTTCGGCGTGCGCCCATATTTTGGCGTACGCACGGTTGATAAATGAGGGCCCTATAGTCTATAGGGCTACATTGGATGCATTATCATCCAATGAAACAGACACCTATAGTCTATAGGGCTACGTTGGATGCATTATCATCCAATGAAACAGACACCTATAGTCTCCAGTGACAGCCATCTAAACAAACATGTTATTTACAGCTAAACATTGCTCTCAATAATGTTTTTTGAAAACATTTGAAGCGAGAAACTGACAATGCAGTAACCGAAAATGTATTCTATTTGATCAACACTGTTTTCCAGTGGCAGCTCTACAGGGGGGCATTGGGGGGCAATTGGCCAGTAGTACCCTATCCTAACAATATTTTAATTTGTTTTACAAATGTTAAACCTATAAGTTCTTCACGATTGTTATAACATAACATCATAATTGTATTAGTTTGTTTGTGTAGTAATGCATCACTGCGTTAATAGGCGAGTATTTGTTATACATACGTAGAGGGGTTTCAAAAATAAAGTGCCCCCTTTGGAAAAATCTTGCCTCCTGCTGATTTGTGACTATACATACTCGTGAAGTATTATTGCGAGTTTGCAGTTTGGCTGTTTTCGCTGCTTATGGCGTTTCTGCCTGACAAGGTGCCAAGACATGGCACCTCTGGTGTGCCTGTGCACGTGATGAGTGGATGATGATGATGGTGGTGTGTGTGTGTGTGTGTGTGTGTGTGTGTGTGTGTGTGTGTGTGTGTGTGTGTGTGTGTGTGTGTGTGTGTGTGTGTGTGTGTGTGTGTGTGTGTGTGTGTGCGTGCGTGTACTGTGTAGGAACAGCTGTAAGTGTCCTGTCTCTCCGTGCCGATGTGTTCCGTCACCATATTTACCAGTGTGTTCTGTTGGCACCGTGGCGCTGATCCAGATGCCCTGTGTGTGTTCCGTCACCATATTTACCAGTGTGTTCTGTTGGCACCGTGGCGCTGATCCAGATGCCCTGTGTGTGTTCCGGTACCATATTTACCAGTGTGTTCTGTTGGCACCGTGGCGCTGATCCAGATGCCCTGTGTGTGTTCCGTCACCATATTTACCAGTGTGTTCTGTTGGCACCGTGGCGCTGATCCAGATGCCCTGTGTGTGTTCCGGTACCATATTTACCAGTGTGTTCTGTTGGCCCTGCCAGACCTTATCCTCCCTCTGCCAATGCATTTTAATCTGCATCAACACCGGGTCCAGTTTCCTTGATAACGCTCATTTTAAACCTAATTACTGAAGCCAAGGCGAGGCTGCCCAGATGAATAGCAGTCAGAGAAATGTTTCCTGAACATTTATCTCTCTCTCTCTGTCACTCTCGCCCTGAATGTCTTATAATCGGTCTAAAAATGAAAGTTTTTTAGTGGTTTAGAAGTTTAGCCTAGGCATTGATTAGAGTTTTCTAAACGTCTATGTAGTATAGACCATCTATATATAGATGTTTAAACGACGTTGTTTTCAACAGGCCCGAAAATCTTACCCCCCATTCCAAAGCGCCAGCGCTCGCCCAGCAGTCTGCTGTCACCCAGGCGGATGCGTTGATCTGACCCCCCCATTCCAAAGCGCCAGTGCTCGCCCAGCAGTCTGCTGTCACCCAGGCGGATGCGTGCACGCAACCTCGCACTTTAGGGCAAGGTCGCTTCTTGCCCTCAGGCGTCTTACTGGTTTATATATTTATGTGATGAATCACTGCAAAAGACTCAGTGCAAAAGTGTGGAATAAAATGTCAAAGAAATTATCCAATTTGTTAACCACATAACCCTGGCCTCTATTTTTAAGCAAAGTAAAGAAACAAAAATAACTAACAAGAAGACTTGCTAAAGTTAAAGAAATACGAAAGAGTAATGGCAGCCGAGTAAAGTTCATCCAACCATACAAAATATTGGTATGTGTGCCCCCGGCCGTATTTAGACAGTCTTCAACAAATCTTCATCTTTCTCACCTTAGAATAACAGTTCTGAGGAAAGGAAAGGCGTTGCATTCAGGGCTTATGAAGAAAGCTGTTTGGTTCAAGGTGTCCATGAAAGACAGACGCCGCCTGACAGCGGGTGTGGAAGTCTTAGCAGCAGCTTTTGTGTTTTCTCCACACTGTTCCTGACCTGATAAGGATGTTTACTACAACCTGGAGATTATTCACGTTTCTGCAGTCAGAGTTGAGACCTGCGGGGGTTTTGTGTAATTTGTTAAAAAGGCTTTATCATCAGCACCTTAATCAGAAAGTTACTAAAGCAAAGAAAATACAACAAATTAGTACTTCTGTAAAGGAAAGCGTGAATTTCCTCCCAAAGTGACTCACTGTTAGAAGAAATTAAGAGGGAAAGGCATTATCTGCAATGTGCTTTTCCTTGAAATGATGGAAAAGCAAACAAAGGAAATCTGACCATTCTTTTTCAATTACCCTTTTCCCTCCATTTGTCACTGCCTGTTTTGGAAGCAGGATCCCTGAACAAATGCCTTTTTTATTGAGAGCTTGTAGATCAGCTATTTGGTGTCTATGTGTGCACGTCCCTGATATGAGTGGAGGAGTGAGAGAGCCACTCACCTCCTGGCGTGGCGCCGTGGTCTGCGGTGGTGCCCGCCACGCTTGCGTCCCTTGTTGCCTCTGATGCAGCCGTTCCGGTCCGCAGCGTCCACTCTGGTCTCTGCGCTGTCTGCTGGCGTATCGTCCGCCCCGAGCGTCTGACAGGCCCTCGACTCCGTCCTGGGAGGAGAACAGAAGAGAAAGAAACCGGTTAAGCATTAAGTTCGCATTACAACCGGGAAAGCATCCGTGTGTCCTTTTAGATTTCTTTGGCTATTCAAAAACAGCAGATACATCTATCTATACAAGAAAACTTGTGATTAAAACATAAGTGCATTTTTAAAGCAAACATTTTTAACTTTGCTCAGATCTTTGCTTCTTTGATTTTTTTTGCAAAAATATTTTGAGATGGGGTCCTTGATATGCAAAAGTTTGAGAAGCAGTTTAAACTTTAATACTACCACTTTTTCAGAACAACATAAATGATACACAACCGACGGACAACCAATTTAACATTTGGCCCAGACATAAGCCTTTAATAATTAAAGGCTTATGTATTTCAAGTATTTGTATGCGCCTCGACACGAAAAGTCGGTAGAGCACATCTGCGTGCTGGTTGTGGTGGCCCAATCTGGGCCAAAATCGGTGAGAATGTTAGGGACAAATGTTCGTCTCAGTCCAGCCCACCAAGACAGAAATCTCTGAGTTTTCATGTACTCAGACCAGATTAAAAAAATGAAAGTAAAGTCAGCAGTGCACTATCACTTTAAGAATTTATCCAGGATTAAAGGATTTATGTCTCAGCAGGATTTGGAAAACCACGCATTATCTTCAGCAGACTAATAACTAGCAATGTCTTTACAGGTCTCCCCCCCCCAAAAAAAGAAAAAAATCACACCTGTGTGAAGTGAGGGGCGCTCCTATCTTTTTACAACATAGGTGATGTATTGATGATGTAAAACAAACTACATTTAATTATCTGTATTGTTAATGGGATGTAATGTTTGTGTTAGGGACAAAACAAACATTAATTTCTCTTCATTGTCAATGAAGAGAATCTACACTAATGTTCACTTTCTAAGCACCACATTATCTGGAGCAAAGTCAAAGATCTGCTCTGTTATTTGTAATCAAAGTTATACATAAGCATATTGCCTTGCCTTATTATCCTCTTGTTGTTGTATTTATGGGAGATTTCTGTCTAATAATTACACATTCTTCCTCGTGTCTGCTGTCTGATTGTACAGGGAGGATAATCAGACTCAGTGATTAGGTCGTCAACCCCCCCGAACCCACCCCCCCCCCCCACTCCCACTCCCCCAATCACTCTCAGCCGCAAGCAAATTGCCCATTTAGACCTGAGGACGATTCTACAAATGCCTTCTAAATCCTAACAGTTTTCTGAAATACCTATGTTTCTATATCAGTGGTGTTCAATATTTCATGTCAAGGACCCACAGAATTATGTGTATTTGGCCGCCGACCCCAATCTGAAAGTATGTTGTTCCAGGGACCCTCCCAGAAGCAAAGATTTTAGTTAAAAACGTTCGCTGTGAAAGAATATATATTCAAAGATTTGGGACACATTTTCACGATTTTTCTAAAATAGCAGACCTACAAGCTCGTAGCGCGGCACTCGGTGCCACGCTATGAGCTTGTAGATCTGCTATTTTTCAATTGTGTGTTTGTAGCACGGAATATGATGATTTGATTGGCTGATGTATGATGATAAGAGCGTCACCTCGATCACTTCACCTGAGTGTGATTAAGGGAAATGTAAAGTAACCTCCTCAAAAGAAACCTTGTGAATCTGCTATACTTGACACTGTAGATAAAGAGTAGGGCATTCATTTACGAAAACAAAAAACACACACAGACGACAGCGATATACAGCTGCGAGACGTCGTTGCCAGGCTGAAAGTTATAACAACGGACAGGTGCAACACGTCTAATTATACCACAGCAATCTGATTGGTTGAAACGGCCTTCTAGCCGTGGGTTAAACCAGCACCATTCACCACCTAATCAAAACAAAGCATTCAGCTGCTCTGTTCTCCCAGAGCGCTAGCAAACTCGGTGGCTAGGCTAGATAGTTTCTTGGGACATTTGTGGTCGTAGTGACTACACCTGTCATTAAAAAAAAGCGATTTTCAGCGATTTTCTTAGTTTCTATTTTTGAGTGGTGCAACCATAGCCTGGTTAATAAACCAGACTAATATCGCACGGACCGCGGGATATTAGTCTGGGGAGGCTCAGCTTGGATTTCATTTCCAGGGGGGGCGGGTTGAAACATTTTCTCTTTGAGGCAATTGGTCAGAGCTACTGTCAGTCAAAGGTCTCAAGCATTGAAAGTCACTGTACCAAAGCCCGCCCATATTGCATACCGTGTCCCGATTGGCCGCCCCATTTCTCTGGTGTAGGAAATGGGCGTACAATTGAGCCTCTCCAGACCGTAATCCGCCGGCAGGCAATTTATTTTTGCCAACGGCTGATTCGGTCTGGTTTATTAACCAGGCTAGTGCAACCACTCCTACATCCAGCATGCAATGTCTGTGTACCTGTGTGTGTGTGTGTACCTGTATAAGTGAGCATGAGTATTATTATTATTATTATTTATACCAGTAGGGGGCACCAGAGATACAGAGAAGAAATTGGAACGATACAGAGAAGAAATTGGAACGATACAGAGAAGAAATTGGACGATACAAATTGGAATGATACAGAGAACCAATAGACGGGAGTTGCACCACTCGGTTCACACTGGTGTGATTTTTAGTTTTAAGGGTAACTGTAGAGTGACGCTTGCGGAACTCGACTTCGTCTCGTTCCTGACCGCATCACTGTCGTGGCAATAATCACGTTAACCCACACCCTCTCGTGTAATATTGCTTAAATGTGTTACGGGGGGGGGGGGGGGGGGGGTTACATAAAAAGTCTGAAATATGGAGGTATGAGTTTTCCATTTTCAGACGACATGCAGGAGCCGTCTCTTGTCTTCTATCTTTCTGGCGCTCTCTCTCTGCTCTCTCCTCCATCATCCATAACCAACAGTTATTAGTTATTACTCCTCCATCATGCATAACCAACAGTTGCAACGGCATGAAACTAATCATGTACTGTAAAGTGGCAGCCGGGGCGCATCGTGACATGGCCGCCGCGCCGCGCGCACCGCATGCCGGAGACGGAGACGGAGAGGTGATCGGCAAGATGGAGACAGCCGGGGAGATGATTAGTCTGATCACATCACAACAACACTGACACCAAGGAATCAGGGGATGTGACAATGATTATAGTCTGATCACAGCAACACTGACACCAAGGAATCAGGGGATGTGACAATGATTAGTCTGATTCACAACCACAGCAACACTGACACCAAGGAATCAGGGGATGTGACAATGATTATAGTCTGATCACAGCAACACTGACACCAAGGAATCAGGGGATGTGACAATGATTATAGTCTGATCACAGCAACACTGACACCAAGGAATCAGGGGATGTGACAATGATTAGTCTGATTCACAACAACACTGACACCAAGGAATCAGGGGATGTGACAATGATTAGTCTGATCACAGTTACAACACTGACACCAAGGAATCAGGGGATGTGACAATGATTAGTCTGATCACAGTTACAACACTGACACCAAGGAATCAGGGGATGTGACAATGATTAGTCTGATCACAGTTACAACACTGACACCAAGGAATCAGTGGATGTGACAATGCATATCGCTGCTACTCCCTCAACAAGCTTTATACTTGCTTTGCATGTATAATATATGTCGTATATATAACTTTGTATGATTCTTATGGTCTCGTAAGTTGCAATAAAGCAAAAAGCTCTCTTTATGTTTTAATTGTACAAACGCGCCTGAGCTTCAGCAATGTAAACGTAGATTTTCTCAAGTAAATACAAATCCATTCAATTTAATTTATTTGCAATTGGGTTCGATTTCGCCAAAATGATCGATGCCATGAAAGTTATATACCTCAGCGACCATCCTTACAGAGAAACACCATCATTCCCCAGCCTTGCTGGCATGCTCAAAGGCGACACAGTTTCTATTTATTATCGTTGTTGATTATGTTCTTCGTATGTCAGTTGATACTATCAGTGATAAGAACTACCAACTAAAGCCTATAGGAGAAACTCTGGTCATCCTGCTAAATACCTAACTGACACT
This sequence comes from Protomyctophum parallelum, assembly GCF_964188405.1. NCBI lineage: Eukaryota > Metazoa > Chordata > Actinopteri > Myctophiformes > Myctophidae > Protomyctophum > Protomyctophum parallelum. The sequence goes on from NC_139710.1 coordinate 33,294,389, forward strand.
GACTTCTAAATACCTAACTGACACTGACTTCTAAATACCTAACTGACACTGACTTCTAAATACCTAACTGACACTGACTTCTAAATACCTAACTGACACTGACTTCTAAATACCTAACTGACACTGACTTCTAAATACCTAACTGACACTGACTTCTAAATACCTACAGTAACTGACACTGACTTCTAAATACCTAACTGACACTGACTTCTAAATACCTACAGTAACTGACACTGACTTCTAAATACCTAACTGACACTGACTTCTAAATACCTAACTGACACTGACTTCTAAATACCTACAGTAACTGACACTGACTTCTAAATACCTACAGTAACTGACACTGACTTCTAAATACCTACAGTAACTGACCCTGACTTCTAAATACCTAACTGACACTGACTTCTAAATACCTAACTGACACTGACTTCTAAATACCTAACTGACACTGACTTCTAAATACCTACAGTAACTGACACTGACTTCTAAATACCTAACTGACACTGACTTCTAAATACCTAACTGACACTGACTTCTAAATACCTAACTGACACTGACTTCTAAATACCTACAGTAACTGACACTGACTTCTAAATACCTAACTGACACTGACTTCTAAATACCTACAGTAACTGACACTGACTTCTAAATACCTACAGTAACTGACACTGACTTCGCTGATGACATGGTGCTTATCAGTCAATCGTTCAACCTCTCCTTCAGTCTCTTGAGCAGGCCTCCAACTGTCTATCTCAACGAGACAATGACAATATACTGTATGCAATTGCAAATCCAACAATAACCACGTTATCAAAACACTTAACAACACTCCTTTGAAGTATTTGGGTTCATATATACAGTATCTCCTTCCCTAAAGGACTTTCAAACTAGGAGGGCTATGGCCTGCAGGTCAGCCTGCAAATGACATGCATAAGATCTGGTCAAACTAGGAGGGCTATGGCCTGGTCAGCCTGCCATGACATGCATAAGATCTGCTCATCCCAGCTTAGTAAGACTTTCAAAGTAAAAAATATTTAGGACGACCGTTGAGACGATTCTACTCTATGGCTTCGAGACATGGACACTTTCAAAGAAACTAGAGAAACGGTTGGATGGCACTTACACCCGCATTCTAATGAGAGCACTTACACCCGCATTCTAATGAGAGCACTTACACCCGCATTCTAATGAGAGCACTTACACCCGCATTCTAATGAGAGCACTTACACCCGCATTCTAATGAGAGCACTTACACCCGCATTCTAATGAGAGCACTTACACCCGCATTCTAATGAGAGCACTTACACCCGCATTCTAATGAGAGCACTTACACCCGCATTCTAATGAGAGCACTTACACCCGCATTCTAATGAGAGCGCAAAAAATGGACCTCTGGCTAGTGTTGTTTTCGTCGACTAATACTATGACGAAAAATGTTCATCGACTACCTTGTTTGACTGACGAAAACTAAATAGCAACTAAATGAAGACTAAGCTATGATGACTAAAACTAAATATACTGACAATTTCTTCAACAAATAAAAACTAGACTAAAATGTTAGGAAGGGACTAGTGGACAAGAGATCCACTATCAGTCATTTTACATTTGGTTGCATGCAAAATCTACAAGCTCACAACGCGTCGCGCTGCGACGCGTTGTAAGCTTGTAGATCGGCTATTTTCAGCAAGTGTAAAATCAGTCATTAAGACGGCATCAAGGCCCACCAAAACACATATTAGTCGACTAAATCAACCGTAGATTTAGTCGACTAAAATGGCATGACATTTTAGTCGACTAAAACTAGAGCAACCACTAAAACATTCCAGGTGACTAAAATGTGACTGAAACTAAATGAAAACTATTCAAAAGACTATGACTCAAACTAAAATCTAATTTTGCTGCCAAAAACAACACTGGCTCTGCGATGTAAAGTTAAATTACTTAAAAATTCTTACTTTCCACTACTGGTTATTATTGGAGATGCAAATGAAATGTCCCTTAATTGACAGTCTGTGTGAGGGGGTGTTTGGGGCGATGTCTTACTCAGCTATGGAGCAGCGCAGTGTGTGAGGGGGTGTTTGGGCGATGTCTTACTCAGCTATGGAGCAGCGCAGTGTGTGAGGGGGTGTTTGGGTGATGTCTTACTCAGCTATGGAGCAGCGCAGTGTGTGAGGGGGTGTTTGGGCCATGTCTTACTCAGCTATGGAGCAGCGCAGTGTGTGAGGGGGTGTTTGGGCCATGTCTTACTCAGCTATGGAGCAGCGCAGTGTGTGAGGGGGTGTTTGGGCGATGTCTTACTCAGCTATGGAGCAGCGCAGTGTGTGAGGGGGTGTTTGGGTGATGTCCTACTCAGCTATGGAGCAGCGCAGTGTGTGAGGAGGTGTTTGGGGCGATGTCTTACTCAGCTATGGAGCAGCGCAGTGTGTGAGGGGGTGTTTGGGCCATGTCTTACTCAGCTATGGAGCAGCGCAGTGTGTGAGGGGGTGTTTGGGTGATGTCTTACTCAGCTATGGAGCAGCGCAGTGTGTGAGGAGGTGTTTGGGGCGATGTCTTACTCAGCTATGGAGCAGCGCAGTGTGTGAGGAGGTGTTGGGGCGATGTCTTACTCAGCTATGGAGCAGCGCAGTGTGTGAGGGGGTGTTTGGGTGATGTCTTACTCAGCTATGGAGCAGCGCAGTGTGTGAGGAGGTGTTGGGGCGATGTCTTACTCAGCTATGGAGCAGCGCAGTGTGTGAGGAGGTGTTTGGGGCGATGTCTTACTCAGCTATGGAGCAGCGCAGTGTGTGAGGGGGTGTTTGGGTGATGTCTTACTCAGCTATGGAGCAGCGCAGTGTGTGAGGGGGTGTTGGGGCGATGTCTTACTCAGCTATGGAGCAGCGCAGTGTGTGAGGGGGTGTTTGGGGCGATGTCTTACTCAGCTATGGAGCAGCGCAGTGTGTGAGGGGGTGTTTGGGCGATGTCTTACTCAGCTATGGAGCAGCGCAGTGTGTGAGGAGGTGTTTGGGGCGATGTCTTACTCAGCTATGGAGCAGCGCAGTGTGTGAGGGGTTGTTTGGGTGATGTCTTACTCAGCTATGGAGCAGCGCAGTGTGTCAGGGGGTGTTTGGGCGATGTCTTACTCAGCTATGGAGCAGCGCAGTGTGTGAGGGGGTGTTTGGGTGATGTCTTACTCAGCTATGGAGCAGCGCAGTGTGTGAGGAGGTGTTTGGGGCGATGTCTTACTCAGCTATGGAGCAGCGCAGTGTGTGAGGAGGTGTTTGGGGCGATGTCTTACTCAGCTATGGAGCAGCGCAGTGTGTGAGGGGGTGTTTGGGCGATGTCTTACTCAGCTATGGAGCAGCGCAGTGTGTGAGGGGGTGTTTGGGTGATGTCTTACTCAGCTATGGAGCAGCGCAGTGTGTGAGGAGGTGTTTGGGGCGATGTCTTACTCAGCTATGGAGCAGCGCAGTGTGTGAGGAGGTGTTTGGGTGATGTCTTACTCAGCTATGGAGCAGCGCAGTGTGTGAGGGGGTGTTTGGGGCGATGTCTTACTCAGCTATGGAGCAGCGCAGTGTGTGAGGGGGTGTTTGGGTGATGTCTTACTCAGCTATGGAGCAGCGCAGTGTGTGAGGAGGTGTTTGGGGCGATGTCTTACTCAGCTATGGAGCAGCGCAGTGTGTGAGGGGGTGTTTGGGCCATGTCTTACTCAGCTATGGAGCAGTGCAGTGTGTGAGGGGGTGTTTGGGCGATGTCTTACTCAGCGTTCCACAGAGTAATCTTGTGGAGGTTCTCCTCGACTGCACAGCCACCAGCTTCACACATTTAACGGGCAGTTGGCTCGAGTGACGGTTATTATAATCCCTGAAGCTGCCACTATCCAGCAGTAATTCAAATGGTCGGTACTTTATCCCATTTTGGGCGGGAACCGGGAACCCCTTTTAGTAGCTATAATTTAGCTATTGAAAAATAGCAGATCTACAAGCTCTACGAGCTTGTAGCCGAAAATGTGCCGCAAATTTGGGATATATATTCTTTCAGAGCCAACGTTTTTAACTCAAATCTTTGCTTCTGGGGGGGGGGGGGTCCCTGGAACAACATTATTTTCAGATGGGGGTTGGAGGCCAATTACATACATTTTTTGGGGTCCTTGACATGAAATATTGAGCACCACTGATACAGAAACATGAGGTATTTCGAAAAAAATCGACGTCAGGCCTAAATGGGTTAAACACCAATGTGAACAATATCTCCAATCAGCTCCACCATGACAGAACACAAGGCGAAACATTTATTTGAGTGTTTAAGCACCCCTTCCCCCATGTTGCCATGTTGGCTCTGAATGAAGCACCACGGTGACGAGAGAGAGAGAGAGAGAGAGAGAGAGGGTCCCAAAGGGCCTTTTTTTTGCCAGCCCCTCTTTCTGGTCTTTTGTTGTTTTTGCTTGTCATCCGGAGAGCCGCGCTTGACGAGAGCTCTAAATGGAATCGATTTCACCATCACCCAGATGCACGTTCCCTTGATCGGGGGCTCAGCAATTTATAGCCGAAACTTCCCAAGCTATAAGCACCCAGATTTATTTATTTTCCAAGCTATAAGCACCCGGATTTATCGCAGGCTGTTCAATATCTGTCACGCCATCGCCCTGTTCTCCTCTCCGAGTCGTCCCCCCAACCATATATAGGCAGCCCTATTGTAATAGTAATCCATAACCACGTGGTACAGTACTGTATATAAGCGTCGTTTTGAAGTACAGGACAATACAATGGACAACAAAATGTATGCAAATACACAGTGGCACTTGATGACAAAGAATTGTGTGGATGTATGGTGAGTGAATGGTGACCATGACGTCCCAGATCTACAGTAGGTGTCCAGAGTACTGACAAATATAAATAATAAAAACTATAATGTCTCTGCTTTCATCATTCACTACCAAATTGTACCACTTTACACCAAAATTAAAACAAGAACTCTTGTTTTCAGTGCTTACTGTACATACTGTAGGCGTTTATGATAATGTCTTGTTCTGTTGCATGCAGGTGCAAAGGTGAATGCAGTCACCATGGTGTGCAAAGTGAAAAACAATTATTGTAACTCCATCCTGACAGAAACACCACTGTCGAAAGTATAGCAAAAATAGCAGATCTCACAATGGTGAGCTCGTAGAATCGTAGATTGTCCATTTTAGCTATTTTCGGACGTAATCCTGAGTGGATTAATCTGTTTACGATGAGGCAGGTATAAAACGAAGTGACGGACTGGGCAGCGATCCATCACTATTCATCCTGGACCGGGGATGATGTCATTGTTAAATTTACAGCACGCCAACGTTACAGCACGCCAATATCTGTGGACACAGACTGCGAGAGGCAAGCATCCTCATCCAAGGTAAAGCTCATTGAAGTGGCAGTGGCTAATTTGTATCTTCACAATTCAAATGTTTGTGTTTTTCCATAAATGAAAGTCCTCCTCTCTACTTCATCATACAACAGTGTCGAGCAAAAAGTAGCACAAATTGCCACAATGTGACGCATAGTGTCAAGAAGAGCTATAGTGTCTAATGTTTGTGTTGTCTAAACAAACTTTACAAATCACACCTGTGTGAAGTGAGGGGCGCTCTTATACTTTTAAGCCGATTAGGTGATGTAATGATGATGTAACGGAAACCGTGACAAAACAAACATTAAATTGTCAATGGCGTTTTTAAAACAAACATTGAACTAAAAACAAACATTGAACCTGTATATAGGAGGGGCTAGCGCGCCTCAAAAATGCCATTGACAATGAGTGGAGAATTTACGTCTGTATACGTGTCTGAGCCAATCGGCTGGGTATGTCGTCGGGAACCCACCCTTGGCCAATAAGGGACCACCATGCTTGATGATGACGTCTACAGTGATTAGAGCACGCCCTTCACTGCACACAGGTGTGATTTTTTGAAGTGAAAATGGATTTCATGAATATTAAACCAATGAAAAGTATTATATATATTATTATATATATATATATATATATATATATATATATTATGCCACACAGCTCCAATGCTTTCCTACAGCAGCATTATATATATATATATATATATATATATATATATATATATATATATATATTATGTCACACAGCTCCAATGCTTCCTACAGCAGCATTATATATATTATATATATATATATATATATATATATTATGCCACACAGCTCCAATGCTTCCTACAGCAGCATTATATATATATATATATATATATATATATATAAATATATATTATGCCACGCAGCTCCAATGCTTTCCTACAGCAGCATTATATATATATATATATATATATATATATATATATATATATATATATATATATATATATATATTATGCCACACAGCTCCAATGCTTCCTACAGCAGCATTATATATATATATATATATATATATATATATATATATATATATATATATATATATATATATATATATATATATATTATGCCACACAGCTCCAATGCTTTCCTACAGCAGCATTATATATATATATATATATATATATATATATATATTATGCCACACAGCTCCAATGCTTCCTACAGCAGCATTATATATATATATATATATATATATTATGCCACACAGCTCCAATGCTTCCTACATCAGCATTATATATATATATATATATATATATATATATATATATATATATATATATATATATATATTATGCCACACAGCTCCAATGCTTTCCTACAGCAGCATTATATATATATATATATATATATATATATATATATATATATATATATATATATTATGCCACACAGCTCCAATGCTTCCTACTGCAGCATTATATATATATATATATATATATATATATATATATATTATGCCACACAGCTCCAATGCTTTCCTACAGCAGCATTATATATATATATATATATATATATATATATATATATATATATATTATGCCACACAGCTCCAATGCTTCCTACAGCAGCATTATATATATATATATATATATATATATATATATATATATATATATATATTATGCCACACAGCTCCAATGCTTCCTACAGCAGCATTATATATATTATATATATATATATATATATATTATGCCACACAGCTCCAATGCTTTCCTACAGCAGCACACTCCAGTGAACACGGAAACAACTCGGACAATAAAACATGCAGAACGTATAAAGGTCTCATGAAGTGAAATCACATCCTGTAAGCAATGCACACATCAGGGAGAAGCCATTGGATTAGCTATAGCAGCATAATATAAGCTTCCGTCATCTCCCTCAAACTTTTGACCCCTGCTGTATTAGTTTCCCCCCCCCCCATTATTATACTGTGTTGTTTCTATACAGTATTTGTTCCGTACTGTATAAGTATGTATATATACTGTATAATTCTGTCATTGAATGCTCAGGGCTATGACCCAGCAGAGAGAATGACTCACTTCTGCTGGCGTGCAGGGGCTGCAGAGCTCTGTATACATTGTGTTTAACCCATATTGGGGTGGGAACCCCTTTTGGTGTTGTATTTTGTAATTATTTAGCTACTGAAAAAATAGCAGATCTACAAGCTCATAGATACGAGCTTGTAGGTCTGCTATTTTTGAAGAATTGTGAAAAGTGACATGGAAGTGTTTGAGAACGACTGACATAGAAAAACATAGCTTTTTCAAGAAAACAGTCAGGATCTAGAAGACATTTGCAGAATCGTTCCCAGGTCAAAATGGGACAAGCAGTGGGTTTTCAACCCTTTTCATATCAAGGACCAATATTTATTCTGCAGTTTGAGTCCCGGACCACCATTTGATGAGAATTATAGTCCCAAAATGTTGTCGTGGGATAAGATTGTGTCCACAATTATACACGCAGCGTTGATGTGGTGATCAAAATAACAATTCTACTACATTCTCTAATTATGTCGACTTCTTGTAAATTAAGTAATGCAGATGTTTAACAATATTTCTACTCTTGAGAGCGTAAAATGAAACCAAAATGGACTGCAGATTCGACCGATATGCCCATATATGGGCAATAGGCATGCCAATATATGCCAATATATACAGTATACTGATGACATCAGGGATCTCCATATATGGGAACAAAAGCGACACAGATAGAAAGGTCCTCTGACAAAGCCCCTCCTGGCATTATGACTCAGACATAACGGTTGGATTGGCGCTCCAACGTATAGGTGTGAGGCCCTACATGCCAGTGGAGAGCCCTACATGCCAGTGGAGAGCCCTACATGCCAGTGGAGAGCCCTACATGCCAGTGGAGAGCCCTACATGCCAGTGGAGAGCCCTACATGCCAGTGGAGAGCCCTACATGCCAGTGGAGAGCCCTACATGCCAGTGGAGAGCCCTACATGCCAGTGGAGAGCCCTACATGCCAGTGGAGAGCCCTACATGCCAGTGGAGAGCCCTGCATGCCAGCCAGCATAAAGGGCAGTAAGTAAGTAAGTTCCAGTGCCCCATGTTAACTCCACACCGACACCCACCCCTCCGACTCCCCCCTCCACGTCTGAGGGCCACCACAGCGCTGGGAGACCCTCGAGACGTACCGGGCCCTCCATGGCAGGCGACCTTGACTCCTGAATGCAGTATTTATAAAATATTGTGGAGCAGTGATCAGATAAATCTAAATAAACGAATAAAGCTACATTTTAACCCATTTTGCGCGGGAACCCCTTTTGGTGTTAGCATCATGTCATGCTTTAGCTATTGAAAAATAGCAGATCTACAAGCTCATAGCGCGCCACCGAGTGGCGCGCTAAGAGCTTGTATAGGTCTGCTATTTTTGAAAAATCTAAGAACCACTGACATAGAAACATAGCTTTTTCAGAAAACTGTCAGGATGTAGAAGACATGTTTAGAATCTGATCTCAGGTCAGAATGGGTTAATTTGCACGCACCGAGCAATCTAAGCAACCATCTGCCTCCTGGTCTGCTGAGCGTCCAGATGAGATTGTTCACAGAACACATAATCGCTGACTGTCCGCCGGAGAGCCACCGGAGGACCGTCCGCTCAGCGTAGAGCGGAGAGCCACCGGAGGACCGTCCGCTCAGCGTAGCGTTTCATCCTCCACGCCCCATTTAGCACCGTTACGTTCCTATACCCTCTCTGGCGAGAAGCCACGTTTATACTCTACGTTGTACTAGAGTGTATACTGTATACCCTGGTGTCGCATGCCAAGAGTAACTGATCTACTAGCCTGGGGTCCACCTATGCTTTCTATGGCACAGGCAGCTCCCGGCCGGATCGGCTGGGAGAATCTAGACACAGCTGCGCGACATGAGACTGATTAATTAGAGCGACAGAGAGAGAGAGAGAGAGGAGAGTGTGTGTGTGTACATGTGTGTGTGTGTGTGTGTGTGTGTGTGTGTGTCAATTTAACAAAGGTGCAGACGATCAGGAATCAGCAGAGAGTGACCGACGTTTGCACTACTCTATGCCGAATTGAAGTGGATTCGGACCCAGACTTTCTTTTTCCTCCCTGGAAATAAAAACGTCTGGGTTTCCGAGGCTACTGATCTACAAGCTCTCCACGTGTGAGGCCAACCTATTTTGAACTTGTGGAACTTGCTGTTTTTTGGGGGGGAGGTGGGCGCCGCACGTCGTACGAACAAACGGGCGGTGCATAAATGAAGCATTAGGACGCCTGCCAGGTGCCGCGGCCGATGTTAGGAGGGCAGGCTTACAACATCTGACACGATGCAGCAGGTGTTCAGGGAGGCAGCGCCACTCAGTCACCCATTAAACCTAACCACTGAAACAATGCACATTATCTAAATGTGCACTGGGAGAACGGCGAGACGGCCCATTTACATCGATTACACTCTTTGCACACGTTGTACTATAGCTACCCCACCCAGTTACGTTAATCAGTTCACCCTCAAATTAATCCTTTTCCTATCAATCACTATTATATACAACAGGTCGTTTCGAGGAAGCAATCTGATTGGTTCTAGCCGTGGTTCAAACGAGCACCACTCCACACCTAATCAAAAAATAATTCAGCTGCTCTGTTCTCCCAGAGCGCTAGCAAACTCGGTGGCTAGGCTAACTATAGTTTCTTGGGACATTCGTGGCCGTAGTGACTACATCTGTCATTGAAAAAAATGCGATTTCCTTTAAGGGTAACTGTACAAGTATAATTGCAATATTACTTTCGGAACTCGAAAGTGCATTAATGACGTTAAACCACCCCCTCTCGTGTAATATTGCTTAAATATAACCCCAGTGCAGTCCTCATCAAACATTCCAATATATATAAAATAGTACATTTACTTAAGTGCAGCAGTACTCAGGTAAATGTATTTCGTTACTGTCCACCGCTGTAACAGCACATATCATCATTTTTCGACTGCGGTCGAGATCATGGATTTCACAATATCACACCAGACTTCCCGGTCCTTCATTACCATCTCCCAGTTCCTGCTTACTGATGCATGTGTCCCTATAGCGATGACATCATGTGTCCCTATAGCGATGACATCAGGGAACGACAGTTTTCTACCTCTGGTCTGCTTTGAGGCAGGACTCAGGGGCGTCATTTGGGCCTCTAGGGTGTTGCCATGGCAACACCCTAGCGATTTCATAAAATAAATAAAAAAGTCAATGATGCTTTTTTTTTTTTTTTTTTTTTTTGGTCAGGAGTAGGGGTGGGTCCCGAATCTCGGTACCAAGTATGTACCGAACCGAACGTCACACGCTATTTATTTATTTCTTCCCTTAATAGATGCGCAGGGAACAGAGCTGATCTACAAGCCTACACCGCGTTGCATCAGCGACGAGTTGTGGGCTTGTGGCTTGCAGAGGCGGAGCCATCTCTCTGCATGAAGTTAGTTGTTGAGGAGTAGAGACAGAGAGACGCGCTGTGCCTGGCACTGAGGCGACATCATTATTAAAGTTTCTTAAACGTAATTTTCAAGTAAAGTTTATGGGAGGAAACTTTTAAGAGGGGACAGGAATCTTGCGCCTTGTCTGAGTCTTCACTGCGCAGCATTGAATCAACATGAGACAAGGAGAGAAAGCGTCGGTGCACTCACTTCGAGTGCGCACCCGTGTGTGTGTGTGTGTGTGTGTGTGTGTGTGTGTGTGTGATCACGGCGTAGGGTCAGATACCCAGTCTAACTTCGAGAGGTGGCGAAAAAACAACAAAAGATAGCCTACTTTGGGCAGCCCGTGTGCATGCACATTTCTGTTAGTACAGTAGCAAACCAAGCCGCCTTTGTTTTCAATGATCCCCCATTGACACGCTGCCCCTTCCCCTTCATTAGCGATGCTAATTTACACAGTCAATCGTGTGTGTTGCTCTCAGATCTCAGACATGCTTTTATTTGTTATTGGTAATAAGAGAAGTAGCCTGTGTCCAAAACCGTTCCAAAACCGTTAGTAACACTATTGCCCTGGGTAAATACAGAATCGATATTATATAGATACATTTAAAATAATCACTATATTATCCACAAATGGCTCAATAAAGGAGAAGATGATATACTATTCATTATACATGTCTTTAGTTTACAGTATACACTCTGCTCTGACATGCCATGCAGACTGCACCACATGATATTCTTTTCTAGATTTCTGACTTTGTGTTGCAGTGATGTGTTGCAGTGATGTTTATGTTGTGTAGTCTCTCAGGCATATTTGTTGTCATTGTCAGTAGTAGTAAGAGGTAACTGTAGTATCCACAAATGGCTCAACTGTTAAAGGAAAGGATGTTGGTCTATACTCTATTCATCTGTCTTAAAGCAAAGTCTTTGTAATAAAAGCTTTGTGAAAAACAATTGACCTTAAGTTTATACCATTAATTTTTTTACTATATTATCCACAAATGGCTCAACTGAATGAGGAGGAAGAGGATGTCACACTATTTATTCATTACATGTCTTAAATTGACATTGAGCTTTTTTGTTAAACATTTGACCTCTTTTATATCATTTTGGAACCGAAATAGGGAACCGTTAAGAACCGGAATCGATAAGCAGAACCGGAATCGGTACCGGACTCGGAAAAATCCTAACGATACCCATCCCTAGTCAGGAGTGCCCTTTTCCTTTTTGCGTGCTTAAATAAACATCCATATTTTGAAAAGGCTTATGTTGTCTCAAGCCCTTTGCGCACATTGACACGTTACAATTTAGCCTTTAGACCCGCAAGAAACCGCAAAAAAGTAAGAAAAAACCCGATAAAAACCCGAAAAAATGCACGCGCGCTGCGCGCGCGTGCATGACCGTTCGCCCCCGCAACACCCTAGCTTTTGGTCTAATTACGCCACTGGCAGGACTCCAGAGAAGAAGGGAAGATATAACCTCATTGTCAGCTCTGTAGCAGTGGCCGGCACACTGTGTTCTTCTGGATCGGACCAGTGAAGAAACATGGGGAAGGTTGACGTATATTAGATCAGTCGATGGGTGGACTAGTGAAGAAACACGGGGAAGGTTGCCGTATATTAGATCAGTCGATGGGTGGACTAGTGAAGAAACACGGGGAAGGTTGCCGTATATTAGATCAGTCGATGGGTGGACTAGTGAAGAAACACGGGGAAGGTTGCCCTATATTAGATCAGTCGATGGGTGGACTAGTGTAGAAACAGAAGGAAGGTTGCCGTATATTAGATCAGTCGATGGGTGGACTAGTGAAGAAACACGGGGAAGGTTGCCGTATATTAGATCAGTCGATGGGTGGACTAGTGAAGAAACACGGGGAAGGTTGCCGTATATTAGATCAGTCCATGGGTGGACCAGTGAAGAAACACGGGGAAGGTTGCCGTATATTAGATCAGTGGATGGGTGGACTAGTGAAGAAACACGGGGAAGGTTGCCGTATATTAGATCAGTGGATGGGTGGACTAGTGAAGAAACACGGGGAAGGTTGCCGTATATTAGATCAGTGGATGGGTGGCTCTTACAGTGGTAGTAGCAGAGGAATGGGAGGCTGTGTGACTGCATGGTGTCAGAGCTCAGCTACTGTTCTGGTCTGGCTGTGGAAACTGTCCGTTCATTCACTATCTAATACTGCAGTGTCCTGGTCTGTATATATTTATCCTATCTAATACTGCAGTGTCCTGGTCTGTATATATTTATCCTATCTAATACTGCAGTGTCCTGGTCTGTATATATTTATCCTATCTAATACTGCAGTGTCCTGGTCTGTAAATATTTTTGTATAGATTGTTTTGGGAGTCCCGTAACAATTTGAAATCTAAGAGATAAAGAACAACCAAAACTAATTTAGGCTACACATCTTCACCTAATTATGACCTCTCTGTGGTCTGTCTGCCTGTCTGTCTGTCTGCCTGCCTGTCTGTCTGTCTGTCTGTCTGTCTGCCTGCCTGCCTGCAGCTAATCCCAACTTAATCTAAACTGCTTGGTGGTTCAATTTCTGAATAATTTTCAAATCATTGATTGACAACTAGGTCGTTTTACAATCATGCTCCCTCTGAGGCTACAGACCAGTTCAAATGGTCTGTCTTCAATCAACAAAAGATTAACTGAAATTAAACAAAAAATGAATAACAAAACAAGCTAAAAGCTTAAAAAAATAAGTAAGTCTATGTAATCTATTTTACAATTGTTTAGCCGTGCCAGTTTTAACTGGGAATACATTTTTGATGTTACCCTTTTGTTTTTTTACATACTAACTACAGTATTTATGACATTTTAGAATCTCGCCGCTGACAAATACAGTCTTGTGGTCTTACGAAGAGGCTGGCTTCTGAAGATGGTCTGTATAGGAGGAAGTGGTAATTAGGTTTCCGAAGGGACCGAAGACCCCCTATTGTTTTTGTACAATACAGTTTTTTCTTCTTCTACAAAAAAAAAGTCCCCAACCAGCTATTTAAAGCACTCATCTGTTAATTGAGTGGTCCTCAGTGTTTCTATGGATTATTGTACATATTTCGCGTATAACAATTTTTGCTTTGGGTCCCATTTTTACAGTTTTTGGTATGACCCGGCCGGGGATCGAACCCCCGACCTCCCAGTTTCAGGGCGGACACAATTAAGGCCACTGTCTGGTTTACTAGTAAACCCACTTTATAAACGAATTAGAACGAAACGGCTGTGGCTCAGGAGGTCGAGCAGGTCGTCCAATGATCCCTGGGTCGGCGGTTCGAATCCCGGCTCCTCCTCCTGTCCACATGTCGAAGTGTCCTTGGGCAAAGACACTGAACCCTACATTGCCTCCAATGAGGCGGTCGGTGTGAGCTTTCCACCATTGGTGTGTGAATGTGGGAAGTGAGGACGCTGGCGTCGACTGTTCACCTCTTCGCCTCCCAATGTATGAATGAATGAATGAATGAACCATTGTAAAGCGTTTTGAGCATCTGTAAAAGCGCTATAAAAACGCAATTCATTATTATTAGTATTATTAATATTATTATTATTATTATTAATAAACTGAAATGAAAACTTCAAATAGACAAAATGACGGGGTCTTTTTGGTTCACCATCACCACCCAGAACTTTTACTACATTCCATATTTGGCCTTCAGCTCGTCCACCAGCGTCACGTATACTCGTTGGTGGCGTCCTCTTGGCTCCTCCCCCTCTGCGTCCCCCCAGGCGCCCCACTTGGCCTTCCCGACGGGGTCCTCCCCTGTCCCCCTGCTGTCGGGGGGGTCCTGGGTGTCGGCGTCGCCCGTCACCCCCGTGCCGACGGGGTCCTGGGTGTCGGCGTCCCCCGTCCCGCTGCCGAAGGGGTCCTGGGTGTCCACGTCCCCCGTCCCGGTGCCGGGGGGGCCCTGAGTGTCCACGTCCCCGGTCCCCCCGGTGCCGGGAGGGGGGTCCTGGAGTCCCCCACTTTCGGCGTCCCCCACGGTGGCCTGCGTGTCGACGTCCCCCGTCCCCCCGCTGCCGGGGGGGTCCTGGGTGTCGGCGTCCCCGTCCCGCTGCTGGGGGGGTCCTGGGTGTCGGCGTCCCCCGTCCCGCTGCCGGGGGGGTCCTGGGTGTCGCCGTCCCCCGCGGTGGCCTGTTTGAGCAGTGCGTAGACTCGGAGCATCTCCTCGTCCTCCTCCTCTGGCTTAGCCTTCGGCTGCTTCACCTCCGCGTCAAACTTAGCCAGATGTCTGATCCAAGTGTCAGACATGATAGCACGCCGTATAAGTATACTTATAAGTATGAGTATTATTATCCTTAAGCTCTGTTCTAAAGGTCGACTTATATACAGCTGCGGATGTATTCATCGCAACGTATTGATGATGTGTTATGCTCTAGTCAGCCCATTTTGGGCGGGAACCCCTTTTGGTGTTATAGCATTATGTTATGCTTTAGCTATTGAAAAATAGCTAAATCTACAAGCTCGTAGCGCGCCACCGAGTGGCGTGCTACGAGCAGAAAACTGTCAGGATGTAGAAGACAGTTATAGAATCTGATCTCAGGTCAGAATGGGCTAGAGCAAATCACCATACAGTACATGGGGAGGCTGCTGAAAAAAAAAACCCTAACATTGAAAGCCTGGTTTCAGGGGCTATCGGTCACAGAAAGAGTAACACCAGGTCACTGACTGACTGGTCTATAAACAGGGCTGCACATAAGTGGTGCGCAGGTGCGCATGCGCGGTAAAAATTAAAAATGCGCTGTCAATCAAGCGCCGGGAAGCGCTTCTGCGTACCAACAGCTGGGGCCGCCCAGAATGATTATTATGGCCAGAATACTAGAAAATGTTGTGGCGAGAGCATTTCCCACCGACTGCCACTCAAAGTGGCTACTGGCCCAATCACAGCGCGTCCTTACTCATAAGGGGGAGGATCCATGCTTCTTTCTGAGTGCTAGGAGCCTGGGAGGAGGCGGAGGGCGGTTGACAGGAAAACCTTACACAAATAGTTTCGTCTTCTCTTCTCCGTTTCAGATAGCAAACTACTGTAGTCCCCGGTGTAAAAGGTCATGCTTTGGATGCTTTGCACTCTTCCCATTTGCCGCTGTGCTTGTGTTTGTTTTCCGGCTGTTGGAGTAGCATGGTTGCTCGTGTGCGATGCCGTCTCAAAACCCGAATCCGAGGCAGAAACCATATTATTAGCGTCTCTCACAGCCTAGGCACCGGCCACCGACTTTTTACGGGTACTAAGGTTTTAGTTCCGACATAGTGGAGTGGGAAGAGTTTAAAGCATTGCGGACTGGCACTGCTGCTGCCCAACATGAACACCGTGTCTCGACATACTGTCCCTTATTATCGTAAAGTCGGGTAGTGTACACTGTTTATTTTTTTCACAGAGGAGCCATGTGTGTGTGTCTGACTGTCTGACTACGTACGTCGCCTCATCTAAAAACAAAAGGGAACTAGGGAAGCCTGATGTATGATTCGCCGTACGATGTGTCGCATGTTAAAAAAATAGCTGATCTGCAAGCTCACAACGTGTCGCAACACGTTGTGAGCTAGTAGATTGGTTATTTAAATACAAAATAATACAAAATCTAAATATTGCTTTGATGCTCATATCATATTATCCTTAAGTTGTTAACTTGTTTTTATTATAATATGCATTCCATAGGGCTGGACCACACACATGGACCTAGATTTTAGCAAATTTATATATTTTTAATGGGATGAATCTACAACAAGAGCCATTCTAGGGCTAAATCTAGAGTTGCAATACCCTCCATTGACTCCCCACTCATCCAATAAATATTGTTTTGCTATAAGTTATTCATCCCTCTTTTATCCATCCGGCGAGACGGGTCGCCGCATTTTAGGAGCACCAAGCAACTCCTCCAGGTGCTCTTCTGAGTACTAGACCAAAAAAGTTGTGTGCAGCCCTGTCTATAAACAGCTTCAAGTCCATAATACTTCCCTGTTGCATAACAGTGACATCACTGGCCTCTCCTTGTTATCTTTACCACCTTGTTTCACAGTCTATCTATGCCTCTATGGTGTGCATCAGTGTTGTTTTCGTCGACTAAAACTAAGACGAAAAATGTTCGTCGACTACCTTTTTCCACTGACTAAAACTAAATAAAAACTAAATGAAAACTAAGCTATGATGATTAAACTAAGACTAAATATACTGACAATTTCGTCAACAAATAAAAACTAGACTAAAATGTTAGGAAGGGACTAGTGGACAAGAGATCCAGTATAAGTCATTTTACACTTGGTTGCATGCTGAAAATAGCCGATCAACCGATCAACCGATCAAGCTCACAACGCGTCGCAGCGCGACGCGTTGTGAGCTTGTAGATCGGCTATTTTCAGCAAGTGTAAAAACAGTCATTACGACGGCATCAAGGCCCACCAAAATACATTTTAGTCTACTAAATCACCTGTAGATTTAGTCGACTAAAATCTTATGACATTTAGTCGACTAAAACTAGACTAACCATAAAACATTCCGGGTGACTAAAATGTGACTAAAACTAAATGAAAACTATTCAAAAGACAAAGACTAAAACTAAAATAGAAATGTGATGCCAAAAACAACACTGGTGTGTATACTGTGTTCATGGCGCGCTGCCTGTGCCTGTCGTCAGCACAACAAGCTCAGCTGTAGACTATTTTGTCACGTTCCGTCGCGCTAATGAAACACTAGTAGATGGGAATCATGGGATTATTATGTCATGTCAGCAGTCAGCACTATCAGAAGATAACCCCAGGTAAGGTAATCTGTCACTCTGCAAGTTTAACTAAAGTTTGTCCAAAGTCATTTCTGATAGCCAGGCTGCAGCCCTGCAGTCCTACAGATATACAGATTGATTGAAAGTGAAACATGCAAATTGATGTAAACATACATACAGATTGAATTAATATTTATACATCAGATCGCATCACAACCCCCCCCCCCCCCCCCCTCGCATCACATCGCCGCCGCCGCTGTTGTGCAGGTGTGAGTGAAGCCTTATAGACTTTCATATATTAGCGCCCCTCACTTCACACGGGTGTGATTGTTTTAAAAGTCGTTTTCGAAGGAGGTTGACGTGATTGAAAGTGTTAAAGTCGTAATTTAAACTCACTACAGAAGGAGGAGGTTGACGTGATTGAAAGTGTTAAAGTCTTAATGTAAACTCACTACAGAAGGAGGTTGACGTGATTGAAAGTGTTAAAGTCTTAATGTAAACTCACTACAGAAGGAGGAGGTTGACGTGATTGAAAGTGTTAAAGTCTTAATGTAAACTCACTACAGAAGGAGGTTGACGTGATTGAAAGTGTTAAAGTCTTAATGTAAACTCACTACAGAAGGAGGTTGACGTGATTGAAAGTGTTAAAGTCGTAATGTAAACTCACTACAGAAGGAGGTTGACGTGATAGAAAGTGTTAAAGTCTTAATGTAAACTCACTACAGAAGGAGGAGGTTGGCGTGATTGAAAGTGTTAGAGTCTTAATGTAAACTCACTACAGAAGGAGGTTGACGTGATTGAAAGTGTTAAAGTCTTAATGTAAACTCACTACAGAAGGAGGGTTGACGTGATTGAAAGTGTTAGAGTCTTAATGTAAACTCACTACAGAAGGAGGAGGTTGACGTGATAGAAAGTGTTAAAGTCTTAATGTAAACTCACTACAGAAGGAGGGTTGACGTGATTGAAAGTGTTAAAAGTCTTAATGTAAACTCACTACAGAAGGAGGTTGACGTGATTGAAAGTGTTAAAGTCGTAATGTAAACTCACTACAGAAGGAGGAGGTTGGCGTGATTGAAAGTGTTAAAGTCTTAATGTAAACTCACTACAGAAGGAGGTTGACGTGATAGAAAGTGTTAAAGTCGTAATGTAAACTCACTACAGAAGGAGGAGGTTGGCGTGATTGAAAGTGTTAAAGTCTTAATGTAAACTCACTACAGAAGGAGGGTTGACGTGATTGAAAGTGTTAGAGTCTTAATGTAAATTCACTACAGAAGGAGGAGGTTGACGTGATTGAAAGTGTTAAAGTCTTAATGTAAACTCACTACAGAAGGAGGGTTGACGTGATTGAAAGTGTTAGAGTCTTAATGTAAACTCACTACAGAAGGAGGGTTGACGTGATTGAAAGTGTTAGAGTCTTAATGTAAACTCACTACAGAAGGAGGGTTGACGTGATTGAAAGTGTTAGAGTCTTAATGTAAACTCACTACAGAAGGAGGTTGACGTGATAGAAAGTGTTAAAGTCGTAATGTAAACTCACTACAGAAGGAGGAGGTTGGCGTGATTGAAAGTGTTAAAGTCTTAATGTAAACTCACTACAGAAGGAGGGTTGACGTGATTGAAAGTGTTAGAGTCTTAATGTAAACTCACTACAGAAGGAGGTTGACGTGATTGAAAGTGTTAGAGTCTTAATGTAAACTCACTACAGAAGGAGGGTTGACGTGATTGAAAGTGTTAGAGTCTTAATGTAAACTCACTACAGAAGGAGGGTTGACGTGATTGAAAGTGTTAAAGTCTTAATGTAAACTCACTACAGAAGGAGGAGGTTGACGTGATTGAAAGTGTTAGAGTCTTAATGTAAACTCACTACAGAAGGAGGGTTGACGTGATTGAAAGTGTTAGAGTCTTAATGTAAACTCACTACAGAAGGAGGGTTGACGTGATTGAAAGTGTTAGAGTCTTAATGTAAACTCACTACAGAAGGAGGTTGACGTGATTGAAAGTGTTAAAGTCTTAATGTAAACTCACTACAGAAGGAGGGTTGACGTGATTAAAAGTGTTAAAGTCTTAATGTAAACTCACTACAGAAGGAGGAGGTTGACGTGATAGAAAGTGTTAAAGTCTTAATGTAAACTCACTACAGAAGGAGGAGGTTGACGTGATTGAAAGTGTTAAAGTCTTAATGTAAACTCACTACAGAAGGAGGAGGTTGACGTGATTGAAAGTGTTTAAGTCTTAATGTATATTCGCTACAGTGCCTCATGTTTTTCAGTGGAAAAATCGTTAAACTTCAGGAAAGAAAATTAGCCCTCAGATTAATTTGGTGTGTTTTTTTCCCCGAGTAGCTGTCTGGCGGACATTGGCGTTGCTGTGCCAGCCTCACAACCAATCAGGAAGATCCGCTGAGGCAGCGGAGGGGCCATGCCTAACAAACCATTTAACACATTCTGGGCGGGAACCCCTCCTGGTGTTTTAAAGTATTATGTTATGCTTTAGCTATTGAAAAATAGCAGATCTACAAGCTCATAGCGCGGCACAGAGTGCCGCGCTACGAGCTTGTAGGTCTGCTATTCTTTGAAAAATCGTGAAAATGCGGCACAAATCTTTGAATATATATTCTTTCGGAGCGAACGTTTTTAACTCAAATCTTCGCTTCTTCCTGTTCCTGGAACTACATATTTTCAGATGGGGGTCGGCGGCCGATTACATATAGTTTTTGGGGGTCCTTGACATGAAATATGGAGCACCACTGATATAGAAACATGAGGTATTTCAGAAAACTGTCAGGATTTAGAAGACTTTTTTTTTTTTTTTTTGACGTCAGGTCTAAACGGTTTAAGCAGCAAAGTGGGCGAGCCAGCTAGAGGATGTTCACGGAAGGATCGATATGGTATACCGGTCCCTGCAGGAGAAACAGGCCCAGTGTGATCAATAGATTACATCACAGTGTGATCAATACATTACACACTGTGTGATCAATAGATTACACACTGTGTGATCAATAGATCGCTACACACTGCTCTCACAACGCCCAGAAGACGTCAAGGAAGATTCAAGCCGTTTCATTTCTAGAAGACTGTAGGGACTTTAAGGGAGGAAATATTCAGCTTGGAAATTAGCCCAGCAATATTTCACGAGAGAGAACACAACAGACACAATGTACAGTAAAAATATACAGCCTGCCCCACAGCAGTGTTACTTACAGTAAATGATGATCACATTATCAATAATGAATATTTCAGTGTGGAACATTATGGAGAAAGATATTAACCCATTCTGGGCCGGGAACCCCTTTTGGTGTTAGCACTATGTTATGCTTTAGCTATTGAAAAATATTAGATCTACAAGCTCATAGCGCGCCACCGAGTGGCGCGCTATGAGCTTGTAGGTCTGCCAATTTTGAAAAATCGAAGAACGACCGACATAGAAACATAGCTTTTTCAGAAAACTGTCAGGATGTAGAAGACATTTTTTTTAATCTGATCTCAGGTCAGAATGGGTTAAGTACATTTTGATGCCGATACTTTTGTACTTATATGTTTAATATAGTGTGTCTGTGCGTGTGTGTGTGTGTGTGTGTGTGTGTGTGTGTGTGTGTGTGTGTGTGTGTGTGTGTGTGTGTGTGTGTGTGTGTGTGTGTGCCTTCATGCACGCCTGTTGTGTTTTTTGGGTTGCATCTATACTGTACACCGCATGTTGGTGATTTAAGAGCTCCCCAGCCGTGCGTGCGGTTCAAGGAGGCTAACACACTTTTCATTATTCCTGTCAAAGCCACTGAGGAACAATAAATTGATTATCATTATTACAGTATTATAGGAGTGATGCTATAGTGGAGGTAATTACCAGGCAAAGAGATGATCTAGTGCCATAATTAAAGAGAGCCAAGCAGTGTGGTCCCATAACCCACTTAGTCCTGACTGAGGTCCATTCTACAAATGCCTTCTAAATCCTGACAGGTTTCTGAAAAACCTCATGTTTCTATAATTATGTCAGTGGTTCTCAAATTATTTCATGTCAAGGAATTATCTGTATTTGGCCACGACCCCCCCCCCCCCCCCCCCCCATCTGAAAATGTGTTGTTCCAGGGACCCCCCCCCCCCCCCCCAGAAGCAAAGATTTGAGTTAAAAACGTCCACTGTGAAAGAATATTATATTCAAAGATTTGTGCCACGTATATTTTCACGATTGTTAAAAAAAAGCAGACCTACAAGCTCATAGCGCGGCACCGAGTGCCGCGCTATGAGCTTGTAGATCTGACATTTTTCAATAGCTAAAGTATAACATAATGCTTTTTAAACACCAAAAGGGGTTCCCGTGCTAAATGGGATAAGGCAGTGCCTCACTTGAAATAACACTGAAAAAGTGTTTGTCCAAGTTTCAGACGCCCACCTTACAAACAACTTCATCGCCAGTCAAATGATACGAGGTGGCAATTAAACTATAGGCCTTAATTGAAACGGATAATGACTAACAAAGCTATAATAACCTCTCTGGCAGGTTTCTGCACTGAAAGGCTGATGTACTGTACAGTATACTGTATAAAGCATATGTGGTTCTCATTCCCTAAGGGTGTCCTTGAAGGGGTTCCAATTAAGCCAATTAAGCTCAATGATGAATCATAATGTACTGTATGTATTATTATCTGGCGTGTGTGTGTGTGTGTGTGTGTGTGTGTGTGTGTGTTGCTGAAACAACAAGCCTGTTCCAGGTTCACAGAGAATTCTAAATACACGTACACAGTAAAACCCTGTATGTGTTTGTATCTTTGACAGTCCATTGGGTTACATTTGTACACTTTCTGAGTTGCAAACGAATGTAGCCTACACTGTAGCTATAGAATTAATTGCAAGGATGTATCTGCAAATTAATTTGGAAGGCCAAACCTGGCCACCGTCCGTCCCTCTGTTGCTTTGACCGATGGGGAAGATAGACGTGGACATTAAACATTCTGACAATTAGGAGGTCTGTTTGCCCACAGGCTATCTAGTATCTATCTGCTCTCTGGGTTAGTTTGTTCCGAATCTAACGGTCAACTACAAAACTACAGCTTTGACAGACAGTACAAAACTACAGCTTTGACAGACGATATAAAACTACAGCTTTGACAGACGGTACAAAACTACAGCTTTGACAGACGATACAAAACTACAGCTTTGACAGACGGTATACAAGGCTATTGTTAATAAAACTACAGCTTTGACAGACGGTACAAGGCTATCGTTAATAAAACTACAGCTTTGACAGACGGTACAAGGCTATAATTAAATGAAACTACAGCTTTCACAGACGGTACAAGGCTATCGTTAATAAAACTACAGCTTTGACAGACGATACAAGGCTATCGTTAATAAAACTACAGCTTTGACAGACGGTATACAAGGCTATCATTAATAAAACTACAGCTTTGACAGACGGTACAAAACTACAGCTTTGACAGACGGTATACAAGGCTATCATTAATAAAACTACAGCTTTGACAGACGATACAAAACTACAGCTTTGACAGACGATACAAAACTACAGCTTTGACAGACGATACAAAACTACAGCTTTGACAGACGATACAAGGCTATTGTTAATAAAACTACAGCTTTGACAGACGGTATACAAGGCTATCGTTAATAAAACTACAGCTTTGACAGACGGTACAAGGCTATCGTTAATAAAACTACAGCTTTGACAGACGGTACAAGGCTATCGTTAATAAAACTACAGCTTTGACAGACGGTATACAAGGCTATCGTTAATAAAACTACAGCTTTGACAGACGGTACAAGGCTATCGTTAATAAAACTACAGCTTTGACAGACGGTACAAGGCTATCGTTAATAAAACTACAGCTTTGACAGACGGTATACAAGGCTATCATTAATAAAACTACAGCTTTGACAGACGGTATACAAGGCTATCGTTAATAAAACTACAGCTTTGACAGATGGTATACAAGGCTATCGTTAATAAAACTACAGCTTTGACAGACGGTACAAAACTACAGCTTTGACAGACGGTATACAAGGCTATCATTAATAAAACTACAGCTTTGACAGACGGTACAAAACTACAGCTTTGACAGACGGTATACAAGGCTATCATTAATAAAACTACAGCCTTGACAGACGGTATACAAGGCTATCATTAATAAAACTACAGCTTTGACAGACGATACAAGGCTATCATTAATAAAACTACAGCTTTGACAGACGGTATACAAGGCTATCATTAATAAAACTACAGCTTTGACAGACGGTATACAAGGCTATCATTAATAAAACTACAGCTTTGACAGACGATACAAGGCTATCATTAATAAAACTACAGCTTTGACAGACGGTATACAAGGCTATCATTAATAAAACTACAGCTTTGACAAACCGTATACAAGGCTATCATTAATAAAACTACAGCTTTGACAGACGGTATACAAGGCTATCGTTAAGTGGGGTGGGGGGACAGTTTGTCTGCTCTCCAATTATTACCACCGTATCGTGTCTGAATTATTTGCTGGAGAAACACGTCCAACAATGTTTGACAAATCCTTTGTTCAAAAGATTCCAGATGGTTTTGTCACACTGACTGTAGCCAATGTGCAATCGAGGCACTCTTATCCAGAGTAACACGTACAGTACAACATCTGAGTGGTTCGAACCCTGGTCACTCTTATCCAGAGTAACACGTACAGTACAACATCTGAGTGGTTCGAACCCTGGTCACTCTTATCCAGAGTAACACGTACTAGTGCAACATCTGAGTGTTTCGAACCCTGGTCACTCTCATCCAGAGTAACACGTACTAGTGTAACATCTGAGTGGTTCGAACCCTGGTCACTCTCATCCAGAGTAACACGTACTAGTGCAACATCTGAGTGGTTCAAACCCTGGTCACTCTCATCCAGAGTAACACGTACTAGTGTAACATCTGAGTGGTTCAAACCCTGGTCACTCTCATCCAGAGTAACACGTACTAGTGTAACATCTGAGTGGTTCGAACCCTGGTCACTCTCATCCAGAGTAACACGTACTAGTGCAACATCTGAGTGGTACGACTACGAACCCTGGTCAACAAACGACAGGTAAATAATAGTCACATTATTGAAAAGAAAACAATGTAGTGCTTCAAAGAAACTAGGATAACAGGTAAACATCAAACCTACTGTAGTATCTGTATAGACAACATAAAATGTGAACAAGTAATCAACATAATATACATCATAGTAGTATAAGTAGAAAGGATAGGATCTGCTGATGAGCTATAGGGGCGTCATGTGAGAGGTGAGTTTTCAGACTGCAGCAGACAATATGTGGAGTGAGTGAAGTTCTTATTCTCATATAGGCTACGCCGCTACGGCATGTTGTTCATTAGGGCATCAGGGCCATCATCGTTGATTCGTTGCTGTGGCTTCGTACACACCTACACAACAAATGTTCAGTCCGTGTGCGATGTGATGTCTGATTGCTGTTTGATTGCTGCTCCAATTCATTTTCAATGGGAGTCACATATGGTTTGACCAAACATTTTTGTTTGATGAGGGGGGGGGAGCAATCAGCAATCAGCTGCAATCAAACACAAATGCTTGATCAAACCATGTGACTCCCATTGGAAAAGCATTGTGGTGGCCCCAAAAAACAAAACAAAAACGACCAATCATTGCTTGATTGGTGGCAGTTCCCGTGTGAATGAGGCCAGAGAGCTGATCAAGTGACCGAGCGGTTCTGAGTTCACATCATGGCCTCGCCATGTGCAGCAATTCACTATCAGCCACAAATCAGCGGAGGAGAAATAGGAGGCAGTGTTTCAGCTGAGTCGGTGTTACGTCGTGAGCTATAGGAACGACGTTGAAGACAAGTGAGGTTGGTTTATTTAATTATTGTGTCTCCTGATGATGAAATGGGAGCAACATAATGACTTGATTAATTCATTCTGTACGGGAACCCCTTTTGGTGTTAGCATTACGTTATGCTTTAGCTATTGAAAAATAGCAGATCTACAAGCTCATAGTGCACCACCGAGTGGCGCGCTACGAGCTTGTAGATCTGCTATTTTGAAAAATCGAAGAACGACTTACATAGAAACATAGCTTTTTCAGAAAACTGTCAGGATGTAGAAGACATTTTTAGAATCTGATATCAGGTCAAAATGGGTTAATTCCCCCATTATCACGGTGTGAGCACAAAGAGTAATTACCAAACCCACACCACTTGGTGAAACCACACATCAATCAAATTAGGAGCACCGGCTTCCATTCGGCATTCGGCAATCACTTCCAAACAGAACAAATTAGCTCCCATTCCCTCAGACTCAGCCTCTGGCCAGTGAAGTGTTTACCAGGGAACGGTATACCGTATACCCCACCATGCACTCTGAGCAAAAGGTCACTCATGGTGATTGTAAATGTTCTGGAACATAGGAACAATCTTAACCCATTCTGACCTGAGATCAGATTCTAAAAAATGTCTTCTATGTCAGTCGCTGTTTGATTTTTCCAAAATAGCAGACCTACAAGCTCGTAGCACGCCACTCAGTGGCGCGCTATGAGCTTGTAGATCTGCTATTTTTCAATAGCTAAAGCACGACATGATGCTCCAAAATGGGTTCCCGCCCACCTGACATCAAAATAAAAATAAAAGTCTTCTAAATCATGACAGTTTTCTGATAAAACCTCATGTTTCTATATCAGTCGTTCGTTCTCAAACATTTTCATGTCAATTAAGGACCCCCAAAAATATCTGTAATCGGCTGCCGACCCCCATCTGAAAATATGTTGTTCCAGGGACCCCCCCCGCCCCCAGAAGCAAAGATTTGAGTTAAAAAAACGTTCGCTCTGAAAGAATATATATTCAAAGACTTGCACTACATTTTCACGATTTTTCAAAAAGCTTGTAGATCTGCTATTTTTCAATTGCTAAAGTATAACACAATGCTTTAATTAAAACACCAAAAGGGGTTTCCCGCCCAGAATGGATTAATGGAAATCGTGTCTGTGCAATTACAGTTGAAGGGTTGAGGAAAGCGACGCAGTCGCGAGGCTCCCGTAAATTATAATCTGCCCATGAGCAATAATTCATTACGCTCTTAACAATATTCAGCAGCTCGGTGGCTAATTCTGAGTGGTTGGGTCTTAATGGACATTCTGTAAATGCCAGGCCTCATGATGAGGTGTCAATTAAACACAAATTTATGCTCCAAGCGTAATACTGGTGCAGAGGTTAATCAAAGTAATCGATTTACAGTATACGTCATATTTGTGACCAGATTTGACTGAGAACCTGCCATCGCGCAAATTACAGCTTTTCACCAGAGGAGAAAACCTTTATTTTTATTTTTATGAGTTAATAGCTCAGGCAGACTCTTCACATACTAGAGCATGTCTGAAATAAGTGTCAGAGCTGAAATTGACATGTACATATGAAATAAATGCCCAAACATGTAGCATAGGTGTAATGTTAGAGACCACAGAAGACATGTAAATATGAAATAAATGCTTAAACATGTAGCTAGGTGTAATGTTAGAGTCCACAGAAGTGAACCTTTCAAGCCTGTTTTCTGCAAGACATTAATTACTCTATAAGCCATATCTCCAAAACCGGTGGGTCAAGCTGAACAACCAATATGTCAATTTGAAGCTATAATTCCCTGCTTTCACATGACATGAAAAAAAATAATCCAATGGCAGTCCCTCAGTCAAATGTGGTCACATTTGACCTAATTTCTCCTTTCATTGTCAATGGCAAATATGAGACGTGTGAACACAAAAGCTGTATATAGGAGGAGGGGCTCAGAAATCACACTCATGTGAAGCGAGGGGCGCTCTTATCATCATACATCATCAAACATCACATTCCGTGCTCAGCCAATCAAAATCACCGCAAATCAAGTCATTCTGGCCAATCACTTTTGGCGTCTTTACTTTTCTGCCCTCACTTTTATTCTGTTTCATTAACTTATATTCTTTCTATATTATTAATGAACCGACGCAAAAATACATTCAAGTCGATTTTTTTTTTTTCTTTTACAATCGAATCGAATAATGCGATTATCTCATTAAAATGACCTCTCAGACATGCTAGTGTTAAACCACTTAAATAATGATCATCATATTGATTTGAAGTCATATCGCCCATGAGGCCTATATACTGTAGTAGTTAGTGTACAGTAGATGAATTCACGCTGAGGTTTGGCATTTGCCCTCTGCAGCGCTTCACGAGCAGCTGAAACGGTTAACCCATTTAGGCCTGACGTCGAAATTTTAAAAAAATGACTTTTTAAAATGTATCCTTTTTTCCTGAAAAACCTCATGTTTCTGTATATCAGTGGTGCTCAATATTTCATGTCAAGGACATCCATCTGAAAATATGTTGTTCCATGAAGAAAATATTTGAGTTAAAAACTGAAACTCACCGTTTCACGATTTTTCAAAAAATAGCAGACCTACAAGTTCTAAAGCTTGTAGATCTGCTATTTTTCAATAGCTAAAGCATAACATGATGCTAACACCAAAAGGGGGTTCCCGTTCAGAAACGGTTAAGTGGCTTATAGTGGGCCTCCTGGGTGAAGGACGGGTTTGAAGGGGAGGGGAGTGGAATCGATACAGGAGGGGGGGAGAACTGCCAACTGTGACCTCCACCACACTCTCCCTCCCAACATGACAGCTCATTGGGGGCTTTAACCCATCTAAGACCCGTCAGTGGTTCTCAATATTTCATGTCAAGGACCCCCAAAAATTATATGTATTTGGTCGCTATTTTTCAATAGCTAAAGTATATGACATAATGCTTATAACACCAAAAGGGGGTTCCCGCCTAGGATGGGTTAACCGAGACTCCATCCCCCTTCGGCCAATGAACCTGGACGTTGCCGCCAGGCGCTCAGACGGTTTGGGAGATGAAACGTCCTGCTGTTTGGAGAACGCAGCTCGTTATGAGAGGAAACACCAAAGCTACAACAAGGCCGCCTCGAATCAGAGAGAGATGCGTTCGTCCGCTCGCTCGCTGGTTCTCGTGAACTTCAGAGAACATTCTCGCCGAGTAAACTTTTTCTCCGGCATCTCTCTCTCTCTCTAGTCGTCGAATTGACGACTCTGCAGCTAAATTGGCTCTCCAGAGCTATGCTAATGAGAGGGCTGTCAAGGCAAGCCGAGTGATGAAGTCTTTTGGAAAATACATTCAGCGTATATAGCCCTTGAATCGCTGCTTAAAGGCCTCAGTTGACTTAGAGGCTTCTCCGTTTGATTCAGAGCAGCCCTGCATCCTATTTGTTACGTTGGTGAATATATTTAATTCATAGGACGATACTGTGATCATTCTGGATAATCACTTGAACCCTCTACACTACAGCATCACTATTATGGGGTTCTTCGTGTGAGCAAAATGTTTGGGTCGTTTCAATACTATAGGATAAACAACGATGTCTGCACATGATTTACATTTATTGTTTTGTTTACGGTGGCCGTGATGAGTTGACTGGCCGTGTGTGAATGAATAAAATGGCCTATTCATGCGCTTGACATTTTCTCCCAAATTCAGTGTTATTCAAGCCTGAAGAGTGTTGTGCTATACTGTACCACGAAAGAGGTGAAACCCATTCTGTACGGGAACCCCTTTGGTTGTTTTAAAGCATTATGTTATGCTTTAGCTATTGAAAAATAGCAGATCTACAAGCTCATAGCGTGGCACAGAGTGCCGCGCTATGAGCTTGTAGGTCTGCTATTTTTTTTTAAATCGTGAAAATGTAGCCTCATATCTTTGAATATATATTAATACAGAGTGAACATTTTAACTCAAATCTTTGCTTCTGGGGGAGGTCCCTGGAACAACATATTTTCAGATGGGGGGGGGGGGGGGGCATATTACATATATTTTTGGGGGTCCTTGACATGAAATATTGAGCACCACTGATATAGAAACATGAGGTTTTTCAGAAAACTGTCAGGATTATGGAAGCCATTTTAAAAATGTTGACGTCGGGTCAAAAGGAGTTAATAAGTACCCAACTAGTACTTGAGTAAATCCACTTAGTTGCTTTTCCACCACTATCTAGGACGTGACAGGTGCGTGGAGGCGGAGCCAAGGCCATCTGACCAATCGGGGGCAACAGCCCATGTTTCTCTTCCAAGTATAGAAAACAAAGGGATTTCCAACGCAGGCTTTTTAAAAGACTGTGCCCTGCATGGTGAACTCTGGGTAAACTGAGTGAATGCCCCCCCCCCCCCCCCCCCCCCCCCGACTCTCGCTTGCCCACATGGCCCTGTGAAAATGCCAACGACCTGGCACTGCCCGCCGTCACCACGCCCCCACCCCCCCCCCCCTCTCCCCCTGCTGATGAGGGTGAAAAGCAACTATATTAAAATTCAACAGCTAAAAATACACGGACGTTATATCGTAAATCCTTCACCCCGGATTGTTAACATTTAAAATGGCGGCTTTTTGCTGCTCTTTCACACACAATAAAGCATACGGGCTCCCGATTGCCTTTCCTCTCTAAATCACGTCGGGAGGTGATTAACAGCAAAAAGAAAAGTGAGAAAAGAACCAGAGGCATGGGGAAGAGAGAAAAGAACCAGAGGCATGGGGAAGAGAGAAAAGAACCAGAGGCATGGGGAAGAGAGAAAAGAACCAGAGGCAGAGGGAAGAGAGAAAAGAACCAGAGGCATGGGGAAGAGAGAAAAGAACCAGAGGCAGAGGGTTAGCTGGGAGAGAAAAGAACCAGAGGCATGGGGAAGAGAGAAAAGAACCAGAGGCAGAGGGTTAGCTGGGAGAGAAAAGAACCATGAGGCAGAGGGAAGAGAGAAAAGAACCAGAGGCAGAGGGTTGGCTGGGAGAGAAAAGAACCAGAGGCATGGGGAAGAGAGAAAAGAACCAGAGGCAGAGGGTTGGCTGGGAGAGAAAAGAACCAGAGGCATGGGGAAGAGAGAAAAGAACCAGAGGCAGAGGGAAGAGAGAAAAGAACCAGAGGCATGGGGAAGAGAGAAAAGAACCAGAGGCAGAGGGTTGGCTGGGAGAGAAAAGAACCAGAGGCAGAGGGAAGAGAGAAAAGAA
Source organism: Protomyctophum parallelum (assembly GCF_964188405.1). Classification (NCBI taxonomy): domain Eukaryota; kingdom Metazoa; phylum Chordata; class Actinopteri; order Myctophiformes; family Myctophidae; genus Protomyctophum; species Protomyctophum parallelum. The sequence continues at coordinate 33,324,956 of NC_139710.1, forward strand.
CCAGAGGCAGAGGGTTGGCTGGGAGAGAAAAGAACCAGAGGCATGGGGAAGAGAGAAAAGAACCAGAGGCATGGGGAAGAGAGAAAAGAACCAGAGGCATGGGGAAGAGAGAAAAGAACCAGAGGCAGAGGGAAGAGAGAAAATAACCAGAGGCATGGGGAAGAGAGAAAAGAACCAGAGGCAGAGGGAAGAGAGAAAATAACCAGAGGCAGAGGGAAGAGAGAAAAGAACCAGAGGCAGAGGGTTGGCTGGGAGAGAAAAGAACCAGAGGCAGAGGGTTGGCTGGGAGAGAAAAGAACCAGAGGCAGAGGGTTGGCTGGGAGAGAAAAGAACCAGAGGCATGGGGAAGAGAGAAAAGAACCAGAGGCAGAGGGTTGGCTGGGAGAGAAAAGAACCAGAGGCATGGGGAAGAGAGAAAAGAACCAGAGGCAGAGGGTTGGCTGGGAGAGAAAAGAACCATGAGGCAGAGGGAAGAGAGAAAAGAACCAGAGGCAGAGGGTTGGCTGGGAGAGAAAAGAACCAGAGGCAGAGGGAAGAGAGAAAAGAACCAGAGGCATGGGGTTGGCTGGGTTTAATTAGCGCCTCGCGACGAACGCCCTCCTCCATGCACTCCATCCTGTCTGGAGGAGGATGTTGAGGATGGCGCTGCTGTCGATGATATAATGCATATATATGTGTCTAATTAACACATTTAGACCCCAGGACGATTCCACAAAATGTATTCAAAATCTTGACAGTTTTCTATATAAATGGTAAATGGTGCATTTATATAGCGCCTTTATCCAAGGCGCTTTACATAGATTGTGCATTACATTCACCCGTTCACACACACACATTCATACACCGATTGTGGACGGAAGCCATGCAAGGCACCAACCAGCACATCGGGAGCAATGTGGGGTTCAGTGTCTTTGCCCAAGGACACTTCGACATGTAGACAGGAGGAGGAGCTGGGATTCGAACCGCCGACCCATGGATCATTGGACGACCTGCTCTACCTCCTGAGCCACAGCCGCCCTTATATAAGTGGTTCTCAAAAGTTATATGTAATTGGTGGCCGCCCCCGAAAAAACGTTCGCTCTGAAAGAATATATTCACGATTTTTCTAAAATAGTAGACCTATACAAGCTCGTAGCGCACCGCTAGATTGAGTTGATTGAGTTGATTGAGTAGATTTGTAGATCTGTTATTTTTCCTCGACGCACGTCCCACTGGGAGGAGACCCTGGGGCATCTGGTTAGCACTCTGGTGGAGCTGTTAATTGCCCTGCGACCCGACTACGGATAAGCGGTTGAAGATGGATGGATGGATGAAGCGAGGCAGATTTGACCCATACACGCAGCCACAATATTTGTCACTTCTTGTATCTTAAGTCATGGCTTCCACTGGAGGAACAGAGGTTACACACCTAAACCCACTCGGCCACGTCTAAGGCCACGTCGGCACCGTTACCTTCCAACACATTCACCATAATGGAATAATTCACTTGCCCTTGAGCTCCCCCACCACCGTGCACACACACACACACACACACACACACACACACGCACACACACACGCACACGCACTCGCACACACACACGCACGCTTCTCATTGGGTCACCGGCAAATTGAATGAACCTCCTTTCCATAAAAAGGTAATGGACTCCCTATGATGGCCCACTAAATAACATGGACGTAAGGGGAGGTGAGATGAGCCAATTTATTAGCCGTCTTGGAGGAGGCGTGCGGCGTGGAGCGGGGAGGGGAGGGGAGGGGGGAGGGGGAGGTGGAGGTGGAGGAAGGTCAGCCTCGCATTGATCACTTTGCTCCCCCGAAGGAAAGGAAATGATAATGATGTACCAACATGGACCTGAGGTCACCTCCAGCCATGACAAACAGAAAGCCTCAGAAAGCCTCCAGGGACATGAGGTATACGTGCCATCTTATAGTGCAAACGTCGTTGTTTTGGGGGATGAATCAAAAGCTGGTGCTTAATGTCTTAATGTCGTTCACAATGAAAGTCCAGGCTAGCCTATAAGCCTCGTTATGACCCGAGGCCAATTCCAAAAATCTACAACCTGGTGAAGATATAGGAATAACGGGTGAGGAGTTTCTGTCTTATAAAAGTCCAGTCAGCAGCACTACAATCACTTATTATAGCAGCAGAGAGAGAAGAGGGCGGAGGGAACATATAGGCCAGTCGCCTCGCATGGCTAATATAATAATATATAAGATAACGTTATTTCTAAATCGCTTTTCAAATCAACAAGGTCCAAGAGCCACGAGGCTCTGGCCGAGGCACACGCACGCACGCATGCACGCACGCACGCACGCACGCACGCACGCACGCACGCAATGCAGGCAATGCAGCTAATGCACGCACGCAACGCAACGCAACGCACACACACTGCCTTGCATGTTTGACACAAACGTGAAACGAAAGTGGCAAGCTGGCAAGGGACGTGGCGCGAGAACTGTGTCTCCATCTGCCCATGAGCCACACACGCACACGCACACACACACACACACCTGGCAGGTGGCGACTGAGGACATGGCAGCTTCATCATGAGCCACACACACACACCTGGCAGGTGGCGAGGACATGGCAGCTTCCTCGGGGACAGATATAGCCCCGGTGCCATGCTGGCTGAGCAGAGCAGGGATCCATCCTATAGACTCACCTGTTCATACAGGTTTGTTCCGTTAGCGTATAGAGCAGCATAACAGCATAGCAGGGGGACGTGCTCAAACCACACATAACAGCATAGCAGGGGGACGTGCTCAAACCACACATAACAGCATAGCAGGGGGATGTGCTCAAACCACACACAGGTGACGAGAACATGAGAAAGTGCCAAGAAATGGTGACGCCATGCGTTGTGTGACGCAGTGTGAGTAGGCTACTATATTATGGTTTCAGCATCTATAGCCAACCATCGGAATAAAATAGAACAGCGCACATCTTGCAGCAATCTTGGTGCTGTGCTTAAACTGTTAACCCATTGTGGGCCCGCGGGAACCCCTTTTGGTGTTTTAAGCATTATGTTATGCTTTAGCTATTGAAAAATAGCAGATCTACATAGTGCGGCACCATATAGGAGGCCTTAAGTATGTTTCACCAGTTTCAATTGAAACGGGCCTCCACCCTCAGGGGGGCCTCAACAAAATAATGATGTCATAGGTATATGGGGGCCTCATATTTGGTCTTGAAACGGGCCTCCAGATTCCTAAGGCCGCCCCTGAGAACACACAAACACACCAAGCTGGCCATAGGGGGCGCTAGCTCCCCTCAAAGAGCCAGAATGCAAAATGCTTGTCATTCAGCCTCACTTTGAGTTGCTCAGTGGACTGTCTCTCACACAGCGATATGGAGAAAAATATCACACCCACGTGACGTGAGCGGCACTGTTATCACCATACATCACATTCCGTGCTCAGCCAGTCAGCTTGAGCACATTCCGCGCACGTGCACACGCAAGCACGCACGCACACACGCACACGCACACGCACACACACACACACGCACACACACACACACACACACACACACACACACACACACACACACACACACACTAAGGCTGTCCCCAAACATTCAAGGTTCGAATGTTCGCTCGTTAGGGTTGGCACTCGAATCTTAATTAATGGGTATGAACCATTCGTTTTTTTTTTTTTTTTATATATAAAAATAAATATTATATATTTTTTCCTTTTTTATTAACTCGAAAATATATCTCGGCGAGAATGTGATATGAGCATGTAAAAAAAAAGTAAGTTTCTAGTGCATTCCTGTCAGAAGTTATGTCTATCTCCTTGTTGTGCTGTCCCTCTCCAAACTCCCCATGTGCACATGGCAGGTCGAGCAGTTCTGATTGGCTGCCTCGTCTCCAGCCATGTTGCCTCAGAATTCTTTAGGGACACTAATTTGAACATAACAGCGGAGCGCAGCTAAAAAGTGGCATAACGTCAGCAGCAGACCCACAGATAATAATAATGCAGCTGGTAATTAATTGATTTAATCAATTTGGTCTTGTTTCATATTCAATTAATTTACTCACCTAGAGTTTAAATCGTAAAATGGAGGATCATGTAAGAACACACTTTTGTTATTGAAGAGCAGGCTAAATATGATGTTTTGCGCCAAGGTCCTATTCCTTTCCTTACAGTCTAGGCTGTATCTTGTTGTTGTTTTGTTTTGCAACATTATTTCCACGTTGAATCGTTCTGACGGCCGGGTTTGAGCAGCAGTATAGGGGGACAAAGACCAACAGGGGAGCCCACGACGGGACGGACGGCCGCGACCGGGCGTCGCGGATCATGAAGAAGTGACACAGAGGAAGCGACGCCATGGGCCGTCGGAGCCCCCCCTGAGGGGGTCCCCCCTAACCGACTGCAATAGGCGAAAAATCAACTGCGAGTCTGCGACGGAACGGGCTGGCGGGGCTGCAATATTAAACATTTTTCAGGGAGAACTCTCGGGCCTCTAGCCGTCGGGGCTCTACGCAGCTGCGTAGTGGTAAAAAAAAACCACAGTGTGTGTGTGTGTGTGTGTGTGTGTGTGTGTGTTGGGACTTGGGAGAGAGAGAGATTGATAAAGAGCGGGGGAGACGCGCTGTGCGCTCGGATCGAGACGGTTATTTTTTTAATTAATTAGAAACAAATGGTCCGAATGTTCACTCGGAAATTCCTGCCGAAGTTCGAGTCCTAAAATAAGGCCTCAAAATACAACACAGCTCAGTGTTTTTTTTTTTTCGGCCTATTCGGTTTCGGCTCAAATAAGCCGAAAAATATCACCGAATAGTAGTAGTGGTCCTAAAGTTGTGAATCGAACTAAACTGCGGGGGAAACAAAGATGTACAAGCCCAACGCGCTGTGCATTGCGACGGGTAGATAGCTTGTAGATCTGCTACTTTTAGCGCAGGAAGGGCGCATGCTTATGACGCTCATTAACTATGCATAAGCTCAGCAGGCAGCAGCCAGCAGTCACAACACAACACACGAGCAGCAGTCACGGAATGCTTCAATGCACAGGCAGATCCGACACAACTTTATTGCATACATCTGTGCTTTAATCCACGCTTCCATAGCCTTTTAAATCTTATTTCCCATCCACGGGCACAAGCAACGTGAGCTCTTCATCTGTGGACGGGTGGTGTTCTGTTGACGAGGAAAGCTATAGCTAGCATGGGAGCTAACGTTAGTTTTAACACTATGTACTTTCCATCCGTTCCCCAACACCTCACACTCGCTGCTGCGTTTACATGGCCAGACACAAAGACGAATGGGAATATCATTTGACATTTGGAGCTTTAACAATGAATGATACTGTATCGTTGCGTCTGCCCATGTTAAATGGTCAGGGTTTCACTCACTGTCCACAGCAGGTAGACCTGTCAAAACGATGCACTTCCCAAAACTCAGAGACATGCCACCACCTATAAATTCAAACCCACCTCTGGAATATTATAATATATATCTCATTCCACTTTAATTTATTTTATTCCATAGTCTTAGTTTTTCTCTAATAAAGTTGTTTTTATTTGTTTTCTCATGTTCTCCTTGAAAAGTGTCAGAGAAGCTTTATATAAATAATATTATCACTATTATTATTACTACTTGTTTTATTGCCTATGCTTATGTAGAAAAAAAAGCTCACTGCTCAGGTCAAATAGGCCTATTGATATGTGATTAATTGAGATTAATTCATCACAAAGCCTCCAATTAATTAGATGTTTTTTTAATGGCATTTTGCCATAATCATGTCTTTTGTCATAATCAGGTAGCTTTACAACAAATATGTATTCGGCTATTCGGTATTCGGTTTTCGGCCAACTGTTTCCTATATTCGGTATTCGGTTTCGGCCAAGAATTTCCCTTTCGGTGCATCCCTAATATATACTATACTATGTTATACGTGTGGAAGACCCATAGATCCATAGACCCCAAGGTAGCCGCAATGAAGTAATAAATATAGCAATAGAGTTCAAAGGGTGCAGATGAAGAACAGCTGCACTAATTGGCGTCGTTAAGGCGTGCATGGCAACCGTTTGTGTCTCGTGTGATTTCACACCAGAAGATATAAGATGATGCACCATGTTGAAAATGACTGTAGACGTCGAGAGAGAGAAGACAGACAGACAGACAGACAGACAGACAGACAGACAGACAGACAGACAGACAGACAGACAGACAGACAGACAGACAGACAGACAGACAGACAGACAGACAGACAGACAGACAGACAGACAGACAGACAGACAGACAGACAGATGTTGTCTTGGACCGTTTTCAAAGCAGGAGGACCAAAGCGAGACTACCATAAATCAGTCTATGCTGCTGTAGGAGTGAGGAACAAACTGTATTCCTTTGGAGGCTACGGTTATGCCATGAACAACATGGGACAGATGGATGTCCATGTCTTCAACACAGTGTCTTTATGCTGGAAGAAGTTACCTCCAGTGGAACCAGGAAGAGGAGACGGTCACCTAGAGGTTCCATCCAGGCGCTGTGGCCACACAGCTGTGTTGGTTGAAGATACAGTATACATCTGGGGAGGGGAGCCTTACTGCAATGTGCTTTATGCATTTGATGTTGACTCCCACAGATGGTTCCAACCCAGGGTTTCTGGGACTGTTCCAGAGGAGAGGTTCTACCACTCAGCCTGTGTGTTGGAGAAGGTCATGTTTATCCATGGAGGATACACCGATCTGACTGGATACACTAATGACATGTACAAGCTGGACACCAGCACAATGGTCTGGACTTTAATTAACACCAGAGGAACTCAACCTCCTGATTCATCAGCTCACATGCCACCATCATTGGTACCAAGATGTTTGTATTCGGGGGCTGGAGGGTTTACCAGGGGGTCTACAACAGCATCAGAGTGTTTGACACAGAGACAAACGCCTGGCTGGACATACCTTCTGCACAACTTCTACCAGAAGGACGCTGTTGTCATATAGCATTTACCTACAATGGAGAGCTGTACATATTTGGTGGCTGGATCGGTAACCAGTACTTCAATGATGCATGGAAATTCAGTCCAGAGACCTTCTCCTGGAAGAAGGTTGAGCCCAAGTGGAAAGGACCATGTCCAATGCGTGGTATGTGCTGTTGCATTGTGGGAGATCGTATCATCTTCTTTGGAGGAAGAAAAGGAGATCACACTATCTCTGATGAGCTGTTCATCTTAGACTTGAGTCCTTGTCTTAAGACGTTATGTAAGCTAGAAGTTATAAAGTACGCTCTGGACCAATCAGAACTCCCACACGACATCAGGTGGGAACTGGCAGCCATGGCAACCAACGACAACAGACGACAATAACAACCGAGACCACATTCCAGACGAAGGAACAGCAGAAATATCAAGAAATGATGGATCAACATCTCATCCCACCTGATGGTGAGCCACCTCTCAGCATCACTTACTGAGATTCAAACCTCAGGAGACTCCTTCTCTCCAGACAGGCTCTCTAACCATTCAGCTAGGCATCAAACAATGACAATTGTTCCGTCCAACACAATGCGGTGGAAACACAAACCTGTGTCTCTATGTTCCAAACTGAACACGGTGGAACACGGTGAAAGGACTTGGTCCTTTATTGTTATTGTTAGTTTTTTTTTCCTTTCCTCTGCCAAAAAATTAATAATCGCGAAACTCTGCCTACAGAAAAAACAAAACTGTGGCTCAGGAGGTAGAGCAGGTCGTCCAATGATCCATGGGTCGGCGGTTCGAATCCCGGCTCCTCCTCCTGTCTACACGTCGAAGTGTCCTTGGGCAAGACACTGAACCCCAAATTGCTCCCGATGTGCTGGTTGGTGCCTTGCATGGCTTCCGCCGCCATCGGTGTATGAATGTGTGTATGAATGGGTGAAGGTAATGCACAATCTATGTAAAGCGCCTTGGATAAAGGCGCTGTATAAATACACCATTTACCATTTATTTACCATTTTGTGAAAGACATTTTTAGAATCGACATCAGGTCTAAATATACTGCATCACAGTTGTATCATGCCACTGCCTGCCGTAATATAGTTGCATCCACGTCCGTCCGGAACTCATAATGTATAATTATGTAAAGACGTTGAGGTCACCGTGACCTCAGCGTGCCCGATACGTCCATCATCCTTCAGTGCAAACGGATGTCTTATTTTATCTCATTATTTTTTGCCAAATTCCCTCAAGATGTTCTAGAGATAACGAGGCTGCGATGCCCTTGACCTTCCAATCGATCAATTCATTCTCATCCGACGGGGAAAGAGAGCTTGTATCTCCACGGGACTTAACCCATTCTGACCTGAGATCAGATTCTAACGCACAGAATGGTGGTTCTTTAACGCATTTTGACCTGAGATCAGATTCTAAAAAATGTCTTCTACGTCAGTCGCTCTTCGATTTTTCAAAAAATAGCAGACCTACAAGCTCGTAGCGCGCCACTCGGTGGCGCGCTAAGAGCTTGTAGATCTGCTATTTTTCAATAGCTAAAGCACGAGATGATGCTACCACCAAAATGGGTTCCTGCTCCAAAATGGGTTAATTCACCTGTATATTAAAAAAGGTCAAATAAAAATAAATACGTTTAACGTTTAGTTCATCCTCAAGACCAATAGTGTCATTTTTGTGCCAGATTGCAGTGTTGATTTTGACAGTATACATTTTGATTTGGTTTTAGTCATAGTCTTTGGAATTTGGAGTTAGGGTCCATTTGGTTCCATTTGTATACTCTCTCAGAGTTACATTAACATTGATTTTACAGTATAAATAGGGGGTCCCGGAGATAGAAATGCCATTAAATGGATGGTCTGTAGAATAATGCATGTCAAACCCATGGGGAATCGTTGAAATGAAACAGGTTGCTTTAGAGAGACGTATACAAATCTTCCCTGGCATATCTTTTCAAATGGGGGTCTGTGGGCTAATTGGTGTCAATTTGGGGGACCCTTGACATGAAAAAGTGTGGGAACTGATTTAGAGTATAATATACAAACACTTATAACCACTGATTTAGAGTATACTATAGCAAACACTTATAACCACTGATTTAGAGTATAATATACAAACACTTATAACCACTGATTTAGAGTATACTATAGCAAACACTTATAACCACTGATTTAGAGTATAATATACAAACACTTATAACCACTGATTTAGAGTATACTATAGCAAACACTTATAACCACTGATTTAGAGTATAATATACAAACACTTATAACCACAGGGCTGATACTTTTGCAGAATAAAAAGATAAATTAACCCATTTTGGGCGGGGACCCCTTTTGGTATTAGCATTATGTTATGCTTTAGCTATTGAAGAATAGCAGATCTACAAGCTCATAGCGCGCCACCGAGTGGCGCGCTACGAGCTTGTAGGTCTGCTATTTTTGAAAAATCGAAGAACGACTGACATAGAAACATAGCTTTTTCAGAAAACTGTCAGGATGTAGAATCTGATATCAGGTCAAAATGGGTTAAAGAAAACATTCCCGGTCCAGATGTTACGTCTCATTTCTGAGTGTTGCCCGTCCATGTCAGATTGTACAACACTCATGTGTCCATCACTCCACAATGGAAAGAGGGGGGGGGGGTGTACTCACTGCACTTTATCCCATTTAGGCCTGACATCGATTCTACCAAATGTCTTATAAATCCTGACAGTTTTCGGAAAAACCCTCATGTTTCTATGTCAGTGGTGCTCAAACCTCTTTCATGTCAAGGACCCCCAGAATTATCTGTATTTGGCCGCCGACCCCCATCTGAAAATATGTTGTTCCAGGAACCCCCACCCAGAAGCAAAGATTTGAGTTAAAAACGTTCACACTGAAAGATATTCAAATATTTGCGCCACATTCTCACGATTTTTTCAAAAATGGCAGACCTACAAGCTACATAGTGCGGCACTCGGTGCTGCGCTATGTAGCTTGTAGATCTGCTATTTTTCAACAGCTAAAGCATAACATAATGCTTAGAACGCCAAAAGGGGTTCCCGTTTCCGTTCCAAAATGGGTTAATATACTCTTTATTATTTCATGAGTGATGGGAATCCTGTGAAGTTAGTTTCATGGCCATAACGTAGGCCTTTTGAATAATTCACGGGCTGTTTTGCAAAACAGCAAAAGCCGTCATAAACAAATCCTGATTTATAGGCTATACTGTCGTACGGCAGAGTCGTATATTTAATGCGACTTTGCGAGCTAACCCGAGCTTGTACATCGACTACGTTCGGCAGGCAAACAGCCTGTAAATTAAGCCGTTGGTTCTCAAAGTTGTATCAATTTATTCGTTGGCTATTCAATAGCAGATCTACAAGCTTACAGCTCGTCACTCCGTGCCGCGGTACAAGCTTGTGTATCTGCTATTTTATTTTATTTTATTTTATTTCATTAAAATATCTAAAATATTTGGACATTTTTGAATAATTTAGAAACACAACTCTTGTCTTCCAGACAGAGGCTTCAGCACAAAACCTTTTCAGATGGGGAACAACTTAATGAAACAGTACTAGACTTGTACTGTATGTGCCCGTCGGCCACCGGCCTATACAGTAATAATACCTGTTGTCAACTTGTCATAACTATCTGTCTGTGTCCCACATGGAGATCTCTGTATCTGTCTGTCTGCCTGTGTGTGTAGAGTGCAAACTGACAGGTGTGTGGTTGCCATGGCAATCAAGTGGCTGAGGCAGAGGCTGGAAATTGCACAGGTGAGGGGACTTTGGCTCATTAGGCCCACAGGCAGAGCCTGACCAGAGCCTTTTGTGGTGGTTCTGGAGAACCGTGGGTCCGACCGACTCGATACCGGGCACTGCACACCTCCCTGTGGGGGTGTGGAACGTGTGTGTCGATTTTGAAGTCCGTGGGGCGAACGGTTCTCGAGTTACACGGGCATTACAACCGTACACACACGCAGACACACACACACACACACACACACACACACACACAGAGACAGACAGACAGACAGACAGACAGACAGACGGACGGACGGACGGACAGACAGACAGACAGACAGACAGACAGACGGACGGACGGACGGACGGACGGACGGACGGACGGACGGACGGACGGACACAGACGTGGCACATTTATAGTAGGATGAGAAGTTGAGGGAAGGCTGTGAGAAAGAAAAAGACACAAAAACTGAGAATCATGTGGAACATACTGGTCTCTCCACTCCCACTCCCAATCCACTTGCAATGCCAGTTTAATTACCCTCATATATCCAGATCTAGTCAGGATTCTCCTCTCCCTCTCCCTCTCCCACTCACTCACTCACTCACTCACTCACTCACTCACTCTCTCACTCTCTCACTCTCTCACTCTCTCTCTCTCTCTCTCTCTCTCTCTCTCTCTCTCTCTCTCTCTCTCTCTCTCTCTCTTTCCAATGTGTCTGCTATGTTTACTGGCACACAAATTAGTGTGGAAAGTCTATCTATAGCAGATCGTTACAGTGGAGTGGCGGCGATGGGGAGAAAGGGGTGGGCGGCGGGGTCCCCAATCTGTTGTCGTTCCCCCCATCCAAATCTGTGTAGCTGTCTGGACAGGTGTGTGTGTGTGTGTGTGTGTGTGTGTGTGTGTGTGTGTGTGTGTGTGTGTGTGTGTGTGTGTGTGTGTGTGTGTGTGTGTGTGTGTGTGTGCACGTGTTAGGACTAGGGATTATACTCCATGCACCGACGAGGAGCTTCCAAAGGAAGTTGGCGGATAATTGGAGGCAGGGAGAGAGAAGTGTGTACGGTAAGCACTGAAGGTCCTTAACCCATTCTGACCTGAGATCAGATTAAAAAAAATGTCTTCTACATCCTGACAGTTTTCCATTCTGACCTGAGATCAGATTCTAAAAAAATGTCTTGTACATCCTGACAGTTTTCCATTCTGACCTGAGATCAGATTCTAAAAAATGTCTTCTACATCCTGACAGTTTTCCATTCTGACCTGAGATCAGATTAAAAAAAATGTCTTCTACATCCAGACAGTTTTCCATTCTGACCTGAGATCAGATTCTAAAGATGTCTTCTACATCCTGACAGTTTTCCATTCTGACCTGAGATCAGATTCTAAAAAATGTCGCTCTTCGATTTTTTTCAAAAATAGCAGATCTACAAGCTCGTAGCGCGCCACTCGGTGGCGCGCTATGAGCTTGTAGGTCTGCTATTTTTCAATAGCTAAAGCACAACATGATGCTAACACCAAAATGGGTTCCCGCGCAGAATGGATTAATACACGGCTGTCAAAGCACATTTTAAATTAGCTTCAATATCGCTGTCGGGTAGAAACCATGCAATTTCAGAAAAAAAACAACAACAAAAAAGGTCTGCTATTTTTGAAAAATCGTGAAAATAAAATGGGGCACAAATCTTTGAATATTATATATTCTTTCAGAGTGAATGTTTTTTTAACTAAAATCTTTGCGAACTGCATGCCATATTTTGAGATGGGGGGTCGGCGGCCAATTACATTATAATCTTTGGGGTCCTTGACATGAAAATGTTTGAGAACCACTGGCATAGAAACATATGGGTTTTTTTCAGGAAACTGTCTGGATTTAGAAGACATTTGTAGAAATGTGGGTTAATTTAGCCTACAATTTTTTTTTTTTTTGAATGAGGTTTGAACGTGCAGACAGACAGCAACAAGCTGAATGGGGGCAAAACAATGCTAAATAAAGGAGTAAAAAATAGTTATTAATGCTATTTTTTCCCCTTTTCTTTCTTACAGCTTCTAGTGGATGTTCCCGCTCTAATTGGGTGATTCAATTTGAGCCATCTGACAATATCCTCTCAATTAAGCGAAGCGGGGAGACAGCCGTTGTTGAGAAAGTGACAAAATATGCCCGCTGTTATGTTTTATGTTTTCTCTTGGAAAATAACGGAATCACTTCCGTCCCTTCTGATTTGAAAATTAACTGCTGTTGTCGTCGGCAGGCCAATCGTCATGTAGACATTTGACCAGGGCTGGGCAACTCTGACGATGGAGAGGGCCAAAATATTTCCACACTCACTCCCTAGGGCCATATATTACTGTCGTAGCAAAAATTGTTTATTTTTACTATATTCAAATTTAAATCTTGAATTTCTGCTATTTTTGAATTGGAATGCTGAAAATTTACGTTTTTATGTCATTTCAAATGCCTTTAATTATTAATTAATTATTGTTGAGCAATGAGCTACTAATTTAGACTGAAGTAATTAAAGCAGGTCATGTTTGCATGTTGTGGAATAGTAACAGCTGAAACCAATATATCAGTATTCTGACATTAACCTGAGGGCCACATTAAGTGAAGGTGGGGGCCGCATGTGGCCCCACGGGCCGCCAGTTGCCCACCCCTGCATTGGACGGTAACGTCTAACCCATCTCTATCAGTAATACTGATACTGTATGCCAATTTACAATAGCTAAATAATGCTTAAAACAACCAAAAGGGGTTCCCGTCCTGAGTGGGTAAAAAGTGCAATAGACTCTGGATGCTATTAAAGAATGATATGTTATTAATATCACAGAGGATATCACGATGATTGAGACGAGACAAGAGGACATTGATTTGAGGATGACGGACGGAAGACAGAGGTCAAAAAGGTCAGGGTCTAATGCCTCTCTCCATGTTGGGTTCAGTGATATAGATACAGATATGATATGATATGATATGACAAAAGTCGACTTACAGCATGATTAACATATGCTGTAATTCCGACGGTATTTTGAGTGGCAGAGACAAAGACTGCATTCCTCCTCCGTAGACCGCATATTAAGAACATGTAGGGGATTAAGTTGCATTCAACCGTAATCCGCCAACGTTAGACGAGGCGCACATGAGTAAAAAGCCTCAATTCTAATGTATCCATTTGTAACCAATCGCTGAGAGTGTATGTAACCAAATGGACCCATACAGGTCTATTTGGTTACGCTCTCAGAGTTAAATGAACGCTGAGGATTTATTTTACCGTGTGTGTATATTATATATATATATATATATATATCCCCGTTGGAAGCTTCAAACATTGCCAGCGTCCTCCAAACGAGCCGCCCACACACACACACACTGAACTCCAGACCCCCCCCCCACACACACACACACACACACACACACACACACACCTCCAGACTCACTCAATGAGGGCATACAGTACAACCAGTACTGTAGTATACAGTATGGCTGTGAATTAATGTGAACTCCTATATGCGCCGTTTCACCCCCAGAGGGAATGGGCGAGAGAGAGTGAGAGAGAGAGAGAGAGAGAGAGAGAGAGAGAGAGAGCCCTGTGGCACTGGAGATGAGATTGTGAACAGTTCAATAGAAGGTCTGTCTGACCTTAATATTGATCCCACGGGGGGGGGGGGGGGGGGGGGGGGATCCAGGTCGCCAGAGGCTGCACTGCAGTTAAGGTACAGATACAGAGTCTAAGAGAGGCATCCTGTGACTGAGATAAAGCAACAGAGTAATATATATGTATATATATATATAGCGACACCAAAACTAGTAGTCAAAAGAAGAACATCACCACCGCAACATCAACAACGAACCATATAGTTAATTAATTATGGTTCTTTATATATTTCAAAAGGGATATCCCCACAGATAAGCCAATATAGATGCTTGCCAGATAGATTTAATTTAAGTGGTCAAATTCAAACAGAATCCATTCATCTGTTCATAAGCCCAGCGTTCTACCTCGTTCTTGGCGGTAGGCCTAATTTCATCGTACTGTATATTATATTGAGCCTCGTGTAATTCAGCCAAGTGAAAAATGCATTTTTTCTTGCCTTCCTATAGCCGTAAGGCTCTGACGATGGAAATGTCCGTTGGTCTAGCAGCATCGTTTGGACAGGCCTGGGCCGTGGCTCAGCGGTCCAACAATGAAGGATATAGTACAGTATGTAGGCCTACTATACACGGCACTCTTAGTCAGAGCAATTGGAAAGCCACTCTAAGGTATCTATACCTGACATTTATAGAATTCACCACTGTAAAAGCTTCCTAATTTAAAGGAGAATTCCATGCTAGAAGACGTTCTTACCATTATTTGTAGTTGTTACGTCCCCACCAAAGAGGTCCAGGTGTTATGTTGTGCAAAAGTGCTATTTCTAAGCCCTCAATGGGGGTTGGGTTTTTCTGCTAATTTGCTTAATTCCATCGAAATAAGTAGTAAAGTGTGCCGCTTGGGATACTATTTACATTATGAAGAGAGGATAAATATGCAAAAAATTTGATTTTTGAGCGATGGAAATAAGCGATAAGCGAACACCCCAATGCCCCATTAAATTCAATTCAATGAGGGCATGTGGCCAATAATGCGCTTTTGCACAACATAACACCTGGACGTAACAACTACAAATAAAGGTAAGAAAGCCTTCTATCGTGGAATTCTCCTTTAACTGTTGACAGTGTGTATGAATGGAGGGTTCACATGCTTCCATCTGTACACTGCAGGTGTTACACTGTAAGTTCACGTGGTTCCATCTGTACACTGCAGGTATTACACTGTAGGTGCACGTGCTTCCATCTGTACACTGCAGGTATTACACTGTAGGTTCACGTGCTTCCATCTGTACACTGCAGGTATTACACTGTAGGTTCACGTGCTTCCATCTGTACACTGCAGGTATTACACTGTAGGTTCACGTGCTTCCATCTGTACACTGCAGGTATTACACTGTAGTTTCACGTGGTTCCATCTGTACACTGCAGGTATTACACTGTAGGTTCACGTGCTTCCATCTGTACACTGCAGGTATTACATTGTAGGTTCACGTGGTTCCATCTGTACACTGCAGGTATTACACTGTAGGTTCACGTGCTTCCATCTGTACACTGCAGGTAGTACACTGTAGGTTCACGTGGTTCCATCTGTACACTGCAGGTATTACACTGTAGGTTCGCGTGCTTCCATCTGTACACTGCAGGTATTACACTGTAGGCTTCAGCTCCTGTGATTCATGATCTTGCATTTCAAAGAAAGATTCCCTGGGCTTGAATAGGAGAGTGAACGTGGCAAACATCAAAAGGGCTCGCATGCAGGTAAACAGATGGAGAAAGGACTGTATTACTCGACAGTGACTGTGTCTTTGATTTCCAGTGCACTAAAAGGGCCCTAGTAGCCAGTTAAATGAAGGATTATTTATGCCACCAGCCATGAGTACATTTGTTTACACAAATCACTGCTTGAACGGCCACGTGCCCGCTGCGTTGTGACTGAATACATGAGGGCCATTTGTTTCTGTTGGTCCATAGTTCATTGCAGAGTAGCTGTCTGCTCTGAAATACAGAAATACTGTATGCCAATACTGTATTGTTTGATGTCCATCAACCCAAATGTCTAACGTTTCTATATGTCAGTGGTTCTCAAACTATATTTCATGTCAAGGACCCCCACAAATATATGTGATTGATCGCCGACCCACATCTGAAAATATGTTGTTCCAGGGACCCCCAAAAAAGAAGCAAAAATATTTGAGTTAAAAACGTTCGCCGTGACAGAATATATATTCAAAGATTTGCACCACCTTTTCACGATATATATTAAAAAAAAAGCAGATCTACAAGCTCGACGAGCTTGTAGATCTGCTATTTTTCAATAGCTCAAGTATAACACAATGCTTAAAACACCAAAAAGGTGTTCCCGTCCTGAATGTACATACAGGTGTTTATATACTTCATTATTTTATTATGGTTTGCTCAGTAAAAGTGCAGCAAAGGGAAAAAATGTTAACAGCCCGACACAACTTCCAGTGCAGATTGAATAATTTAACAGCCTTGCCCCAGACCGTGGGACTCATTTAGACAGGGACAAAAGGCTCTTGAACATCGCCGCGCCTTCAAGGATCAAAGGACGAATCATTAATTCTGAGCTTCCCGTTGTACTCAGATCTGCTGTTTTATTGCGACTTGATTTCCTTAATCCATTTTGGGCCGGAACCCCGTTTTTATAGCTATTGAAAACTAACAGATCTACAAGGTCATAGCATGGCACCGAGTGCCGGGCTATGACCTTGTAGATTTGCTTTTTTTTTTTTTTTTTTTTTTAATATGGCGCAAATCTTTGAATATATATATTCTTTCAGAGCGAACGTTTTTAACTCAAAGTTTTGCTTCTGAGAGGTTCCTGGAATACCGTAACATATTTTCTGATGGGGGTCGGGGGGCCAATTATATATCACTTTTGGGGTCCTCGACATGAAATATTGAGCACCACTGAAACATGAGGTATTTCAGAAAACTGTCGTGATTTAGAAGACATTTGTAGAATCGTCCTCAGGTCTAAATGGGTTAAACTGTCTTCAACGTGGAAGAGAGTGCTGAGACAAAGCTATTCTATTTATTCTACAAGGACACCGCCGAGTCCCCATTTAAATTGAATGCCCCAAAAATAACGGTTTAATTAATGCGACTATCTGGCGAGTCTTTCATGTTCTCCAAATGAATCTCGAGCGAGCGCGGCGATATCCGAGTCTTTCATCGACGGCGCGTAGCGAAGTCTTTCCCAACTCCTATCAGAAGTGACGGTAAGCCTTTGAAATGAGCTCTTATGCAAGAGACGAGACGTTAATTATGGTTCTTTATATAATTCAAAAGGAATATGCCCGGATAAGCCAATAGATGCTTGCCAGATAGATTTAATAAGTGGTCAAATTCAAACAGAATCCATTCATCTGTTCATAAGCCCAGCGTTCTACCTCGTTCTTGGCTGTAGGCCTAATTTCATCGTACTGTATATTGAGCCTCGTGTAATTCAGCCAAGTGAAAAATGCATTTTTTCTTGCCTTCCTACAGTATAGCCGTAAGGCTCTGACGATGGAAATGTCTGTTGGTCTAGCAGCATCGTTTTGACAGGCCTGGGCCGTGGCTCAGCGGTCCATCCTGGGCCGTGGCTCAGCGGTCCATCCTGGGCCGTGGCTCAGAGGTCCATCCTGGGCCGTGGGGCTCAGCGGTCCATCCTGGGCCGTGGCTCAGAGGTCCATCCTGGGCCGTGGCTCAGAGGTCCATCCTGGGCCGTGGCTCAGCGGTCCATCCTGGGCCGTGGCTCAGAGGTCCATCCTGGGCCGTGGCTCAGAGGTCCATCCTGGGCCGTGGCTCAGAGGTCCATCCTGGGCCGTGGCTCAGAGGTCCATCCTGGGCCGTGGCTCAGAGGTCCATCCTGGGCCGTGGCTCAGAGGTCCATCCTGGGCCGTGGCTCAGAGGTCCATCCTGGGCCGTGGGGCTCAGCGGTCCATCCTGGGCCGTGGCTCAGAGGTCCATCCTGTCAGCCCACTTTGTATCTACAATAATAATAATAATAATAAAATGCGACTTTCTCTGGATTGTCATTAACCCATTCTGACCTGAGATCAGATTCATACGAGGTTTCCACTGGACACACACTGGTCTGATTAACCCATTCTGACCTGAGATCAGATTCTAAAAATGTCAGCCGTTCTTCGATTTTTCAAAAAATAGCAGACCTACAAGCTTGTAGATCTGCTATTTTTCAATAGCTAAAGCATAACATGATGCTAACACCAAAACGGGTTCCCGATCAAAATGTGTTAAACGTGCTGAGTGCATTCATGCTTCCCAGAGGATGTAATCTAATTTGTAGGGGTGTAAGGATATAAAAGTAACTGTATCGAAATAAAATTGCAATCGAATGTAAACAACATATAATATCGTATCGGTTGACCTTGTATCGTATCGTTTTGCAGGGGAAATAATCGGTATCGAATCGTTTTGTATACGTAAATAATCAATTTAATCAATACTACTAAGTACTTGTGCATTGTATTTAGCAATTGTAAGGAGAAATGGGTTTGGGAAGATGGGTTTAATTACTTTTCCGTTCCATATAGCTACACTTGGTCTATCGATAAATGTGTGTCTCTGTGTTCATGTCAAGGCGTGGGTTTGTCCATATATGTGTTAAAATCATAAAATGATCTATCTATTGGCCAGATAATCATTGTGTTTACTTATTTATATCCATAATTATGAATATTTCCCTTAAAAAATCTGCACTTGGCCCAGGCCGTAGCGTAACGGTCTGGGCACCGGACTGGTAATCCAGTCGCAGTGTGCCGCGGGTTCGACTCCCGGACCCGACACGGCCTTTACTGCATGTCATCCCCCCATCTCTCTCCCGTTTCCTGTCAGCCTACTGTCTGTCCCTTCAAAAATCAATAAAAGGCGTAAGCCGCAAAAAAAAAAAAAAAAAAAAAAAAACCTGCACTATCCAGTTTCACACATATTTAATGTATTTGCTAAATAGTTACTGTTTCGACTTCAAATCATTGAATCGTATCGTATCGCCATAATGAACCAATATCGTCCATGTATCGTATCGTCAACCATGTCTCGTATCGTTGTTAAAATGTATCGTTAGTTACACCCCTACTAATTTATTTCTCTTAAAGCACTTGTCTTTATGTGCATGGCGTTACCGTACAGTAAAGTCTATGAGGGCCATATACTGTACTAGACCATGTTGGAATCGGAGACACGGCAGGAGTATTCTCAATCTTATCAGAAATCAAATCAATTCACATTTTCGGCAGCCTGAAAGACCCGACTTAGTTAAAATAATTGAATTTCCTCTCAGAAGCCCAAGGTGATGATGTGTCAGTATAACAGGAGATCTCCATATACTCCACTTCCCCGCTCCGCACCGCACCGTGCGTCTCTCTCTCTCTCTCTCTCTCTCTCTCTCGCAGGAGAAACGGCGGTAAACCTGTCAGCTCTATTTGTCCTAATCGCTTCTCAGCTGGATCTGACGGCTGCTGCCGGAACGCCGGGAATAACATTCACACCGCCAGGAACACCCATGGAGGTTGATCCTTCCTGCCGTCAGCACAACCATCACCTTACTCAGCGGAAAGCTACAGGATCACACTTTAAAACCCCCATTCTGACCTGAGATCAGATTCTAAAAAATGTCTTCTACATCCTGACAGTTTTCTAAAAAAGGCTATGTTTCTATGTCAGTCGTTCTTAGATTTTTTTTTTAAATAGCAGACCTACAAGCTTGTAGATCTGTTATTTTTAAATAGCTACAGTATAACATAATGCTTAGTTAAAACACCAAAAGGGGTTCCCGCCCAGAATGGGTTAAAAACCCATTTTGGACCGAGGCCGATTCTAAAAAAAAAAGTCGACTAAATCTACAGTTGATTTAGTCAAACAAAATGTATTTTTGGCGGTGCCTTGATGCCGTCGTAATGACTGTTTGTTTTTTTCACTTGCTGAAAATAGCCGATCGACAAGTTCACAATCAAAAACCACACACACACACACACACACACACACACACACATCAAGCCATGCAGAATCTGCCAGAACTTCCGCTATAGCTTGTAACAAACCACCACCCGATGAAAATTATCCAGTGGTAAATAAATGGTAAATGGTGCATTTATATAGCGCCTTTATCCAAGGCGCTTTACATAGATTGTGCATTACATTCACCCATTCACACACCGATGACGGCGGAAACCATGCAAGGCACCAACCAGCACATCAGGAGCAATTAGAGTCTTGCTCAAGGACACTTTGACACTAACTCTGGGGGAGCCCACAGGGTTCGAACTGGCAACCTTGCGGTTACCATCCAGCCACTCTACCCCTGAGCCACTGTCGCCCCAGTATGCCTCGGTCTGTGGAGTGAGTGGCAGGGTGAAAAAGTGTCATAATCGTAATAAGATCAGCGGTGCTTTGGGGGGGAAAAGAGTGTTGGTTTTATTGCCACAGCCAGCTGGATCGTGTGCCACGAGGAAGACACGATCACTCATAATGACAGTGAGTTGATATCCTTCTCTCAATCTGAAATTGCACAGAGACCCCGGGCTCATCAAATATGCATACGCACTAAAAATGGAATATTGGACAATCTGGAAGGAAAAATGCCACATAAATTGCGGAAGTCAGATTTGTTTATTTCGTATATTATACCCCCCGCCCCCCCCCCCCTGCGCCCATGGCAGAATCAGGAAAAGGCTGGAAGAATGATATTTAGGTACATTACAGGGTAGTAATCATAGCTAATTTAACCCATTTTGGGGCGTGTTTTAAACATTATGTTATACTTTAGCTATTGAAAAATAGCAGATCTACAAGCTCACGAGTGCCGCGCTACGAGAAAATGTAGTGCAAAGCTTTCAGAGCGAACGTTTTTAACTCAAATCTTTGATGCTGGGGGGGGTCCCTGCAGGAACAACATATTTTCAGATGGGGGTCCGTGGCCAAATGCAGATATTTCTGGGGGTACTTGACATGAAATAGTTTGAGCACCACTGAGAAAACTGTCAGGATTTAGAAGACATTTGTAGAATCGTCCTCAGGTCGTACTGTGGTGTCGTGAGCCAAAAGTAGCTGATATAGGCCGACAAGTGACGGTGTGAACTTGTAGGCCTACATCAGCTACACCAGAGTAATCTAGTAAGAGAGCGGCGACACTAGCGTTGACTCCCATTGTAACAATGGGAATGCGGAAGTGCTCATTCTATCTCAATGGAATAGTTCCAGCCATACAGTAGGAGCAATGTTTGGAACTATAGCCCATAGGCACCTGCTTTGTCTCAATGGAATAGTTCCAGCCATAGGAGCAATGTTTGGAACTATAGCACAATTAAAGCACAATTCCCAGAAAATAAACAAAACGACGTAACTACTCACCGACACCGACAAAGCCTGCTAGACCTTGGTAAAAGTCTATACTCGAAGCTGGGAAGCGTCTCAGGTCCCCAGCTTCTCTCTAAAATGCACTATTTTAGTCATTACATAAAATGAATCCAATCATCTCATCTCATCTCATCTCAAGCACTGGACCAGGGCTACACTCTGGGCTACACCAGCTAGCATGTACGACGTCAGGCCATCATATTGTGGCGATCATATTGTTGTTTGTCAACCACGCTGGGTATACTGTAGGGTGTAGGCCTACCAGATGTCTTGTTTTGTCGCACACGCTACTTTCTTTATTACGGGACACCTAAAGCACTTTGCAACACTCCGTTATTAAAATTTTATCAAAGTCAACTCATCACTTAAAATTAAATCATTTCAAGGCTGGCTGGCTCTCCCAGTGCAGCCTCCTCCACCTCCTCCTTCATTTTTCATTTTCGTCCCTTGCCCATCCTTCATCACTGTTTAAGACCATCTGCCATTCACTTGAAATTGCCTCCATTTGCATAACTGATGCGGGGCACGAAACCACCGCGCTCTACCGGCGTCCCAAAGCGCGATTGGAGGCGAAAGATGTGGAATTAATTGGTACTTCACTTCCTCCTCATCTGCCATTTCTTTTCTGTGTGAAAATGTCAAAATGATCATTAGGGAATAAACACGTGCCACCTATCTGGTTTCACACTGCATGACAAAGCGTGGTTATTTTTTCATCTTCCATTAGATGTATTGTTGACAGTGGTGGAAGAAGAACTCGGATAGATGGAGTGCCGTTATTTTTGTATTTTTTCCAGTTTTTCATGTGTTTATGATTGAGGTGACAGTATACTTCATTAGAGCCCTTGGTGTGGTTGTTATGTCATGTGTTTATGAGGTGACAGTACTTCATTAGAGCCCTTGGTGTGGTTGTTATGTCATGTGTTTATGAGGTGACAGTATTTCATTAGAGCCCTTGGTGTGGTTGTTATGTCATGTGTCTATGAGGTGACAGTACTTCATTAGAGCCCTTGGTGTGGTTGTTATGTCATGTGTTTATGAGGTGACAGTACTTCATTTGAGCCCTTGGTGTGGTTGTTATGTCATGTGTTTATGAGGTGACAGTACTTCATTAGAGCCCTTGGTGTGGTTGTTATGTCATGTGTTTATGAGGTGACAGTATTTCATTAGAGCCCTTGGTGTGGTTGTTATGTCATGTGTTTATGAGGTGACAGTACTTCATTAGAGCCCTTGGTGTGGTTGTTATGTCATGTGTTTATGAGGTGACAGTACTCCATTAGAGCCCTTGGTGTGGTTGTTATGTCATGTGTTTATTAGGTGACAGTACTTCATTAGAGCCCTTGGTGTGGTTGTTATGTCATGTGTCTATGAGGTGACAGTACTTCATTAGAGCCCTTGGTGTGGTTGTTATGTCATGTGTTTATGAGGTGACAGTACTTCATTAGAGCCCTTGGTGTGGTTGTTATGTCATGTGTCTATGAGGTGACAGTACTTCATTAGAGCCCTTGGTGTGGTTGTTATGTCATGTGTTTATGAGGTGACAGTACTCCATTAGAGCCCTTGGTGTGGTTGTTATGTCATGTGTTTATGAGGTGACAGTACTTCATTAACCCCTTGGTGTGGTTGTTATGTCATGTGTTTATGAGGTGACAGTACTTCATTAGAGCCCTTGGTGTGGTTGTTATGTCATGTGTTTATGAGGTGACAGTACTTCATTAGACCCCTTGGTGTGGTTGTTATATGTCATGTGTTTATGAGGTGACAGTACTCCATTAGAGCCCTTGGTGTGGTTGTTATGTCATGTGTTTATGATGTGACAGTACTTCATTAGAGCCCTTGGTGTGGTTGTTATGTCATGTGTTTATGAGGTGACAGTACTTCATTAGACCCCTTGGTGTGGTTGTTATATGTCATGTGTTTATGAGGTGACAGTACTTCATTAGAGCCCTTGGTGTAGTTGTTATGTCTGAATGTTATTTAGGGTTTCAATGCCCTGACATCACAATATACTGTAAACTATTAATCAAGTAAAAAATACCTCAGTTAAACATTACAATACTTGAGTAGGCCTAAATGCACTTAACAATCTGTCTGTGCCTCCTTCCCAGTTCCCTCCACCCACTGCTCAGCCTGCCACTGATCCGTACTGATTGTAGGTAAAAGCCATGCAGGGTTTGTGAGAGAAAGCTCTCGTCCCCAATGTGCTGGGTTTCCTTCCATAATTGCGTGTATTCTGCGTCGTTTTCCTACTGCCTTATCCCTCGGCAATCAATGAGAAGGAAATTAAGTTCACATTTCACACAGAACACTATATTCTCCATATGCAGAACACGGCCATCTTATCATATAAGTTAATGGCAAGGTGCTACCTAGGTGCAACTTAAGTTCCAATGGTAGCCCATCCATCCAAACAGAAAAGTCCTGTCTGATTGTATTAAACAACGTCAAACTCACCAACATTGCAGCTGTACGGAAAGCTTGAATCATTCTCTTTCTATCCTCAAAGTGTTTGTTTCATAAAAATCCACTGTATACTGTACATGTTATGAGCTACTTTGTGTCCTTGCAGGTGATTATTTTTCTCAGTGCTGGAGTTTGGAAGTGCTCGTTAGATATCACTCGACAGTCCTACGTACCACCTGTTTTGAATTAGCACATAATGCAGTGCTTCCAAGTGCTTCCAAACTCTGATGGAAACATGGCCACGGTCTGCAAATGGGCAATAGCACACCATACATACTGTACGTTGTGTGTTAAAGGTATATTCAGTGATTTCACTTAATTCAAATTTCACCTATTTATTTGTTTTGTTGTGATTATCCTCTCGACTATAGAGTGTGCTGACCATATAAGGAGTTCCTCCCTGTCCCCAGTTAACCCCTGGGGGTCAAAAAACCTTAGGTTTCGTTTTTGGCTCTCTATCCTGATTGGATGAAAGGCTTAGGTCCCAGCCAAAAACGAAACCTAGGTTTTTTGAGTGAAATCACTGAATATACCTTTAAGTATTTATGCTCAGAATAACTATAGGCCTTGTGGAATGGCACACATGTATATCGTCATTGTAAGAGCCAAAGTGGTTATAATGTGTAATTCATATTTTTAGTTAGTAGTTAGACATAACTGTTTTGCAGTTGGTAAAGAGCGCCCCCTAAAGTTTGATTTAATGTGTATGATGCGCAGCTGAGGAGGGGAATTGGTGTTGTTATGCAACATGAGGAAAAGTGGATTGGAGACGCTAGTTTGACGCGTGGAACTCGACAGTTTTGACCGCGATTTTCGGGTGTTTTCTCTTGTTATTTGGAACCTGTTTCATCAGACAACATAAAAAGACTATTCTGTGTTTGTGCAAGCAAAGGACTATATTTTATTTCGTTTTTGTGTGCATTTCCTGTACTGCAATATCCTTCACTAAACTCCATTGCCATCTTCATCGCTGCCTCGTGGATCAATGAGTTTCGTCTTTACAACCAGCACACAAAATCCTGGTATATATATAGAGTATGCACATGCATGATTTTCCCATCAGGACATGCCCCCTCATCTAGACTGAGTGGCAACACATTGAGCAGCATGGAGTGTTGGAGTTTGGAAGCGCTCGTTGGAAATCACTCAACCGTCCTGCCGTACCACCTGTTTCTAAATGTCACATGATAATGCAGGAGGCAGCAAAATGTTGTTATTAAAAACAAGCACTTCCAAACTCTGACACACAAAAATAATCAAATGCAGGGCATTTCTTGACAGAAAGTAGCTCATAACGTTTCTATGGTGGATTTTCAGGAAACAAAAACTTGATAAAACTGCAGATAGAAAGAGGATAATTCAAGCTTTTCGTACAGCTGCAATGTTGGTGAGTTTAACATTGTTTAATGCAATCAGATTATCAGACAGGACTTTTCTGTTTGGATGAATGGGCTGTCAAGGCCAGAAAGTAGTTTTTTGCCACTCAGTGGGCGTTCCCGCATAACTTCCAGGTATGATGATGTCACACGCATAACCCTCTATACTGCCACCCGGGCCCTCCCCCCTGGTCAGCCGGGGCGCCTGATTGGAGGGGAAAGGAACTGGTTGGAATAGCACGCCATCTGGGAAACTCCCCCGATGTCAGGTGATGAGAAGCGGCCTGCTCACTCCCGTCCTCATGCATTGAAGGAAGCAAGAGCTCAGTCAGTTCATGGCTCTCCCCAGGTTGGCAGAGGGAGAGTAGCGCCCAGATAACAGGCATTGGCACCGGGTGAAAGAATGCATTACAAAATGTGAGATAAAATGTGAGATAAAATGTGTGATAAAAATTTTAAGAGGAAAGAAATAATAACCTAATCTAATTGGGTAGATGATTTAGGCCTGTTTTCTCTTCCCCCGAAGGCTCGCATGATTATGATGATGAGGAGGAGAGAGTGTTTATTGAGATTTAATAGGAAGTAATGACCGAGAGCCGTCCCCTCTCCTCTCCCCCCCGGTCCCCCCCCCCCCCAACCACACTCTTGAGCCTAATGGACTTTGGGCGTTTGTCCCATAAAGGTGGTGACGGCGGCGTGCGGCGAAAATAGACGACCTACAAGCTCACACCGCGGTGTCTTCACGATGCGTTGTGAGCTCGTGGGTCGGCTATCCCCCCCCCGCCTTCGCACGGCGGACCATATAAACGAAAGCTTCATAATAATGAATCGCTCAAAGGGAATAGGTCATCTTTTACTGTCGGTGAGATTTACTGCCATCCATTTCACATCATGCTCTCGGTGAAAGGAGGACAAAGGAGTATATAAGTGTTTCACCTTCTCTCTCTCATCCTCAGAACTTTATTCAGCGGTATGTACTATACTACTGTAGCAGCGTCGCCAGGCCACGTTATGGCTACATTAAATGCAGAGCTGCATTAATTAAGACATTGATAAAAACTGAGCAGCAGAATTATGAGTGTATTAGACATGGCATCATGAAGTATAGACTCATAGCTGTATAGCTCTCCCATGGTTCTACATTCTCTCTCTCTCTCTCTCTCTCTCACTCAATCCATCTGTCTTTCTATCTGTCTGTCTGATGATATATTTATCGATTTATCACTATCACTATGTCTACCTGTCAATTTACTGTACCCTATCTATCACCCTGGCTGTCTGTCGATCTGTCCAGTCAGTCAGTCAGTCAGTCAGTCAGTCAGTCAGTCAGTCAGTCAGTCAGTCAGTCAGTCAGTCAGTCAGTCAGTCAGCCAGCCAGCCAGCCAGCCAGCCAGCCAGCCAGCCAGCCAGTCAGTCAGTCAGTCAGTCAGTCAGTCAGTCACCCAGTCAGTCAGTCAGTCAGCCAGCCTGTCTGTCTGTCCGTCATATCAAAGTGCATCTCTCTCCACTCCAATCTCCAATGTTTACATCAATAAATCCATATTGATTACCAGCAGTTCTGCATTAAAAGTCAACCTTGACTTGTCTTTCTCTCTCACTCTCACCCGGTCTTCCAAACATGCACGCATGCACACGCACACGCACACACACACACACACACACACACACACACACACACACACACACACACACACACACACACACACACACACAATATTAAGAAAAATGCTGAAATGTGGAGGTGCAGAAAACACACACGCATGCACACACTCACAAGTACAATTTAAGAAAATGCAGAGGTGCAGAACACACACATGTGCACACACACACACACACACACACACACACACACACACACTGCACACACACACACACACACACACACACACACACACACACACACACACACACACACACACACACACACACACACACACACACACACACACACACACACACACACACACACACACACACACACGGTACATCTATTTCCATACAACCTTGCACAACCTACATTCTTCGGAGATGGTGGAGATGTAAGGCGAACGGACAGTCCTTCCCTGACCTCTGCTACAGCGCTGTTTGAGCAAACAGGACAGGACTTCTATATTATGTAATGTTAACCCATATGTTATTGCTATTTTTTGCTTTGTATATAGGCAATGTACAGCATATGTACAGTATAAGTGGCTCAACGTCAGACATACACAATATTGTCCCGTTGGCCCAACATTGACCCATTCAGGACGGGAACCCCTTTTGGTGTTGTAAGCATCACCGAGTTACATTACTGTTAGGTTGTCTCCACCAGGCCGAATAGCCTGTGACAATAATGGTCCTTGAAATGAAACGGCTTTAAATGCCAAGAGAAATACATTACAGGGCAATGTGTCACTGTATTTTATTACTTTGACCTTGGAGGGCGGAAGGGCTACCATAAAATTATTTATAGAGTTTAGAATCTTAAATTCCATGAAATCATCAGTTATGCAGCAGGTTTCTCCTCAGGGGTATTATACCAGACTTTATAATCTTCTTTTGGCAAATTCTGGACTCCTCCCATCCTTCAGTTCTACTAGTGAATAGATGTAGGTTTATAGACTGCAGAGATGGTTCACTTGAATGTGAGACTAGTTCTACAAGTGAATAGATGTAGGTTTAGACTGCAGAGTGTTCACTTGAATGTGAGACTAGTTCTACAAGTGAATAGATGTAGGTTTATAGACTGCAGAGATGCTTCACTTGAATGTGAGACTAGTTCTACAAGTGAATAGATGTAGGTTTAGACTGCAGATATGCTTCACTTGAATGTGAGACTATAGATCTATACAAGTGAATAGATTTAGGTTATTTAGACTGCAGAGTGCACGAGATGCTTCACTTGAATGTGAGACTAGTTCTACAAGTGAATAGATGTAGGTTATTTAGACTGCAGAGTGCACAAGATGCTTCAATTGAATGTGAAACTAGTTCTACAAGTGAATAGATGTAGGTTTATAGACTGCAGAGATGCTTCACTTGAATGTGAGACTAGTTCTACAAGTGAATAGATGTAGGTTATTTGGACTGCAGAGTGTTCAATTGAATGTGAGACTAGTTCCACAAGTGAATATATGTAGGTTTATAGACTGCAGAGTGCACGAGAGATGCTTCACTTGAATGTGAGACTAGTTCCACAAGTGAATAGATGTGGGTTTAGACTGCAGAGATGCTTCACTTGAATGTGAGACTAGTTCCACAAGTGAATAGATGTAGGTTTATAGACTGCAGAGATGCTTCACTTGAATGTGAGACTAGTTCCACAAGTGAATAGATGTAGGTTTATAGACTGCAGAGATGCTTCACTTGAATGTGAGACTAGTTCCACAAGTGAATAGATGTAGGTTTAGACTGCAGAGATGCTTCACTTGAATGTGAGACTAGTTCCACAAGTGAATAGATGTAGGTTTAGACTGCAGATATGCTTCACTTGAATGTGAGACTAGTTCCACAAGTGAATAGATGTAGGTTTATAGACTGCAGAGTGTTCACTTGAATGCGAAACTAGTTCTACAAGTGAATAGATGTAGGTTATTTAGACTGCAGAGTGTTCAATTGAATGTGAGACTAGTTCTACAAGTGAATAGATGTAGGTTTAGACTGCAGAGTGTTCAATTGAATGTGAAACTAGTTCTACAAGTGAATAGATGTAGGTTTATAGACTGGAGAGATGCTTCACTTGAATGTGAGACTAGTTCTACAAGTGAATAGATGTAGGTTTAGACTGCAGAGTGTTCAATTGAATGTGAGACTAGTTCTACAAGTGAATAGATGTAGGTTTAGACTGCAGAGTGTTCAATTTAATGTGAGACTAGTTCTACAAGTGAATAGATGTAGGTTATTTAGACTGCAGAGTGTTCAATTGAATGTGAGACTAGTTCTACTAGTGAATAGATGTAGGTTATTTAGACTGCAGAGTGTTCAATTGAATGTGAGACTAGTTCTACAAGTGAATAGATGTAGGTTTAGACTGCAGAGTGTTCAATTGAATGTGAAACTAGTTCTACAAGTGAATAGATGTAGGTTTATAGACTGGAGAGATGCTTCACTTGAATGTGAGACTAGTTCTACAAGTGAATAGATGTAGGTTTAGACTGCAGAGTGTTCAATTGAATGTGAGACTAGTTCTACAAGTGAATAGATGTAGGTTTAGACTGCAGAGTGTTCAATTGAATGTGAGACTAGTTCTACAAGTGAATAGATGTAGGTTTAGACTGCAGAGTGTTCAATTGAATGTGAGACTAGTTCTACAAGTGAATAGAT